>NW_023270451.1:73830051-73865552 GCF_011800145.1 Mirounga leonina | reverse complement strand
CAAAAGGAATGAGATCTTGCCATTTGCAACGATGTGGATGGAACTGGTGGGTATTATGTTGAGTGAAATAAGTCAAACAGAGAAAGACATGTATCATATGATCTCACTGATATGAGGAATTCTTAATTGTAGGAAACAAACTGAGGGTTGCTGGAGTGGGGGGTCGGGGGGGAGGGATGGGGTGACTGGGTGATAGACACTGGGGAGGGTATGTGCTCTGGTAAGCGCTGTGAATTGTGCAAGACTGTTGAATCTCAAATCTGTACCTCTGAAACAAATAATGCAATATATGTTAAGAAAAAAAAAAAGAAGAAGAAGGTAGCGGGAGGGGAAGAATGAAGCGGGGGAAATCGGAGGGGTAGACGAACCATGAGAGACAATGGACTCTGAAAAACAAACTGAGGGTTCTAGAGGGGAGGGGGGTGGGAGGATGGGTTAGCCTGGCGGTGGGTATTGAGGAGGGCACGCTCTGCATGGAGCACTGGGTGTTATGCACAAACAATGAATCATGGAACACTTCATCTAAAACTAATGATGTAATGTATGGGGATTAACATAAGAATAAAAAAAAAAGAAACCCTGCTCCAGGATAACCTCAGCAAATGTCTTAATAATTTACAGCTCCCCCTCATTTTTCTTATGACCCATGGCTCAGGTTTGTGATCCACAAGATATCTAGTCCATGTAAGTAACTTAATAAATATGAAATAAAGCTTTGGGAGGCAGGTCACACGTGGCGTGGAAATAGCATTCCCTCCTGAAACAGCCAGACCTGTCTAAATCACATCTCTACTACTTATTAGCTTTGTGTCCTGGGGCAAGCTTACCTCTCTAATTCCAAGTTTGGCCAATCAAGTGACGATGCCTGACGTACCTAATTTCCAGGACTCGGAGATTAAAGGTCATGTGTGTGACCTGCCTGACTTTAAGCATGGTGCCCTACAAATATTTGTGGATTCTTCAAATGATTTCTAAAGTAACGATGTAGCTATTTTTTTAAATCAGAAATTGCTTTAACATTTTTTCAGGATGTAATGTGAGGAAAGGTTTAAAATAAAGATATTGGGCGCCTGGGTGGCTCAGTTGGTTAAGCGACTGCCTTCGGCTCAGGTCATGATCCTGGAGTCCCTGGATCGAGTCCCACATCAGGCTCCCTGCTCGGCAGGGAGTCTGCTTCTCCCTCTGACCCTCCCCCCTCTCATGTGCTCTCTCTCATTCTCTCTCAAATAAATAAATAAAATCTTTAAAAAAAATAATAAATAAATAAATAAATAAAATAAAGATATTTCCTCTGTTCACAGGTCATTTTCGAAAAGTATGCATTCTGCTGGGAATTGAAACATCTATAGTCCTCTGCTATAGTTGAAGTCATAGCCGTACTCGTAAATCCTTGATCTTCTGTTCCAGGGCAGATATTAACAACGAGCTCCTTTATATTTCTGTCCACACAAGCATATTAATGTCAAAGGACAAGCATATGCAAAGACATTTGGGGAGCCAAATATGAAGTTATTGATAAAAACACATATTTTGGGGCACCTGGGTGGCTCAGTCGGTTAAGCGTCTGCCTTCGGCTCAGGTCATGATCCCAGGGTCCTGGGATCGAGCCCCACGTCGGGCTCCCTGCTCAGCGGGAAGCCTGCTTCTCCCTCTCCCGCTCCTCCTGCTTGTGTTCCCTCTCTCACTGTCTCTCTCTCTCTGTCAAATAAATAAATAAAATCTTCAAAAAAAAACCCCACATATTTTATGGCTGCTTTGGGGGCACATTTTCAAGGAAGAATATTGAAAAACCAGAGAAACCAGGGGATGGTTCCAATGCAGAACTAATACTCAAAACTGCCCAATCTCAGATGTTTAGTTCCTTGGATAGATGGCTATGTTGTTTTATTCATGTGCTTAGAGACCAAATGTGAAGTAAACTGAGGTGTAAATCTAGTGGGTAAGGAATTCTGTCTCACATGGAAATTTACTATTTATTAAATATTTAATACTGCTTATTTACTCCTTCTTGAAGATTTCTTCAACTGTGACCACTCACATCTTTCAAAATGGATTCCCACTCTAGACCACTTTGTAAAGGAATTGACAAGAAATGGTTGTCTTCTCTTATTCAAACCTCCCAAACATTGGAGAATCCTTCAGTTGCTTCCCTTTGGGTTAGAGGTTCAAGTTGAAAAAAAATTTTTTATAATTCTTTTTTGTAACCTCTTTATTGAGTTACAATCGACAAATAAGAAGCTGTAGATATTTAATGTATCCAGCTTAATAACTTTGGAGATGAGCACACACCTGTGAAACGATCATAATTACCAATGCCATAAATTTATACATCACCTCCAAAAGTTTCCACCTGCTCCCCTTTGTGTTTTGGGGGGTTTTGGTTTTTTTTCTTGTATAGTAAGAGCACTTACCATAAGATCTACCCTCTTAGCAAATTTTTAAGCATACAGTACAGAATTGTTAAACATCACCCTATGTTATACAGTAGATCTTCCGAAATTATTTTGCAAAACAGAAACTTTATATGTTTTGACCAACACTTCCCCACTTCCCCCTTCCCCCCAACCCCTACTTAATTACCTATGCTTTTTCATGCCTATTTGTTTCAACAAAGAGAATTTTAATCATGTTAGACCCCAGGTTGACAATACAGGGTAGAATGGAGTTTCACAGACTCCACTGGGCAGAAGTAATTTCAAATCTGCTAACGATGTACATATGCAGTGCGGTGTGATGGAGAGTGCCCAACTCATGGTCACAGGAAAACTGTGACTTAAATCTCAGGTTTGTTATTAAGTGACTTTGTTCTGCGACCTTAAATGATTAATTCTAACCTGCAGGTCTATTTCTCCTTCTCAGAGTGTTCTTGTGAGGGCTACAGGAGATAATGCTTATCATCACATGATTATTGTGATGCCCAGCATATGGTAAACACTCAAGGCATTTTAGTTACAACTTCTTATCTATAAAGTAATAAAATTATCTGCTAGGATGTTTAAGACCCCTTGTTTTCATATATGTAAATCCATAAGTACTGTTTATAAACGTATAATCAAAGCTATTGAAATACTCAATACATACTTAAAGTGGTGGCCATAGTCATGAACAGTGAATGCATTTGACAGATAATGTATGATATTTTGTTAACTAATAAATAATTATAACTGGCTTTTATCATAAAGTGGATAACTTAATCTTTGACATTTTCATTTAAGAACTCTCATGATCCTCTTTTTGACCTAATATTCTGAGTGAATTTATAGAAGGAATGTAGTCTTATAGTTCAATTCTATATCCCTTATTCGGGGCTCAGAATTTTTAAAATTCATCTAACAAATGTTAATTGAGCTATAAGCACTGTGCTAGTTGGAAGTAAACTATGTTAACTGTGTTTCTTATATTTTTGACAATTAGATTTTCAGGGGTGCCCACAAAACCCTACGTAGTAGAAATGGAAATTTGCAATAAAAGCATAACACGATGTAGTACTTTCATAATGCTAGTAATTAAACAAAGATGAAAGATGCAATTGATATAAGATTGCTTTTCTCTTAAATGTTGCTTGATGAAAAGCAGGTTTAAAACAAAGGGTAAATAATACTAGATAGAGGGGCGCCTGGGTGGCTCAGATGGTTAAGCGTCTGCCTTCGGCTCAGGTCATGATCCCAGGGTCCCGGGATCGAGCCCCGCATCGGGCTCCCTGCTCTGCGGGGAGCCTGCTTCTCCCTCTGCCTCTCTCTCTCTCTCTGTCTGTCATGAATAAATAAATAAAATCTTAAAAAATAATAATAATACTAGATAGAGAACATCTAGAACATATGACCTTAGGGGTTGATGATACTTTTTCACGTCTTATTTCATCTCAAAACTTAAGATTTACTTTTTCCTTGATGTGTGTATGCAATCAAAACATTCTTACCTCCATCAAATGTAAGTGTCATCTATTAGCTCATCAATGGAATAAGGATAAGGTGATTAAATAGAGTAAAAAGATGAAAGAAATTTCTGGGAAAAAAAAACTATGAAAAAAGAGGCTTAAGGTAAGTTAGTGTGTGTATGTGTGTACGTGTGTGTGTGTGTGTGTGTAAGGAATTACCCAATTTGGAAACCGAGCTAGCTGTGACAACCAAGAGGATAAACAAAACCACATGTGTAAACCCCCTCTGAAGAACAAAAAGAAGACTGCAGAGATCCAATATTTCATCAGTAAGCTCTCAGCTCCATCCATGAAGTAGACTTATTGACCCGGGACAGGCTGGTTGCTTTCTGGAACATAACAGCTATCACAGAGGTAAAGAGAGGGACCACCTTATATGCTTTTTTTCATCTTCATTTCAGTCCAGACAGAATTTGGGATTGGCTGATGCATTATGTTTTCAGAAAAAGAAATGTCCTCCAAATTAAAAAGAAATCTTCCTTGGTCAATCTCTTTCTTAGGACTTGAATCCTAATGTAAAACCGGCAAATTATCTCTTTTGCCATGGCCAGCCCTTTCACTAAGGTTTTCCTCAGAATTTGCATTTTTTTAAAATTACAGCTTATTTTTAAACTGATTTTTACATAAACACCAACTGCTCCATGAACCGTGGAAAAATCTACTACTCTTTGACGTGAGGTATCATTTATCTTAGGCAATGGGAGGTAACACTATTGTTTCAAACACTGCTTAGTCCTCATTCTGAGCCCGTTTAAGCCAGTTCGGCTTGAGAGCTATTCATTATTCCAGCAAAAGGAAGAAAGGGGGGGAGGGAGGGAGGGCTGAACTCAACTTCAGGCAATGCTATTGAAACCTGGAGTGTTCCTGTATATACACAGATCAGACGTCTATTCCCAAGACGCACCAATTTTTTCTTTCCCCAGGGTTATAGAATAATCATGCTTTAGTCCAAATCCTCAATACGACCACAGGAAAACTAGAGTAAATTTCAGAGACTCTGTTGGCTGTGTATGTAGAAGTCAGTAACTTCAGAGAACGGGTCTCTTTCTGCATTTTCTCAGTCTGTTGCTAGAATAAAGAAACTTGAAGGTGCTTACAAGTTCTGTAACCAAGACTTTATAGAAATATAAAGCATACTACTGAAAGAACAGGGAAGTTCATTCTAACAGGAAAGTTGGCTACTTGGTAAGCTACAAGCTGATGACTCTTTAGGGAAAATTTATTTTTTTTAAAAGATTTTATTTATTTACTTGAGGGACAGAACACAAGAAAGAGAGAGAGTATGAGCATGAGCCGGGGGTGGGGAGGGGGGGGCAGGGAGTTGCGGGAGAGGAGAAGCAGACTCCCCTCTGAGCAGGCGGCCTGACTCTGACTCAGGGCTCGATCCCAGGACCCTGGGATCTTGACCTGAGCCGAAGGCAGACGCTTAACTGACTGAGTCACCCAGGCGCCCCTCCTTAGGGAAAATTTAAAGAGCAGCCACTTGGTCTCATGCATCCCCGTATAAGAAGAAGTGTGTATAATGGTTCACAAAGCAACTAAATCCCTCTCAAGAGAAAAGTCCTTGAAGTTGGAGCTCTTGGTATATCTCTCTTTTAATTATGCTGGTATGTTAAGCAGAGGTTGGGACAAGAAAAGAAAATCATTTTTACTTCAGGTGTGAAGACCACTGAATATCAACTACAGAGTTGTAGTTCTAGGTGGACATGAATCCCATGACGTCAGAGTCCACTAACCAAGGCTCTTAAAAAAACTAGTAAATCATTCCAAACACTAGAAAAAGACAATGGGTTTTATTTCCTTTGATTTAAAGTTGGATTAATTTAGGCAGAAGACAGAGGACATACTTAATGTAGTCTTCTAAACACATGACTCAAAATGTCAGAATACATAGGAGGCAATGCAAAGCATGTCCAAAAGAAAAGAAAATACTGGAAAAGGCCACTTCATCTTTTTAGTGAATCTTATTGGCATTTAGAACCACTCCTGTAATGACCACTGTTGGTTTTATCCAGAATCCCTTCCTCCTCTTTTGCTAAGATTACCCAGCTTTTCCTTGTTGCATGAACTTCCCTTACTCTATGTGCTCGCTCTGGGACAGCCAATCTTTGTGTCCAGCCCCACCTGCTAAAGGAGTGAAGTATCACTCAGGTTCACCAATCAGAGGACATTATTTTCTTAAATAGAGTAATTTGTTTCAGGATGGGCATATGACCCCAACATGGCCAAGTGAAGTGTATCTTGAGACTGAACGCTGAGAGAGACAGGATCTCTCTTTTTTATGGTGGAAAGGGTCCCAAGCAATGAATGCATACTTTGGGCTACCACTATCTGTCTTTCCTAATACACAGCTGAAGCCTTTATGAAATAAAAAAGAAGCCACACATAAAAAAATCAGAACCATGAAATGGAAATTGAAATAGAATGTGACAGTCTTCAAGCCCCTGGGTCCATTATTCAAGGATAATAACACATCGAGAATCACATATGCAAGGATAACCCAACATCACATTGTGTCTTGAGATTTTCTATAAGATTTAGAATTATGACCATTGTACCACAGGTTAGCCAACAGCATGTTCCATGTCCTAATAACCAGGATGACATCCTCTAGAGATAGTGTTGTTTTGCTTTCCCATAGCTGCATAGGAGGCCCGAGGTAGCATTTTCCCCAAAAAGAAGCTTAATGTCCTTTGTAACTGCGAGTAGAGAGATAACATGGATAAATGGAGCTATTTGTTGGAAAACAAAGATTTCAAAGCCTGAGCTCACTTACATTAGGTCAACAGATAGGTCAACAGTGCCACCCTCCTACATGAAGAACACAGCCCATGTAAGAACAACAGGAATTGTAATACCTGTTTTTTTTCTCTTCAGTTATCATGGGAAACAAATATCTCAGTCCTTTAGTTACTGACTTCCTTGATGCAATGAAGAGGACATGATAGAAGCCCAGACATGACCTAAAGGGCTGTGAAAAAAATTCCAAAATGGCACACATCCCAATGAGGACATGTTCTATGCTAACATACACTTCATACTTTTCATGCATAGCCTTCACGTGCCCTTGACTTTTAGCTGCTATCTACATTTGGGGGTTGTAGCTGTTCTTTTTATAACTTGTGACTATACACATGATCCCAAATCCAACAAAATAGACATCAGTATTTTGATCCTTGGAATTAAAGTAATTCCATGAAGTAATTATGCAAATTCCATGGTGACCAACCCAGTCTTCTAAACCAAGGTTTACCTTTTCCTATACAATTCTGAAGGATTCAAGAGGAATCTTACTCTCTGTGCTACCTAATAATTCCTTAACCCAGAACCCATTAGAGCTTTCCATCCAGTTGCACAGAGCCAAGAAAGCTGGAAAAGCAGAGGCAAGAACTGAACTGTAGCTTCCAGGCTGTAAACTGAGGAGCACTGTGACAACCAAGCCATAGCGATGTATTTCATCTGTTTTCCCTGTCTTCTTAAGCCATGCTTCCAATGACATATACATGCCAGAAAATGGAGAAGACAAGTATTGCAAAGTGGCTAAAACAGTCCCCTGTCCTACAGAACCTTCAAGGAGAAATTGCCACTGAAATTTTATTACAGCCTTTCTTATGGCAATTTATACTAAGGCTATAAAAATGCATCATTCCCTTCAACCCAAAAATTCCATTCCCGGGAATGTTTCCTAAGGAAATAACTCAACAGAAGGAAAAACTAAGTGCACAGTAATGTTATTTGCAGCTCCATCTAAAATTGCAAAGTACCACAATCAATCTAAATATATAACAATAAGGAATTTTTAAGTAAATTATTGTGTATAATTCAATGGAATATTACACAGCCATAAAATTATAATTATACTTTCTTGATATAATATTCAGGGGAAATGTATAAAATGTTACATTCATTATTATGATTACAACTACGAAGACTAAGAAGGCACATATATATGAATATTAGGATGGAATGTAAAAACTAAAAGTAATCATAGTCGAACTGTGAGGTCATCCCATCAAAATTAATTTATGTTGTGTTATGAATCAACAGCAGCAGTGATAAGACTCTGCCTGCTCCTTCAGGGGAGAAAAACCAACCTTAGTTAGCCATTCATTCCTTAAAAAGACTCTCCCTGAGCACCTGCTATGAGCCAGGGTTCATCTGGAATTAAAGATATATTCCCCTAAAATCAAATATGCTCCAGCCATATTTCTTCAGCTTTGTCCCATGGGTTTAGAAAGTATTTATAGGGCTTTGTCAACTCCTATTTCTGTAATTACCACATTTCATCAAAAACACGATGCCCATTTCCCCTCACATGCTCACTATCTCTGACACTGAGCTGTGTTTTCTCATCGATGGCGTCTTAAAAATCACTATCACCAGTCATGATGAAGTTGTAACTACCTGCACGAATGCAAACTTGGTCACGGATCTTCATATGGTTATCATTTTAGCTGAGCTGTTTGTGTTGCTGGTGACGCAAATGATGAATTTCACTGAGGCATTTAAAACCTGTATGATTATTCGACATTAAGTGAAAAGTGTACATGCAGAAAGGCATAGCTACCGAGCAACGGTAGAAATCTAATAGCAGTGGAACAGATCTCTTTGTTAGAGAAATGACTGCATTTCCACATCTTCCTGCAATAACAACCAAGTTATTTTACTTGTCTTTTCTTTATTCTACATGCACAAAGACGGTAAATGGCAAAAAAACAAAACAAAACAAAACAAAAAACAAAAACTAAGTCTACATAAGCTGAAAATGGTCTCTTGAAAATGTAAAGTAAAAATTTTATGATGTAAGAAACATGGTATCATAGTTTAATTGAGAAACATTATTTTGAGTGTTCTAGAACATGATGATACCACTTAAAAAATCAGTTGCTGATGTAATCAATACAGTCACTGACAACACCATCCAGTGATGACCTGTCTAGCCTTTTATCTTTTTTTTTTTAAGATTTTATTTACTTATTTGACAGAGGGAGACACAGTGAGAGAGGGAACACAAGCAGGGGGAGTGGGAGAGGGAGAAGCAGACTTCCCGCCGAGCAGGGAGCCCAATGCGGGGCTCGATCCCAGGACCCTGGGATCATGACCTGAGCCGAAGGCAGACGCTTAACGACTGAGCCACCCAGGCACCCCTAGCCTTTTATCTTTAACTATCTCTCCTCTCTCTAGTTGTTATAAGGATTATCATCATTTGCCATACTTGTGACCCAAACTGGAGAACTCAGGGGCTAAAGCAAAAAAAAAAAAAAAAAAAAAACCCAAAAATTAATATTCTCCAGCCTGGACATGAGTCCTCTAAATGGGAAATTCTCTGGGCAATTCTAGAATAATTCTAGAAGCTCTGCTGCTTCTTTACGGTGGAAGTATTGGACCTTACTTCCTACAGAAAATGCTAGGAAGAGCTGACAAGCACAATTAAAAGCCACTTCGCAAACATTTCCTACAATCTGTAGGAAAAATGTTTAGAAGCATCCTATTTTTCTCATTGTTGGTCTAATAAAAATGGGTAATAATGCTATAATCCCCTAACAGAGAGTATCCTGGAGAAATCCGTCACATCTAGCACCGCAATCATCATCTAGAAGATCTGATTGTGGGGCGCCTGGGTGGCTCAGTTGGTTAAGCGACTGCCTTCGGCTCAGGTCATGATCCTGGAGTCCCGGGATCGAGTCCCACATCGGGCTCCCTGCTCGGCAGGGAGTCTGCTTCTCCCTCTGACCCTCCCCCATCTCATGTGCTCTCTCTCCTCTCATCCTCTCTCTCAAATAAATAAATAAAATCTTTAAAAAAATAAAAAATAAAATAAAATAAAAAATAGAAGATCTGATTGTGTTTTCTCCATTGACGATCTGGCCTGTTTCAAGCAGGAAGGTAGTCTCACTCTACTGGCTGTAACTTCAGGAGAGCAAGGCTTGAATAGAGACCATGGTGTCTCCAAAGGTGGTCTCCTAATGTTATTCCTTGGACCTGGAATTCCCTTCACTCCTCTACCTTATTCTTTTTTTTTTTTTTTAAGATTTTATTTATTTATTTATGAGAGATAGAGAGAGAGAGAGGCAGAGGCAGAGGGAGAAGCAGGCTCCCCGTGGAGTGGGGAGCCCGATGTGGGACTCGATCCCAGGACACTGGGATCATGACCTGAGCTGAAGGCAGACGCTTAACCGACTGAGCCACCCAGGCGTCCCATCCTCTACCTTATTCTTAATTCTAGCTAGAAACCCCTGTAAAACTCTTCACCAGAGCATAGGCATTTTTAGTACCTTTTCTCCTTTCTTCGCCTCTCAGTGGGCAGAATCAGAGATTCAGAAGCCTTGTGTCAAGTACCAGCCTGGCCAAACAAAGAGAGACCCCTAATGGAAAGAAATGACATTAGGAAAGGGGAGAACAAGTGAATTACAATTATGACTGATGATAGGCAAGCAAGCATATTCTGTATCTCATACTGTGGCTGTTTGCAGATGATGAGGCTCAGATGCACACAGGAAGGAAACTGGTTTAATTCCTCAATAACGGCTGGCCTTAAATCGTGACTTGTAGAGAAATCCCCATGAGAAGCTTAGCAGTTACTAGGACACGATATATGCTGTGATATGAGGACACCACTGGCCTCTGCCTCTGCCCGTCCCCTGGCCCACACTACACATCCTGATCATCAGAGCCTTGGTCAACTTTCATCTCCCCCGCTTTTTCTCTTCCCACTCGGCAAGAATGCTGGCTTTTCTCCAAAGAGCTTGTGCGGATGTTCATAGCATAATTGTATCTGCATTTTGGGGAGATATTTCTCGCAGCAGTAGGAGAATATACTGGAATAAAATCCCGAAGGCGGGGGTTGCAGTTAGGAAGAGAAGAGGGAGTTTTAATGCAAAGCAGGGCTACCCTGGATTAATGGCAGTGGAAATAGATGGATTTCACGTTAAGAAGGAGCATACTGCCTCCTGTTGAGTGACTGGTCCGCAGCAGGGCTATCTCCTGGCCTTCAGTCCTCACCTTGACACTGTCAGGAGTGGATGTCCTCTCTCATTCATCACACTTCTCTCTACCACCCCCTTTCATTCTCACACATGTTCCTGGACTCTCACCCTTAACTCAGCTCCCTCCTCCCTGTTAAATCACCTTCACACCTGGTTTCAAGCCTTCCTGGGCCTGGAGAGCACAGAGGGGACAAAGGTCCAAGATGTCTGCAAGGGTTTATAATCCGCAATTGAGATGAATCAGAAGGATGATGATTTTGAGTATTGAGTTACTTGAATTTACTTAAAGCTCGTTCTGAATTATATCTACCCATGGAAATGTTAGTAATCACAGACTCACGGATAATTATGACTTTATTAGGAACAGGATTTCATTGAAAACTGTATGGTCATTGAACAATATAGGCTTATTTTATGTGCACTCTCAGTTGGTTCAAGCAGGAATACCAGTCTCAACTCCTCACCTGGTGGAAAATGGAAATACAGCATTAAGTTTTTCTACATGGTTCGTTCTACAGGAGACCCTGTGGATTTGGGGGTGGGGGAAGATTCTTGATCAAATAAATTTAGGAAATGCTGCATACCCTAATCCTTCTTGAAGCGCCTTTGATGTTCCCATTAACATCTCAAAGTCTCTGGGAAGTCCTACATTAAATAAAACTACCTAACCGAGCATTTCCCAAACACTGCAGCTATTAAAGCCCCTTCTAAACTTGGAAAATCTATTTAGCCTGACTGTGCTTCACTGCTTCTCTACGGTGGAAGTATTGGACCTTACTTCCTACAGAAAATGCTAGAAAGAGCTGACAAGTGCAATTAAAAGCCACTTCACAAATGGGAACTTGCTGGCCCTTAAAATCTTGGACGCGCCCAGTTAGTGCCACATATAGACCGTTGTTCCATGGCCTTCCTTTCCCAAAATAAGCCAGGGTCGTGTCTCACATTGAAAGGATGAAATCACACCCTGGCTATGGCAGAGTGAACTTAAGGGGGAAAAAGGAAAGAGCCAGATAGAGAAAGATCTGCCCTAGAATGAAGTTTGCTGGGAGGTTAATGGGGCCTGCACCTTACAGGTCCCTTAGAGAGGACTTAACCACGTGTGATATTATCATGTATTTTCATCAAATTTGCAAATAAGAAATCCTTCAACTGCGATCGTTTAGATTACTATTTCTTTCCACTCTGATTTGCCATCTGTTACATTTTCCCCATGTCGGGTAATGTTGGTGTAATCGTGAATCATTTTTGGGTTTTGGCTAAGAAGTTGAGTTAGGGACACACTGAGTTTGGGTTTACTAGGATATGTTTACACAGCTTCCAGTCATTTCTGTTAAGTTGTGATCAGCCATCCCAGTGAAGGAACGACTTCCAGAAATACCCCTGCAGCCCACTATACCACCCCACCTGGCATGATGATCTAAAGCATGGTGAGAACCAAGCATGTCCTGTCACTGACCCAGCACCACAACTACGTGGTTTGTGAAAGGAAAACAAGGTCTGAAATGTAGGAAGTCAAACGCCAATTTGTGTGATATTGTAGACAGAGGACTCCATTCTCATTAATGCACAATCAGAATTGAAGTTTTCTCCTGTTAAAAATCTACTTGATTATGCCATATCCACAAATACACATGCACTATATATTTTTCCTTCTTTGATGAGAATCTTTTTTTTTTAATGACAATTACCAGGATTTCTATGTTTGTAGGGCACAAACCTACAGCTGTTTTGTTTTACACATCCCAAGATATTCTATTAGATTCTAGAATATCCCTCACATACAGGGATATTCTAGGATAAAATCTAGTGGCTCTAGGTGAAATACTGTCACTGACCTAGTGACACAGGATGGAAAAAACAAGTGAAAATACTCATTAATAAGTTACTGCATGTGACATAAAATTATTTCATTAGAACTTTCAGCTCAATACAGTATAACAGAAATTTAAAATGAATTGAACTACTCTCATTTATTCTCTGATTTCAGATTTATTTTACATTATTTCAGAATTACAGATAACACCAAGATTCAAATATGATAAAAAAGGAGCCAAAACATAAACTGAAAGAGAATACTGGCAGAAGTATTAATATTACCAAAAGTCTTAATTATATCATGATGGGAACTAAAACTTGCAGATCCGTATCATGACCATGAGGACAAGAATTATATTCATACAGTCTGAAACCAGAAATAGAAAAGCAAGAGGCAAATGAATGTTGCAGAAAACACAAATTTGCAGTGTTTAACAAATGTCATCAGATGAAATAATATTCCCAATTAGACGGCCTAAGGAAACTTCAGATGTCTAAAATTGTAAAGTTTATATACAAAGCAAAGTTTAGAGATTTTTCCTAATTTGACAAAATTCCTAAGAATAGCATTACCAATAGAGGGTTGCTAAACTGAAATAAACGCTTCTAAACTATCAGCAACACAAATCAGTTTTGAGTCAACCATGCTAAGGGAAAAAACTATTATCGATCTACTTTCTCTACAGAAAATGATACTTGAAAATTTATTGTCATTTGAAGAGGCAAAGAGAATGCGACCAAAAATGTAGTAATTATAAAAGTGCATTGGGACATTCATAAAATTGTGTTATTTTTCAGGATTTTGTGACTATTTGGGCATATGCATGCTTTTTAAAATGCATAACTTGTGATTTCTCATCCTAAATAAATATTTATTTTCATATCTAACTTAAAGTTACCTCTGTAACTTTGTATTCTTTTTCTTAGAGAAAGCTCCCCAAATCATAAAAGCCTCAGACCCCACACAATCTGGACCCACTCCTGATCCATCCTTTCTTAGACTTCGGCAAGTGAATTCATTCAAACAGATTGACCAGTTGGTTATTTAATAGCATTTATATATTGACTCATCTACCAGTGAATTTAATGAAAATGTGTCCCATACGTAGGCCTCCTATGAGAAGCTTTGCTGAGTTCAAATCATATGCTAATATTGAAACAATTCTCTAAAATGGAGAAAGCTGGGAGTAGTAAATACTGCTCTCTATTCTAGAAGTTTCAAGTGCTGTCCATTGGAAATGATTCCATGGCATGATTTAGACATAAGATTTTTGAAGGTATAGATACAAAGTTACATGCATCTAAATATAATCCATTGGTTACAGAAGCTAATTTCATGAAGAAGGGCTTCTAGCACTTACTCATGATAATGTTCATAAGCAAGATCATGTAAAGCTAACATCTGCCTCATGGCCTGTTGCTTCCATGCCACCGATAGTAATAGAGGAGGTTGAAGACACTGTAAATGATCATTTGTCTTTCTTGGCTTAGAGCAACTCTGCAGACTGAGAGAGACCCCAGAAATATACCACCCTCCCCCCCTGCCCACCACTACCTGCAGAGATCAATAACCTACTCTCTGGGCACCATTAAATACATAAATACAGCATGTGGAGTTTGGGAGATAGGGAAAATTGTGTAGGGACTTGACTAAATTCCAAACAGCCTGGGCTGTGACTCTTAGAAAACTTGAATTACTTGCTTCCTCTGCTATCCCCAATCTCTTCTCCACCACAACAAAAAAGACTAAAGAAAATTAGGAAAAGGGTCGGGGGAAGTAAACTAAATATCCAACAGTTCAGCAGGGACAAGAGGGTAAATGGGATAAAATATGTTAAACTGAGATTAAGATTCTTATGTTTTCAACCTGGCATCCTCCTTCAGTGTTGACAAAGCATTAAAAATAGGTACACTGTGCATCCCATCCACAACACTTAATCTTTGTAATTAGCTGGTAGTACATGCTACTTTCACAGAAAACGAATTAAACAAGATGACTACTTGGCAATGATGCAGCAACTCTTCCATTTTTCATTGTTATGTTGATGAGCAATTGAAATGGCTGTAATTAAAAGAACTCTGTAATTCTATTTTTAGCGATCTGTTTACTGTCAAAATTAGAAATATATATAGCAAGAACAAGGAACCTGGCATGGTCAATACCATAAAAAGAAACAAATGCACTCTCACGGTGCTATCCTACAGTAATGCAGGGGAAGAATCACTGGAAAACATATAATATGGTCCATTTTCCAACAAAGTGCTTTGCATTTCCTACTCCACATAATATAAATTATTTTTGAATGGTTCTGAACTCACTCCTCTGATGACAAGTGTATCATTAGCCCGGCAAGTACTCATCCTTGACTTGGCAGTAACATCAGGTTAGCCATGTGCTAACAGGCCGACTTGTACTTCTGTGACAGTGTGAGCTGTGAGCCCTACAACTCAAAGGGATGGTAGTGGGAAGAGTGAAGACTAGTGCCATTTTGAGGATACTGACCAGGAAATGCACTCCCCACAATTAGGTAGAAGAAACTGACAGCCCAGCAGCACCATAGCTGCTGTCTGAAATATGCAGAAGAAATGACCCTTGGCATCTCAGAGCTTTTCAGTCATTCCAGGCAGAGATTCTGGACTTTGTGCCCAAGAATCGTCATGTATTCCAGACTCCCTTCCTCCCAGCAGGTGAATCACTAGGGCCATCCATCATCCATCGCTGTCTCTTTCTTGCCTCGGTCTACAGGGGAGCCAGGAGACAGCTTGAGACAGCTGAAACAGAGTCACAGATCAAGACAGGCATCAAGAGGAAGAAAATATTCCCCCAGAAGAAGGTAATGTTCCTGTTACAGGAAAGACTGTATAAGAACACATTCTGATCATAGCAACAATCACTATTATACTGTGCAAACTCATGTCACAATACATATCTATCAATGTCAACTTGGCCTTCCTATCCTGAGAGACAATCCCAGCTTTGACAGCCATCTATCATGTCTGTTATTTTCCTGTTTTAGCAAGACAGGGAGAAATGATGACCTTCGAGCCTTGGTGAAATAGAACCTTTCTCTCCTTTATTTTCCCAGTCCAAAGATCTATATAAATGGATGATATTATTATAATCATGCTCATTAATATTATGTCACCATGTAAATCCTTAGTTTTTCTTTAGATAGGTTCATATTATTCCAAGAGAAAACATGGTAAAATTCTTGAGGCCTAACAACCTAATCTATTTCCATTGTCTTAATCTTAAGACATCCCAGTTTCTACTCCTTTTATCTGTTACTCAGTTGGATGGAAAGCAAATATGCAAGACCATAGTTTGTATTGATTCTGCCTTTAAAGGACTCCCAAGCCAGGAAATTTATTATAGCTATGAACATATGCTTAGGGTGACATGGGAGTCAAGAAAGGGGAGTTTCTTCCTTCCTTGGGGTCTTCACATATATTTTTCCCTTGGTCTGGGGGCACATCCAACCTACTCTCTGCCTGGAGAACTCCTGGATGTCCTTTACATTTCGGCTTAGATGGCACTTCTCCAGAGAGGCTTTCTCATTTCCCTCATTTCAGGTAAAGTCTACCTGTTGGATGCTCCCTTTCACAGTGCTTAGAACATGAAAATAAACTAATTTATGATTACTTGTTTGATGTGTCTATCCCCCACTAGAATGTGATCATCTGCCTTACTGTTATATGCCTGGCATGTAGAAAAAGGGAAACTATGTATCTGGATGTCTTAAAGGATAAGTGGACTTTAGCGAACAAGCATGGAAGCCAAAGAAGGAATGGCTTTCCAGAAAGAGAAAAAAAGGGGGGCGGGGCTGGGATAGATGATAAAATTGGAAAAACAGGCAGGAACCAGATAATGAAGAGGTGACATGCCAAGGAATTCAAACATAATCCTATATGTATTGGGAAGCCACTGAAGACATAAACAAAAAAAGTGATATGATACATATTTTAGAAATATGGCTTTGGCAGTAGTGAGGGCAAGAAGAGATTTCAGGCAAGGAACTCAGTGAGAACGTTACTGAAAATGTTAAGGGTCTAAATCAAGGTAGGACCTGAAAATGTAGAGGAAAGGACGGATTTGAAAAACATTAGGAAAGTAGCATTGATAATTATTTGCAATCATTTAGATGCAGTTGAGAAGGAAATGGAGGGGTTATGGATGACACCTGGGATCTTGGTTGGGCGACTTGTGATATGAGTACAATGCGCTACCACTAATCAATATTTCAAATAGGAGGTTAGGTTTGGGTCAAAGACAACAGTCGTTTTGCACTTACTGAGTCTGAGGTGTCTGTGGGTCTTCCAGTAAGGAAGTCAATAATCCAGTTGAATAAATGGATTGAAGGCTCAGGAGAGAGGAGTGGGCTGGAGCCGGAGTTTTGGGGCTCTCAACGAATGAGTGGGGATTGACGCCATGAGAGCAGAAGAGAGCAACAATAGAATGAAAAGAAAAAGGGGCTGGATGCAGAGCCCCAGGGAGCACTAGCTCTTAAACGCTCTTGCCCCTTCTATCCAGCACACCACTTGCCATCCTCTGCTGGCTCGGCACTCCACCCCTGTGAAACCCCTCCTCATCCCTACCCCCTGGCCTAGGCCTTCACTATCTTTGCCAACAACCCAGCACTCATACCTTCTATAGAGAAATAAAATTCCAATTCTGAAGGCCTCTAGGAAAGTGAGAAAAAGCAAAGCTGTAACTCTCAAGATGGTGGCAGGAGCACAAACAACATGGCCATGCTGGTTTGCTGGGGCTGACGTAACAAAATACCACCAGCTGAGCGCCTCAGCCAACAGAACCCCATTGTCTCACAGTTCTGGAGGCTAGAAGTCCAAGATCAAGGTGTTGGCAGGGTTGATTCTCTCTGAGGGCTGTGAGGAAGAATCTGTTCCTTGCTTCTCCCCTGACTCGTGGTTTCTGGCAAACTTCAGTGTTTCTTGGCTTGTAGACATGTCACCCTGATCTCTGCTTTCATCATCCCATGGCACTCTCCCTGCACTCATGTGCTTGTATCCAAATCTCCCCTTATCAGGACACCAGTCATATTGAATTAGGTCATACCCTAATGATGTCATCTTAAATTAACTAATTACCTCGGCAACAACTGTATTTCCAAATAAGGACACGCTCTAAGGTACTAGGGAGTTAAGACTTCAAAATAGGAATTTTGAAGGAACACAGTTTAAGCCATAACAACCGCTGAACACCATCCATTTGTTTCTTTGGATGGTGGAGAAGCTATTTCTTTCATAAAGTGATATATGAGAAAGTGCTCTATGAACTGGAAAATGTGAAAGGTCCTAGAGTTATTACTTTTGATAAGACATTAGTAATTTACATAAAAACCATTGCAAAATTGTTAAGCATGAAGCGAAGGGCTCTTCCTAATCCAAATGCTGAGTGTATGGACACCATGATATGGTATGATCACCATGCCAAGTTTTTAGTCCTTTCTATGCAACAAAAATCCCTCAATCTAACTGGGTGGGAAGCAGAAGTTTTCTTGCCTTTAATTTAAATTCCTTCCCCTTCTTCCTTCTCAAGCTAATTCTAAAGTTCATTCAGACTCTCCCAGGGGTCTGTAGAAAATGGCCATATATCAGAATTCCCACCTTGCTAGTCATAAAACAGGGATAGTAAGTACTTTGGCATAATACCTACTCCTCAACTCAGAGCCAATGATGCTATATGAAATTTTAAGGGCGGAATTCTTAAAATTAAGCTGCTGCCAGACCAGAGAGGACATATATTGTGAATCATTGAAGAGAAAAATTACAAAGGGTTTGGGTTGGCTGTGTTCAGCTGGCTTGATAGCTATGGGGCAGAGGGAGAAAAGCAAGGAAGTGCTGTTATAGAAAATGAAAATCCACTTTTATAGAAAATTAGGTGGTCGGGGACATGGGTGAGGGGTAGCAGAAAACCCCACAGTGTCCAGGACAACCTATTGGAGTGTGTCAGGTCTTAGGGGCACAAAGGGATGAAATGGGGAGAGCACAGTGGCTAATTTGTGAGGACCGTCGGCGAGGTCATCATGTCCTCCAACCAAAAGCCAACAGAAATAACTAAATACAAAAGGCTGACTGGAGGCAACAAGGTCAATGCCCCCAAAAAAGGGCAATAACGAGAGGGAGATGTTGAAAGGGACTCCAATGTTTTGGAACGAGCCAAGATTTGTAGAAATTGGGAGAATCGTGTCCCTCTCTCAGGAGGCACCTCACTCACACTGCCCCCACCTCCTCCTGCTATCATGGCTGCTGGACCCCCACCCCCTGCACCCTGGGGGACATCCAGGGTCACTCTCATTAAGGAGCACCTTTCTGCCTGGGTCTCGGGCCTGCTTTTGTATCATCTTAATAGAAAAATCAGATTTTTCTATGGATGAAGCCAAGATGTCAAGAATAGGCTTTTGCTCCCCATGGCTCTTGCCACAGGCTATTTAGCCCCTGCGTTTCCACCCCTGCAACGTTCTCATCCCTTCTTCATTCGGGCTGGAAGCGTAGTGAAATCCCTTTGCAACCATCGTGGGAGAGGAATCCTCAGCGTTAGCTGTTCTCCACTTGAACCTTCTCAGAAGATGAATCAAACCGGCAGACAAAGAGAAGCACTCCATGGTGGGAACATGTGCTTATTACTCACCTTGACTCTCTACAGCGTTTATCTTCCATCAGACAGTGAGAGCCTGAACTTCAGACTTGGAACCAATGCCTAGGTTTGCACTTGGCTCACTTAAATGTGCTCATCTGTGCAGGAGGGGGTCAGGTGGGGCTGTTTCCAAAAGCAAGGAGAACCCAGAGGTAAAATCTGTGACACTGAAAGCCTCTTGCAGCCTCTGTTTCTTCCTTTTTATTCATGGGATAATGGCAGCAAAGCATCAATCCGGGATCTGCTAAAAACGGGACAAGTGTTGCATTTTATTTGCTCTTGGATGGATTAAATACAGTCGAAATGAATCAAAAAATAGCAGACAGTAAAAGCGTCCCCACAGAGTTTTCCTTTTTTCTAAATAAAAAAGTACAGAAGGATTGAAAACTTGAGCTCTGTGGCACAACATAGATGCAATTGACCAATAAATCAAAAAGGTAAAGGATGTCCAGAAAATGCAAACATAAGCAATTCGACCATCCGGATGAAATGCTGCCCCCTCAAAAAAAGGGCCAGGGGGGGTCGTCAGGCACTGCCTGGCTCCCTGCTCAGGCTGCTTGTTCTCCTGTTTTCTCTGTCCGTGGGCTCAGTACTGCCTACCTGCTGGCCTCATCCTGGTCCACTGCGGAGAGCATATGAGAGACTCCTTATCAAGCTCACAATATGTGTTAGCAAAGTCTTTTTTTTTTTTTTCCTTTTTGCTCGGTATATTCTAATTCCATCTGGTGTCCAGGCTTTGAGTCTGGGCACTGATACCTTCTAGAGGACCCCCTGAGCCAGTGTTCCGGCCTTTGTCATTCACTTTGTCTATGTTATATTTCCCAGGTTCCAGCATCCCAGGACTGCTCCTCCAGACTCTGATGGGCTGAACTCCTTTGGCCTTTATTTCTTCCGTGCTCCTCCACGTCCTTGCTCAGGTCCTACACCTGGCGTGCTGCCCAGGTACATGGACTTCCTGACTTCTCTAGACCTCGATATCTGTCAGAGCCTCCCACCCAGATAATTTTCAGGCCCGACACTGATGCTATCCTGATCCATGCAGTGATACACATAAAGAAAAGGATTTACAGGTCACGAGAGAATTATGTATCACTATGGGTTTATGGATATTTGCTAAGAGCTAGAAATAGATGTAAGTGCAAATCCATATGGATATTCTCGGCTATATTAAGGGAGAAAATGGCTTCCATTAGGCAAATCTGAATAATGACAGGAAGGAGTTAAAATACAAAGTAAGAAATGGGTAATAAGCAGTCTGAGGACAATAATCAATGAGTATTAAATAGGAGCGGGGGTCATTTTTTAAAAAAATTTACTCCACATAATGAAATATTCCACAACAGAGACCGAGATTTTAATATCGCTTGGCCAAAGAGTAATAATTACTAATAATAATTGAGTAAATAAATTCAAGAGACAAACCTTTAGGGCAATGACTATAGAGTAAAATCTAAAGGATACACAAAAACGTCCCCGTGGCCGTATGGCCAGGGTCACTGTAAGCCTGTTGTTCCTTCTCCAAACTGCAACCCAATGCCACCATCGTAAGTCACAGGATGATTAGGAGGTTCCATTGTATTGCCCCTCATCACTGACCTTATCCCTTCCCCCTTCCCATTCATTAGCCTCTGCTGGGTCCTCCCAGGAGCTCAGGGCTTAAAGGAAATGGGCAGCCTCACTCATTGGTGAATAAACTCAGAGCCAATGACCCTAACCAGCTCAGAAGTTTTTTTGCCAGACTGATGGAAATCCTGTTTCTGTCACTGACTGATAAATTAGCATAGGAGAGAGATTGTATAGCTCTGCTCAAGGAGCTATCAGGCGACCTGAAAGTTGTATGAGAATATGCTTCCTGTCATCAGTAAAATTCATCCAGGCAGGAAACTATAAACATTATCAAAAGTCCTAATGAAAACCATGATCATCTAGAGGTGAGTACACACTAAAAAGCTATGTTCTTAAACCTGACCCCAGAAAAACACTGATATCCAAGTAGTTATAAAATACTTTGCCAATCAACTAATGCAACAGACTTTTTAAAAAGGCGGAGAATGCAAATGCAAACATATTTTCCAGCTGTCTGGAGGGAAACCCCAAACACAAGTGACTTACACCTGTAAATCCAGAACTGAAAAGAGTCTCTGCTGTCAACTGCCCATGTTTAAAAAAAAGTCACTGGTATTTTTGTCAACAGAAAAGCAAAAAAGGGAAGACGACACACAGATAGAGACACCGAGGATGAAGCAAACAGTTCATTAATGGTATTTGGGGTGGGGAAGCACCAGCCTGGGGACCAGCTCCAGCCATCAGGCTAACTCATAGAGCTCTGTTCCCTCTGATCAAGGAAATATTTTACAGTAACGATAGGTTTTTACAGCCAGGGTCCGCTACTAGCTAATCTAAAATTTTAATTAAAAGAAAAACATTTTCTGATCAGTGACCCCTTTGAAAATCTGATAAATTCCTGGACTTTTACAAACCAATACTAGGGGATCCATGGACCGATGCCAAACTCATGAGTCCACAAGTCATATATTAAAACCCCCTGCATTCAACTAATTTAAAAAGGAGAGAGATGGATGTAGAGGAAATCACCTGCTCGTGAACATGGCAAAGGATGTAAACAAGAACAGGGAATG
Source organism: Mirounga leonina (assembly GCF_011800145.1). NCBI lineage: Eukaryota > Metazoa > Chordata > Mammalia > Carnivora > Phocidae > Mirounga > Mirounga leonina. The sequence continues at coordinate 73,843,520 of NW_023270451.1, read as the reverse complement.
AAGCCCTGAGAGCCACAGTGCAAATGGGCAGATAGGCCAGGTGGACCGGGTGCTATCATCACAGGTCAGATATAATCTTTGAAATGATCTTAGGGAATTATCCCATTACAGCAAAATCTACTGAGTGAAACTCTCCAGGTTCCTATGTGTTCCCACTATTTTTTAAATCTCTCCATCTTATGTATTCCTCTCTCGGCTCTGGTTTTTTTTTTTTAATATTTTATTTATTTGTCAGAGAGAGAGAGCATGAGCAGGGGGAGAGGGAGAGGGAGAAGCAGACTCCCTGCTGAGCAGGGAGCCGTTTGCGGGACTTGATCCCAGGACCCTGGAATCATGGCCTGAGCCGAAGGCAGACACTTAACCGACTGAGCCACCCAGGCTCTGTTATCTTGCTCCTTTTCCTCTGCCAGCTGTGTACTTTCATCCCTCCATTTGCTTCTCTGACCAACAGTGACTCTCCTGACCCGTGAAACCCCCGTGGGAACCCACCACTATGCAGCTCCTGCATACACCCACCACTATGCAGCCACCTACATACACCAAGCGCCCGGCCAGTTAAGCTTCTGCGAAGTTTCCTCAATGTCACAAACAAAGCTTGTTGAATTTCAAATTGCAAGGTCATGCACAAAAAATATGGGAGTGAGACTGATCTCTTCAATGTGGAAGCAAGTCATTCATTCAAGTGACAACTGCAGAGCCTTCTGTCACAGTTTCAAGGGATTGGCCACGTACCCAGAATGGATGACCATTCTATGATGATCTGGAAAAGGGCAACTGTAAAGAGAAGTGATCAGAAGGCCCAAACAGGGGAGAGAGTAATCAGAGATAGGATGGCTTTCTGGAACAAATACATCATTCAGATTATGTTTAAAGCCCCAGCAGACTCTGAAAATAGCAGCGGCCAAGATCTGAAGGACATGTTTCCATGTACACAATATGGAACAGACATTTGTCACCCATCAGTCTTCCCAGCCATATCCAGTCCTCCCAGCTGGTGACACAGCCAACAGGGTCATCTTCTACCACAAAGGACTAATGCAAATTTTAAAAAGCACTCTCAGATTTTTCAAGTACTTTTGAAATGGCAATGGAAAGTCTTGGCCATTTGCTTATGATTATGCACAATAAAACCCAAAAGAATGCATCTGAATTGGGTTTTGTCAGGTAGTCGGTGAAGCATGTAAAGCACAAAAAAAGAGGGGAAAAAATGAAATAAGAAGGCTGGACCCAGATTATGTCACTCTCCTGAGTGAGTTGGGCTTCAAAATAAAGAAAACATTTCGAGCACTTACTAAATGCAAGGCAGTGTACCATGCTGTAGGCCAGTAATTTTCAAATCTAACTGTCCATAAAAATTATCTGGATGAGCTTTTTAAAAATCAGATTCTTAAAAAAAATAAAAAATAAAAATAAAAAATAAAAATAAAAATCAGATTCTTAGGACTCTCCTTAAAGCTTCTAACTCAGAATCTCTGATCTGGGGCCTGAGACCCTGCATTTTTTAGAGGGCACTTCGGGTGATCCTGAGGCAGCTACGGGACACAAAACAGGACATAGTCCCTGCCCTCATGTATTTGACAGCACAATTTTTGAGAAAATGCATACGTATAGATAAAATGCAAATGTATCAAGTGTTAAATAAGAGCATAGCAACACGAAGGATATCATGACACAATAAATAATAATGTCCCTTTTTCTCTGTCCTTTGACCAAGTACTGAGAAGAGAAGGTAATGATACACAGATTGAGCAGGAGGAGAAAAATCTCCCTGTTTTACTAAATTACCTCAAGTCAAATTTTATGTGATTGTAAAAGAGAAAAGGAACAAATAAATCGTGTGTGAGGAAAGAAAATGCAAGTAAATAAAAAGATTTTGCTGTAGCCAAAATGATTTCTCCCATGGTTTTAAACATGTAAATCATTTCCCAAACTAACAATTAGCACAGAGCTAATAATTAAGCAACATTTGTAATAATAATTAAAGTGCATTAGAAGAACGTGTTAACATCCTTCAAATTTTAACGGCCCCTAAAAAATAATTTTCGTTTTAATTTGCCTAACTAATTAAACTGACTACATTTGTCTGGCAGTAATCTAAAAATCTGGCTGCAAATTATAAACAAGTTCTAGATGAAATTAACCAAGTTAAATCTGGCTGCAAATTAACCAAGTTCTAGATGAAATATATAGGTTTGATGTTCAAATCCCTAGTTCCGGTCATTGGCCTTCTGTCTTTGCCCTAAACCTGCTCAGGGAGGCCCCAAGTGGAGGGCTGCCCCTGGTTATCAGCCCACAAAGTTCCCTGAAGTCATCTACCAAAAAGACTTGATTTTTGAGTCACCTAGCTGCCCTAGAATTCCCCGGAGCCCTGTTAGAACACCCCACCTCTTTATCTTGAACCCTCAAGAGTAACTCTCTCTGGGCTTTGATATGTTGATGTTGTACCCTTCTTATGCCCCACAGCCCATGTTCATCTTCAATTAACATGAATCTCACAATGTAGACAACATTTCTAACAAGAATTTCATCTGCACTTGTAATGCTGTATCTAAAATCATTTTACCAGGGTGCCTGGCTGACTCAGTCAGTTAAACATCTGACTGTTGATCTCCGCTCAGGCCATGATCTCAGGGTCATAAGATCCGGTCCTGAGTTGGGCTCTGTGCTGAGCATGGAGTCTGCTTGAGATTCTCTCTCCCTCTGCCCCTCCCCCAGCTTAAGCTCATTCTTACTCACTCTCTAAAAATAAATAAATAAAAATTAAAAAATAAATAAAAAATAAAAGCATCTTACCATACTCAGTGGATATCAATAAATCAATCATTAATTATATTTGCCCTCTTAATATTAGGTCATCATTGGGCAACCTACCTTCAGAAATACAAAAGAATGTAAAGATATGTTATCTGTTCTTTGTCAACTTAAAACGTAAGAAAAGGGGCACCTGGGTGGCTCAGTTGGTTAAGCAACTGCCTTCGGCTCAGATCATGATCTCAGGGTCCTGGGATCGAGCCCCACATCGGGCTCCCTGCTTGGCGGGAAGCCTGCTTCTCCCTTTCCCACTCCCCCTGCTTGTGTTCCCTCTCTCGCTGTCTCTCTCTCTGTCAAATAAATAAATAAAATCTTTAAATAAACATAAAAAAATACCATATTTATGCACAAGAAACCATGAGAAGCAAAGCAAAAAAAAATGTGGAACAAATGTAAAAGTTACATTAAATCCAAATATTAGAGAATTCAAAAATTTTTAAAAAGGAAGCCACATCGAAACTTCCTGCCTGTAAGCTAACAGAAAGAACACTATACTTGGAGTTTTAAAGAATGGAGTTCCAGCCCTGACTCTGTTCCCCAGCTAAAGAGTAGACCTTACCCCAACAGCTCTATGTCACAGAGATCCTGTTTGCTAAAAGAGAGATTGAATTAAATCCATGTTCATGATTGGAGGAGGGAGGATAAGAACCACCATGAAGAATTTTCAAATTCACACATTCCATTTCATTGCCTAAAAGATTCACACATTACCTTCCCTCATACTTTCCTATGAAAACATAGCAGAATATGGGATGTAGCAAATTAATAGCTCGAAAAAGCACTCCATGTAGCTGTTATCCTTCCTCAGCTTCCACGTGAAAGCCACTCACTAATGGTCTCAAGGACTTTCTATTTCTCACATTCTCTGTTCTTGGAAAAATCAACATTGTATGAGAAAATCTTGATCTGTAGTCTTGAAATATGAAAAGACATTAAATAGGCAGAGGTGGTGATACTCAAGTCTTTATGTGCATAAAAATTCAACTTAGTGAGTATTAAGCACCTACTTTGCACCAAGGCAGTCTTGGGGAATCAGTGGTAAACAAATAAACACAGACACAGAGCCAAAGTCCCTGACCTCATGAAACTTGCCTTCTGTAGTCCTGTCCCAAGAGATTCTGATACAGTAGAGCTTGGAAGTAGACCAGAAAGCTGCATTTGAAGATGCAGACTGATGCAGATGTTCCAAAGACCACATTGAGAAATAATTAAGGAATCAGGTTGTCAGGTCACTGGAACTGGAAGCTTACAGAAATTCGGTCGGCCCTCTTTAGGAATATTATGAGTCTACAGAGAGTGACTTTACTGCACACAACAGTGACTGGGAAGTGCATGAATATATCTCACTAAATTCATTAAATGTATCTTCTTTTCAACTCCCCTTAAGCTGAGTCCCCAAAATGCCCACTCCAGCACTGCTCGACACCAAAAAAAGCATTAACAGAAGGGAAGTCAGAATGGAAAGAGACTATGGTCCTAACTGCAGTTAAAATATCTTACTTTTGGGGCACCTGAGTGGCTCAGTCATTAAATGTCTGCCTTCGGCTCAGGTCATGGTCCCAGGGTCCTGGGATCGAGCCCCGCATCAGGCTCCCTGCTCGCGGGAAACCTGCTTCTCCCTCTCACACTCCCCCTGCCTGTGTTCCCTCTCTCGCTTTCTCTCTCTCTGTCAAATAAATAAATACAATCCTTAAATAAATAACTAAATAAATAAAATAAAATATCTTACTTTAACCAACACATGTGACCATTGCTGGGCTCTTCCCAGAGACTTAGAAGGACCCAGGTAAGTGAGAGGCCTTAAGACTTAAGGTCCATTGGCCTCACTGTAAATCTCCCTGTAGTTGGCATCAGGGGTGGTGGCCAATAGACTAAAGATGGAGACAAACATGAACCCATGTGTGAAGCAGATAGTGCAGAATCTGAGCTTGATTCCAGCTCCATTTTAAAAGTTTAATAAATATTTTTGATAGATTATCATTAAAGCTTATTTGATATTACCCACTAACAGTGATTCTTAAGAGGAGGAAAGGATTATTTTAGATTGTCCTTTGGAAATGGAAAAAATATATGTAGTAGTTTGAAAACTTATATTCAATGTTTCTACTGTTTTTTCCCTTTCCTTCCTTCCTCCCTTCCTCCCTTCCTTCCTTCTGTAGGCTCCATGCCCAGAATGGAGCCCAATGCAGGGCTTGAACTTACAGCCCTGAGATCAAGACCTGAGCTGAAATCAAGAGTGAGATGCTTAACCGACTGAGCCACCCAGGCACCCCTCTACTGTTCTTTTTTTTTTTTTTTTTTACTATAAACTACATAAGATTAAATTTGATCAACTCTTCTTGACTTAGGCAGATATATGGACTGTAGAGTGAGAAAGCATTTTAAGAGTTATGAATTTTAAAGAAGTAAATTCCTTTAAGATTCAAGAAGGTGGGAGCTGCCACGAACATTTGGGTATCTGAGTGGACAAGGGACAGGTAGAATGGAGAGAGAGAAGAGCTTGATTAGTTTCACTTCTGGTTTGGGTTCCCTTGCCTTGGTCTTTCCCAGCTCCCTACAGGCAGATCAGCAGCCAATCCAGTTGGTTGACTGGAACTATCATAAGACCTAGCCCTTCTGTGGGGGCAGAGAAGACCAAAGTCAGACTCTAAAGGATTTTGAAACGACGTTAGTTTAGTTTTTATTCTAGAGCCCATGGGGGCTGACAGTGATCAACTTGGAGTTGGCAAGATGGCTCTGGTCATTATGGGGGGTGGGAGGGTCAGACTAGCACAGGGCAGCTCACAGAGAGCCTACGAACCGTCAGGAGTCTGTGGCAGTGACAGTGACTATGAAGATCACAGGCTCTGGAGCTACAAGGAAGGAGGGCAGGTACCAGTGCCTTTCCTCCCAGCCCCCTGCTCTAGCCTCCCAGGAAAGCACTCAGTCACTCCTCTCCTACCACCTTCCTGAGAGAATCACTTCTCACAGTGCCTCAAAAACCACAGTTCTACTCCAGCTCTATTCCCACACCTGCCCACCAAGTCCGGTTCATCTGGGAAAGCACCCCGGAGTCAAAGAAACTCAAGGACTCTATAAGAGGTAGGGCCAAACTGGGGATCTCCCAGTACTCAACTACTTTATCTTCAGTATGATCAATATCTCATAACAAATGGAGTGTATCTTCTGGGATTGAATTTTTTTCTACCTTCCAACAATATAAAACAATCTAAGCAACTCCAAACTTCAATGCCGGCCTTACCTCAGCCTGTCTGGATTTCTTCCTCTACCTCAGACTTCCCCCAGGCAATTTCCTGTCAGAGTAGACAAGCTTCAGGACTCCCCTTAATGTACCTACCGGTTGGAGATTCAGAACTGCCTCCTCTGCCTGATTAATTTCCCAAAGAGACTAAGCTGCTTGTTGAGGAACCATCCTGCTCCAGACCAAGAGCTAAAAGACCCATCTAGATCACAAAGGATAAAGGAGCCAGACAGCTATGCTCTGTAGTGTACAGATTAATGTAAAAAAAAAAAAAAAAAAAAGTGAAACAGGTCTGGCTGACCTACCTTCCAAAAAGTTTTCCACAACTATTAGGAGGATGTGGAAGAAGGGTATTTTCTGATAAAATAGAAATATTTCCTAACATTTTCACAAAAAAGCAAAGTGAGTCCCTGTATTCTTTGTTCTAGAAAAAGTAGATAGATGATAGATGATAGATGATAGATAGATAGATAGATAGATAGATAGATAGATAGATAGGGAGAGAGAATCTCATGTCTAGTCACTTTGAAGAAAATACTAAGGTCCAGAGAGGTTGAGTGACTAACTCAAGATCACACAGCAGCTCATCAGGCATAGAATTTATCTCCTTATTGCTTACAGCCCATTTTCTTGCAACTACACCAAGCTTCTCCCTTACACAATGGAGAAAGGTAGGATAGGGAAGAGCTAAGAATCAGACTTATTGTGCTTATATCCCAACTCTGACACTGTGTGAGACCCCAGACAACTTACTTAAGCTCTCCATGCCTCATGTCCTCATCTGAGTAACAGGAATAATCACAGTTATCTATTTTATAGGACTGTTGTGAAAATTAAATAGAATAATATATGTTAAGTACTGGCATATGTAGGCATGCTATCAATATAATAGAACCAATATTATCATTAGTACTGTCCAATTGAAGCAGTCATGCATTTGTGAATCTTGGATGGCCTATTTTCACTGAATTCGTAGGTTAAAACATGAATGAACAATTTTAAAAATCCTAAATGAGTTTGTAAGGTGGTACAATGTGCAAACAATTTCCATAACTTTCAGGTTGGTGCCTGAATGTATGTACTTCCTCTGCCTTTTAGATATACTTTTCTGACTTCTCCTTAAATATACTTTAAGAATGGAGCTTCCCCAAGATTTCTGGAGTAGGCAGGGACAAAACTTATAAAGGATCACTACCTTAAATTTGCTTCACCAAATACTCCATGCCCTGCTCTTCACGTTAATTCCTGGACTTCATTATATTAGATGCTATGACACCCCTGTGTTTGAACCCTGAACAGATACAACCACTGATCATTACTACAAAACAGTACTCTTCTTTCCCTTTTCCCACCAGCTCTCTCAGAATACAGTAACCAAACCATAATAAGATCCTTCTTCCCAACTCTTATATTTGAATTACCAAATTCTCCTTTTAGGACAGTGGTTTTCAAACTTGGCTGCATACTGGAATCACATGAAGAACTTTAGAAAGTACTGATGCCTCCATGCCAACCCTGGAGAGTGTGAGTCACTTGATCCGGGCTGTAGCCTGGGCACTGGGACTGTTCAAAGCTTCCCAAGTGACTCTAAAATATAGGTTGAGAACCTCTGATAGAGGAGTCTCATGGGGATCCAGAGACTTAGAAGGCTGGGATGGAGGGACCCCACTCAAGCATCCGCCCCTCTAGGAGGCCTCCCCAAACTCCCCATGGTTGTGTTGACCACATCTTCCTCCCTCTATTCCTTAGAGCACCTCCTTTATAGCATCTCTTGTGATGATTTGCATTGGTTTGTTTCCATGTTCCACCCTCAGTTCTTCACCATGAGCTCCTGAAAGCAGGGACCATTTCTCTCTCATCCCCAGCACCTCCAACAGAAGCTGGATAAGGAGCTCCGTGGATGTTTGTTACATCAAACTGAAAGTGTTTATTCTTTCTTACTCCCTCATCAAATTAACCAGGCTAGAGCAACTCCTTCCAGAAAGCCAGGACTATGATGCTACAAGAGAGCCCTTGAAGGGCACCCCCAAAAGCATACCATGAATGAAACTGCCCCTCATCAACAAGTCAGAGTCAGGTGTGACAGCTCTGGAGCTGACGGTTTATAACTCACAAAGTCTGGAGGCTCCTCAGGTGTGAATATGATTAAAGCCTCTGCATATTACCTCTTCCATTGTGCCTGGTGCTGGTCCCTGCTGGTTGTTCAGATAAGACAAGACTGATGAATGTGAATATGTGTGAGGTTAAGGCAGGCAGGAGATAATGAAAAAGGCTGATTGGAAAGTCCTTATCAACTAAAGAGAGTTCTGAGATATACAGCGCATGAGGACTACACGCAGACCTGTCTTCCAAAGTCAAGAAGTATAACTGCAGTTGCTGCCAAATCTACAGCCTTCTCCCCATGGACACAAGCAAGGGAGCAGGGCCACTTATGCACAACTCCAGGGGGAATAATATTCTATGGGAATGGTGTCCTCTGGAGTTGTGTGACTTGGCTGCCCTTAAACTCCCTGTGGTGGGAAGATTCACAGCACATGTAACACAAGGATGCTTCCACTATGAATAAGCTTCAAAGCAATCAAAATCACTTAACGGTAGTAATTATGACTTTTTACAACAGGGTCCTTCCTGGTTCTCGCTCTGGGAACTCACTTCTCCATTCAGATTACATGATCAATTTCTGAGACCCTCTGGTTCTCAGTCCTGCTCCAAGCTCCTCTTGCCTCTCATCCCCAAGCTCTGCCCACTAACCTTGCATCATGGAGAGTGTAAAACCACTGGAAAATGTGGTGGAGCTCCACTTTGCAAATATTGATTGCTGTCTTTATTTTTTGCTGTAGTTACCTTGCTGTGATGAAACTAGGTTTGAGCCTCAACTCCCATCCCATTGCTGCCATGACAGAGGCTGGCTTGTTCTTTAATGTATCAGTCCATTCTTAGACCAAACCATCATCACTCCCATTGTCCAAAGGCTCCTCTCAGGGTAGTGTGGTGTAGTGATGAAGGTGATTGATCTTAACACTGGACTGTCTGGGTTCAAATCTCGAATTCACTACTCAAAGCATTGACACCTTTGGCAAGTAGCCATGCTTTCATATTCTCACCTGTAATATGTGGGTGATAACAATAATATCTACCTCATGGGGATCAAATATTTTATTTTGTAGACCAGTACCTTATATATACATATCAATACTTTTCCCAGGCCTGAGATTTGGTGAGATTGACTTAGCCAGAATCACACTCATAGGACAAGCAAGCGCCTAGTCATCCCTCTTTAGTTCCCAAGAGGGGAAAATTCCACCCTGTCTTTCTTCTTCCAGCCTAGAACTTACAACATTCTAGAAAATGCCTTGGTTGTTTTTTATCCCCTTTGCTGATTAAATTTACTTAAAATTGAGATTATTTCTTAATATTATCTTCCTGACATTAAAAAATGTCCATGGTATCCATCTGTGAATCGTGGATGGTGGACATTTTCTCTACTGTCAGATTTCCAGCTCACCCTCTCAGCTTCTATTATATTCTCATTGGCTTCTTCCTTCAGTGACAACCTGCCCGTATCTACCCCAGCCACAGGTTCTCAACTCCTACCACAGCCAGGAAATGATTGTTTCCCTTTATTATATTTTATTCATGCTTTTGAAATCTGACCTGACTTTTGAAGAGCCATCATGACCATCCCTTAAGAAAATTCTTGGAACTATCCATTTGTATTTTCACAGAGGACTCCAGGTAGTTCTCACACTTAAAACCCCCCACTTCTTAGGACATGAGATGGTTTCCCAAACTGGAAATAAGAAGATAAAACGTAGGTGCAAATACTGAAACAAAGAAAATGAACAGGATACTGCCAGATAAGGACAGGAAGGCGGGGTTATACTTTAGATTCCCTCTAAGATGTGGCAAACAAACAGTAACAGGATGATGAGAAGTTCAATATGCTGATGAATGTTGCCTCCAAGGCCCACTCTGACTCCAACTCTGTGTTTCTTCCACCAGCACATGCTTGGAAGTTACTTCCTGCTTAGCTGTAACTTGAAGTGACTTGCTCCTTTGGGTGGAGAAGATGCAATTTTGAGTGAACACATTACTTCTAAGAGCTTTTCAGAGCAGTGAGCTACTGTGTTTCATCCACAAATGACTCATCTGAAGAGCTTTTAGATCCCAAGATGGCCAGGTCTGTGGTCTAAAAATGTCCCAAAGAATTTTTTTTTCTCCTTCAGCTTCCTGTCATTGGAACTTTTACCCACCTGTCTCCCACACCTCCTCATGAGCACATCCCTATCCCCATGGCTTGGGATACCACAACATGATGGGCAGGGACAGCGGAATGATGGAGACTCCCAGTGAGAACAACAATCTGGACATGCACCAAAACAGATGACCATGTCCTTTTATTCAGTTGGGAACCGTGTCTATACTCAACCAATACTTGCCCTTGCCCACACTCCCCTGACCCGTACCAATGTCTTAATAAGGAACTTCTTCATTTTGCCGTAGACAAGGAGTAACTTTGGACCCCGAGTTAATCAATCACCCTGTTCTGTCAACAAATGTTTCCAATGTACCTCTGTATGTTTCAGCTCATACAGCCTTTTTCAGAAGAATGAGATTTGGGTGGGTAGTAAGAAAGGTTAGTGTATTTGAGTGGGGAGGGAGATAGGCAAGGGCCAAGGTATAGGATAATTGGAGACTGGGGGCTTATGTCAAAATTGGAAATAAATGTGAAAAAATATAAACGTGGGATGCTGAATATTGTTTTGTGTTGAAACAGCGCTAAATAGACGTTAGGCAAAGATTCCCTACTTAGCAAATGAATCTGGAGAGCTGGATGAACAGACTGAATGTCCTGGTGGGATGGCCAAAGCTATGGAGAAGTAGGGAAGCTCTCTGAAATCATGGGACTGCTGTGTCAACACTGTGTAATACAAGAATGAGTAATGGAGGACAGACTTTAACAGCTTCCTATCGCTACTGTAACAAATTACCACAACATGGATGGCCTAAAACAACACAACATTTGTTGTCTTTCATTCCCGGAGATCAGAAGGCCAAACCAGATCTCACTGGGCTAAAATCAAGGTGTTGGACGCCTGCACTCTTTTTGGAGGTTAGGATTTATTTCTTTGTCCTTTCCAGCTTCTAGAAACCCCTGGCATTCCTTGGCTTGTGGTCCCTTCCTCCATCTTCAAGGCCAGCAACAGCCAGTTGAGGCTCTGTCATATCCTATCACTCTGAGAGACTTCGGCCTCCCTCTTCTATGTTTCAGAACCCCTATAAAATAACACTGGGCCACCCAGGTGATTCAGAACAATGTCCTTACCTTAAGGTCAGATCATCAGCAGTCTTAATTCCATCTGCTACTATAAGTCCCCTTTTCCATGCAAGGTAACATATTCACAGGATCTGGGAATTAAGATGTGGACCTCTTTGGGGGGCCATTATTCCACCTACCACAACAACCCTTTTAAAAAAGCATTAAGAGAATGATGACTAAGTGAGAGAAGAAAGCCCATATGTGGAGAGGAGATACAGCTCGAGAGTTAGTGTAAATTAGGAATGACAAGTTAAAACAACTTTAGGACTAGTTCTCTAGAGGAACCATAATCAGACCATACATTAGGTTCTAACTCAGGATTATTTGTAATGTTGCAGGGGAGGGAGGGGAGTTTTGTTACCTTCATCTGTGTCTCCATATTAATTGGAACAAAATTCTTGAAAAAAGATTACTAATCCACTCATAATTCAAGGAATAATTCAAGCACTACCTTCCTGTGAAGCTCTCCCTACTCCACAGGCAGAATTAATTTCTCTTCCTTGGATCACTGTCCCTGGTGCTTTCCTTTCCAACAGTACTTATCATTCTGTAATGTAATTTCCTGTTTTCATGCCTGTCTCCCTACTGGATGATGAGGTCCTTTTGAGGACAGAGACCATGACTTATACATCTTTGTATTCTAAGCACCTAGCAAGGTGGCTAGCATCAGAAAGGCACTCAACATGTTTATTGAATGAAAACCTGCAGGTGAATTAAGAGGATTCTGAACTACCTCCAGGCTTAGGGGAAGGTGAGAGGGTGGTATTTGGGATTGAACGTTAGATGATAACTTTGAAAATGAGAATAATACACACAAAATCTCTAAATCTTGAGGATGCATCTGAGAGGGAGACAGGAAACTGAGAGGAATTTAAAAATGAAGAAATTTTCCTCTGATACTCTGCAGATTGAAAAAGCAAGGTCAAAATGCAGACAAGAAAATTTACCTGCTATGACTTTATACATTCTGGACCTCACTTAGCATATAGATGAATGTTGAAAAAAAGACAAAACAAAACACCAAAACTACAGTTCCGGGAAGATGAGTAGGGTGTTATATAATACTTAAGTAGCCAAAATTTTCAGTCAATTGGTAATATATGTTAGAAAAATGTTCTTCACACACAATTTTTTCCACATTACTTTCTGAATAATGTTAACACGACCTACCTAGGAAGAAGAGCAATTTCTAAACTGCTTCCATCCTCCCTGGAAATACAAGATTGATTTGAAGTTTCATTGATTCCCACTTAATTTAGGGGGAAAAGGAAATGAAAACTCTGACCCAGCTCTCTGTAAGAAGAAATGGAAGAGAGGAGTCGAGTAAAAAGAGAAGGTGGACTAAAATGGAATAAATATTCAAAGTTTCTTTCCCTCACACTACCCTTCACCAAGATCCTTCTTCTCCCTCCACACCCATCAAGCACATGGCTATTCTATTTTATATGTATTAGTCATTAAAAAAAGAAAAAGTTAGGTAATGGTTAAATGAACCTAAAGCTCAACATTAATAAAGACCGGTATGATAATGTGGCAACACTATTCTTTCTCAGTAATACTGGAATTTGTTGGATGCTATACTTGACCTGATCTTTTCCTCCCTGTTCAACACTCTATGCCCATATACACATGGTTTCACCATCTTTAGGCTCATGGACCTCCAACCTGTTCTTCCTAGCCCCCCTATTCACTTACTCTCCCTAATTATCTGTTGCTCATTGGGTATGAGGAGAAAGATGGAGACCTACTAATTCTTTGCCCAAAAAAGGAGCCTATTAAAGTAATTGATAAGGATAAAATGAAGAGGTTGGAGGAGAATTCTGAGAAAAATGTCCAGGAAACCACAGAATAGTGTGTTTCAAGCAGCCAGTTGACAATAGCAAATATTGCAAAATAATATATATAGTAAACACGATAAATGAGATAGGACCAAATATTTCCATTGTGCAGAGCACAAGAGAATTACCTTCTAGACATATTAGATTTTCCTCCATAAATTTTTTTTTAAAGATTTTTTATTTATTTATCTGAGAGAGAGAATGGGAGACAGAGAGCATGAGAGGGAGGAGGGTCAGAGGGAGAAGCAGACTCCCCGCC
>NW_023270451.1:73715195-73830041 GCF_011800145.1 Mirounga leonina | reverse complement strand
AGAGCATGAGAGGGAGGAGGGTCAGAGGGAGAAGCAGACTCCCCGCCGAGCAGGGAGCCCGATGTGGGACTCGATCCCGGGACTCCAGGATCATGACCTGAGACAAAGGCAGTTGCTTAACCAACTGAGCCACCCAGGTGCCCTCCTCCATAAATTTTATATTTGTAGCATATAGTCCTCTCTAATACTCCATGGTCACCCCAAATACATAAATTCAAGTGCGCATGCACACACACACACACACCACACACACACACATACACACACACACCCCACGTTCCTGTTGATGCCTCAGGAAAAAGAAATTGGAGTCAATTTTGACAAATGTTCCAATAGGTAAGAGGAAAAAACAAAATACAGCTCTCTTTGTTGCTGTTTTCATTTTCATAAAGGTCAGTGGACCAGTTGGCTCCATTGATTTGGAAAGAAAAGCAACTAAAGCATTCAACCACAAAGCTAAGGTTTAGGGCACGGTTAACTTATTCAACCCTGCCATTTTTGGAGCAAGACAGAAGGGTTTACCAGCTAATCAAAGGTGAATTGTCCTCATCAGGTAAATCTCATTAATTTCAGATTATCTCAGAATATGACTTTTACTAAGTTTAAAGACCTAAGGCTATGGATTAGAAGTATTGTACCAAAGGAAAAAAGAGAATAATGGGATATCAGCAATTAATCATTATTTGTAAAGCATTTTATATTCAATTCATCATGAGGTAAGAAAGGTAGTCATTATGATTCTAGTTTCCATATAAAGAGTCTCAGAAGTTATATTACTAGAACCTTCTAGGCAGAGGGATAAAGCTGAATGTAGGTAACATCATGATGACAACAGTAACAAAACCAAGAAACCTAAGGAAGAGCTCTATATCACTGTCAGGTTTCCTACACATATAAACAAATCTGAATTGTTGAGAAAATTGGACAGACATACCACTTTGGAAAAAGACTGAGTGCCTTGTACAAACTGGCTCACATCGGCCAGCCAGAACAGAATGTGTATTTCTTTCCAACTCTGTGTTCAGCAACATCATGCTGGCATTTTGAAATCAGCCTTAATGGAAGTATTTTTCTCTTGCTTTATTGAAGTATGACTGACAAATAAAAATGGTATATATTTAAGGTGTACAATGTGATGTTTTGATATACGTACACATTATGAAATGGTTACAAAAATCAAGATTAAAATATCCATCCCCTCACATAGTTATACCCTTCTGTGTACGTGTGTGTGTGTGTGTTAAGATTTACTCTCTTAACATATTTCAGGTATAGAATACATTATTATTAACTATAGTCACCATGCTGTACATTAGGTCTTTAGACATATTTAACTTATAACCAGAAATTTCTACCCTTTGATCAATATCTTCCCTTTTCCCCCACCTCCCACCCCTGGTAACCACCACCCCACACTCTGTTACTATGAGTTCAACTTTTTTTTTTTTTAAGATTCCATTTCTAAGATCATGCAGTATCTGTTTTTCTGTGTCTGACTTATTGCACTTAGCGTAATGTCCTCCAGGTTCATCTATGTTGTCACGAATGGCAGAATTTCCTTCTTTTTATAGGCTCAATGATATTCCAGTCAGAGTGTGTGTGTGTGTGTGTGTGTGTCTGTGTCTGTGTGTGTCTCTCACGTTTTCTTTATCTCTTTGTCTGCTGTTAGCTGTTTCCATGTCTTGGCTATTGTGAATAATCCTCCAATGACATTGGGAGCACAGGTATTTCTGTACTTTGAAATAGTGATTTTATTTCCTTTGAATATGTACCCAAAAGTGGGATTGTTAAATTGTATACTAGTTCTATTTTTAATTTTCTGAAGCACCTCCATACTGTTTTCAGTAATGGCTGTAACAATTTGCATTCCTACCAACAGGGTACAAGTGTTCCATTTCTCTACATCCTTGCCAACAGTTGTTATCTTTTGACTTTTTGATAATAGCCATCCTAACATCCTAAGTGAGAAAATATTTCACTGTGGTTTTGAATTGCATTTCCCTGAGTGTTTAGTGATGTTGAGCATTTTTTTAATACACCTCTTGGCCATTTGTATGTCTTCCTTGGAAAACAGTCTATTGAAGTTCCTTTGCCCAATTTTAAACCAAGTTAATTGTTTTGGTTTTTTTTCCTGTTGAGTTGCATGAGTTCCATATATATTTTGGATATAACCTCCTTATCAGATAGAGGGTTTGCAACTCTTTTCTCCCATTCTGTAGGTTGCCTTTTCATTTTGTTGGTTGTTTCTTTTGCTGTGCAGAAACTCTGTAGTTTGATGTCGTCCCTCTGGTTTCTTTCTGCTTTTGTTGCCTGTGCTTTTGGTGTTTCCTCATGTTTTGTGCTCCAGGCACCTTAATTTGCTTCAGTCTGGTCCCAGTCCTGCCTCATTGTCAAAAGAACTGGCCAAATCAAATTAACTTTCCATGAAAACATGACTTCCATTTTTCGATTTAAATTAGCAAGTCATACATATTGTCTTGAGAACCGTCTCACCCCTGCATACTAAAGTGTACCAATAAATCAACTGATCGATCAATAGGTCAACAGATGGATAGAAGACAGGCAGTAGGAGAATGACCTTGGCCATATGCGTGTTAACTAGAGAAACTTAGGTGCTCTGACTCCAGCATGCTTTACGTGCACTTCCTCTGCTTTGTTTTCAAAGAACTTTCCCTTAAGAAAGAAAGGACAATAATCAGTGTCCCTTTAAATAATCAGTAAGTTTGTTGCTTTCCCAGGCTGGCAAGTAAAGGTTGACAGTCTGTGAAGAGAGTGCACACAAACAGGCACTTGGCTGTTATTGAAGGCTTCCCCTTTGTTCTCAGTTATGTGGGGTTTTTTTTTTCCCCAAGTAATTTGGTGTATTTTTTTCCAGCATTTCCATATGTGAAAATCAGGAACTGGGCCTATCCATGTCATTTCAATCTTCCATTAGTCCAGACATGTCACTGATTTTATAATAATTAAATGTTGGTGGGGAAATAGAGTATTCGTTATGTATTGCTGCACAGCAAATTATACCAAAACTTAATGTCTTAAAGCAGCAGTAAGTATTTATCTCTCATGATTCCTGTAGGTTGGAAATTCAGGAGTGAGTTGGCTAAGTGTTTCTGGCTCAACGTGCCCCTGAGGCTGGCTGCCCTGACATTCTTTTTTTTTTTTTTTTTAAAGATTTTAATTTATTTATTGAGAGAGAGAGAATGATAGAGAGAGAGCATGAGTAGGGAAGAGGGTCAGAGGGAGAAGCAGACTCCCCGCCGAGCAGGGAGCCCAATGCGGGACTCGATCCAGACTCCAGGATCATGACCTGAGCCGAAGGCAGTTGCTTAACCAACTGAGCCACCCAGGCGCCCCTGCCCTGACATTCTTTAGAGGGCCTCTTGTTCCCCCAAATGGTTCTCTGACTTCGTCACGAAGAACTTAGTAGTTATTCTCTCAGCTTTATCTTTACACAGAGTACCTTGGATTTTATCTTTGAGCAAAAGTCTATTTCTTTATCGTAGCACGTTGGCCATCTGAAGAGGCCAGGAATTTTCAAACTCACCAGACCAGGGTGTGGGGGGGGAACTTGTCTCTCTCCTCTTGCCCTTTCCTGTAAGCCACAGAAGGAAACCAGGAGTCACCTTCAACACTCCTTCTGGTGATCTCCTGAACTAGATAACCCAACTCATTATGGTGCATTTTCCGTATTACCACAGGTGATGATGTTGCTGAACTCCCTGCCATTACTAGACAAGAATTCCCTTTCCTTTAGTTTCCCAAAAACAGTTGCCCTCTCTTTCCCCAAAACAGTTTCCCTCTCTTTCCTTAAGAGGCCTTACCAAAAACCTCTTTGAGGGCATTCCCATTTCTGTAACGGTCTCTTCGAGGAGGCAGGTTGGCTTCCCTCACAGGCTCGTCAAAGTCTTCCCAGTATCTGCCTCCCATCCAATCCCAATCCCACAGACTTAGCTTGTTCTTATGGCAGCACCCCATTACTGAAATCTGTATTAATTAGCTACTGCTACATAAAATATCACCTCCAAAACATAGTGGCTTAAAACAACAATGATCACGTATTACTTTCCACAATGTCTGCAGGCCAGGAATCCAGGAGCAGTTCAATCGGATGGTTCTGGCTTAATACCTATGCTAAGGCTGCTGTCAGAGGCCCACCAGGATTGTCATCATCTGAAGGTTTGACTGAGGCTCGAGGGCCGGCTTCCAGTGTGGCTCACTCTCATACCAGGTCAGCACTGGCCTCTGTCGAGTCTCAGTTTTTCTCCATGTGGGTCCCTCCACAGGGCTGCTTGGGTTTTCTCACAGCATGGCACCTGACTTACCCCAGAGTGAGCAGTACAAGAACCAGAGCCGGGCAGGAACTGTGAGCTTTCTGTGACCTTGCTTTGGAAGTCACATAGCATCACATTTGCCACATTCTATTTGTTGGAAGGGAGTCCCTAAGTCTGGTGCATAATTGAGGGGAGGTGAATTAAACTCCACTTTTTGAAGCAAGGCCCATATCCAGGAGTTTGTGAACCTATTTTAAAACCACCACTCTTAGAACACTATAATAAACTTATGCTAATACAACTGCACTTCTTACACATTTTTATTTGAAGAAAAAAGTTTATATTCCTTCAAGAATCTAGAAGACAGAATAAGATTAAGGGGTCGGAAGAATTAGGTTGACTCCACACCTGCATTTTCTCATCTTCTAACAGAAGGACGGGTGCAGGGATGAGCAGGTCCATGAGCACAGAAGGCCAAATTGTCAATCATACTTGCACAGAATGAAAGCTGGCTAGATGCCAAGCTTTGCTAATGATTAGCAAGGACTGCCAAAAAGGATCTACTGCACATACCACATAGATATTTGGGAGGCCCTAAATTCCCATTTCCACACTGGGATGCAATGGACTAGCATGGCGTATAAATTAACATAGAGAAATCACCTGGTTTTGAGGTCTCTCTAGTTAGTCTTATCGTTAGTCTTCTACCTTTAAGTGTAGCTGCAACTCATAAAGTCACAAAACGCAGGTTTACTTAACCAAAAAGCTATCCAGACATCCCCACAATATTACTTAGTTTAGTAATCAGTACATTATAAATTCCTGAAAGACCCTCTTTTATCTCCAAACTTACAAATTCCACCAGTCAATGCTCACATACCACTGGCAGTGTCTTGGAAGAAGGAGACTGGCTGTCAACCCTCTCTTTCTCAGCAGGAACCAAGGAAATCCATAGAGGGGTGTTTGTTGGACCCCTGTCTTCTCACTTGTTTATCCTTCCCATTTAACCATCCTAATTCCATATTCTAAATGGACACTCATCTAAAATTCCTTCTGCTTTATTTACCCTTCCTTTGAGAATTTAAAAGTAAACTTTATCATAATGTTATTATGGAAACAGATTACGGAAGTGGCCATAGGACCACTTCACTGAGGACCTCAGACTTCTGGGGTGCTTAATCACACACATACTATGATTGTGAAGGATGGTTCCTTGTTCACAGGGTAGTTTATGTGAAGGGCTCTCAGAGAGAGAGAGATTTAAATATAATTTTAACTCACTGAAACTATTTGTTCACTACTAATTGAGTGTTTGGCTACAGAAATTCAGTAGGTGCATAGAGTGCCCAGGAAAAATTGTGACCCAAACATGTAAAACTTGCTTGAATTACACCTAATACATTATTTACCTTTGATCATTTTTTTGCATTCTTCACCTTCATGTGTTCCCCAATTCTTCACTGTTGTTCATTTCCCCCACTCTCCTTTAAATTTTCTTTGCTGCCACACCTCCACCACCCTACAATTCACTCTCTGTGCCCCAGACACCTCTGCCTTAAACACCATTAAGATCAGTTTTAAAGTATTAAAATATTCATGAGAATAGAAGTATAATCTCTTTAATACCAAATAAGTCCTCTGACAATGGCCAGGCTTGGGGAAAACATAATTAAGAAGTCAGCTAGAGGAGTTTCTAAGGAAATTAGTTTTAAATGAATGGAAGTAATTAATCAGTAAGAACAAATACCTGATGGAAAGAGAGAGGTTGCTCTGGTGAGTGGAAAAGAGCAATTAAGTCAGGGTTCAGGATAGCGTCCAGTGTGCATACTGTGGTGGTAATCTCTCCTCTCTAGCCTTTGAGAAGCTAAATAGAGCATAAAGCAATCTTCCCATGATTCAGATAAATACGGATTAAGCAAGCTGAATAGAGGGTAGCAGCACTGGACAGGCCGTAGAGACTTGCAGTTAAAGGAAAATAGTAGGAGCTTGAGCATTGAGAAGGGGTTGCTAGGGGTCTCAGAGCCATGAAGAAGTCTCAAACAAGCAAGAAAATATTGAGAGTACATTATTAAACTCAAATACAGGTATAGAGCTAGGGCTGGATTAGGTAAATTTTGAAAACAGTAAAAAATTAGTGAAATAACTACCAACTTACGCCAGGTATATATGATTATTTTAGAACTGTTTTAAGCTGTATCATAGTCATGTAAATAAATATTTTAATATTGAGCAAGATTAGGGGTATAAATCCAGTTACCCATGCCTCTGAGAAGCCCAAGTATTCAATATGCTATTCAAATAATAACTGCAATCAACTTTGCCAGGGAGCAGTTCATCTGCACTGTAGCTACACCCACTCTCTGTTATTGTCTTGCCCATATTACGTTCTAGCATGTGATAGGACTTACAACATACCCCTGACATTCTACCACCCCTTTCCTCAAATATTCACTTCTCGAGGGTAGGATTATGCCAACTTTGTTCACTATTATATTCCTAGCACTTGGAACAGTGCTTGCATGTGAAAGGGATTCAATAAATATTAGTGGAATGAATAAACTGTAGGTGTAGTACTTAGGATATTAAGAACGTTCTTATGTATCCCATCTGTTGGAATCCCCAAAACACATAAAGCAATGGCACCATTCAACCTCAACTTCCCACTTCTTTACTGCTGTGCCTTATCCTGTTCTCCATTTCCATCTTGAGTTTACTCACATCATTTCTCAGACTTACTCTCACTCCAAACTCCAGTACTTTTTTTCTACAACTTCTCAAATGATCAAAAATCATTGGATTAACCTAGAAAGTGATTGACTAAGGAATATATAGGTAAAGTTTCCCCGTAATCACAAGGAACATCTCCCTATTTCCTGTCTATTAAGAAGTTCGTGTCAAACATCAATTAAGTGTGAGCATTACATAAGGCACCAGGGAAATGAGAAGAAATAGATACCCACATTTACCAAGATCAAAGTAATGTGAGCAGTGAGCTTTGTGTTCACCTGAGAAAATAAAGAGCTATACACCCATATTCCAATTGCAAATTACAATTCTAATAGTGATCTTTAATTCTAATCTTGAAAATTCCTTGCTTTGTGATTTTTTAATTCTTTTGCTTTCTTTCTCATATCTTTTTTACTTAAAAGCTGTATTGCACAACGCTAACTTGCCTATGCATACCATCATATATGACTACCAACTCCAAACACTCTTACCATGGAAACAGAATAGTAGGCTCGGATTCATCCTCACCCAACTTCCAATCTACATGCTTTTAATGATACAGACTGAATATTTGTTTCTCCCTCCCCCAAGATTTGTGTGTCAAAATCTATTTCCCCCAATATGATGATATTAGGAGGTGGGGCCTTTGCTAGGTAATTAGGTCATGAGGAGAGAGCCCTCACAAGTGGGATTATAAAAGAGACTTCAGAGAGCTCCCTTCTTCCTCCTGCCATGTGAGGACGAAGTGAGCAAACGCCATCTATGAACTGGAAGCCAGCTCTTACCAGACTCCAGACTGCTGGCACCTTGATCTTGGATTTTCCTGCTTCAGAATGGGAGAAGTAAATTTGTTGTCTTACAAGCCACGTGGTCTATGGTACTTTTTTTTTTTTAAGATTTTATTTATTTATTTGACAGAGAGAGACACAGCGAGAGAGGGAACACAAGCAGGGGGAATGGGAAAGGGAGAAGCAGGCTTCCCGCTGAGCAGGGAGCCCAATGTGGGGCTCGATCCCAGGACCCTGGGATCATGACCTGAGCCAAAGGCAGACGCCCAACGACTGAGCCACCCAGGCGCCCCAGTACATTTTTTTTTTAATAGCAGCCTGAACAGACTAAGACATATGAAGATGCAGAGAAATACAAAATCTAGCATGAATCACACAGACAATATCTGAAATGTCACAGTAATGTCTGCTAATGACAAGTTTAAAATTTAAGTTAAAAAATGGCTCCTGAGGAACTTTTAGGATTCAAAGACTGCCTTGGAAGCACAAAAAGCTATAACTGCTCTGAACTTCAGGAATCTGTGTTCTGAGCCAGAAAGAATCATGTTAGCTTTTCTCTCTTCAGGCCCTTGGACTTTATATGGCAGAATATAAAATGCTGATACAGAAGATGAGTGTTGATGCACTGTAGCCTCAAGTGAAATGACACAACAAGACAAGAATAGAAAAAATAATGAGAAACTGAATAGCCCTTTGAGGAGCATGTGCTGGGAAGGGAAGGAGGAAGATTGTTACAGAACACATAGAGAAAGGTGACATGTTCTGTCTGACTGCAGCCCAGTCAGAGAACTTGAGAGAATTCAGTAGCCTTGTACCAGATAAATACTTGCTGGGCCCTAAAAACTGGGATACATTTCAAGGCAATATTTGAGAAAGAATACTTTCAAGGACCAGTATGGACCATGAGAGGGGCTAAGGTATTCCAGAAACACTATTTACTATCAAGCTTGAGTTGATTTCTTCTCCTTTAAAAATTAATAAAATAGAAGGGGTATCAAATTTGGAAAACTACTTAGTATAGGCAAAATCCTTATTTCACAAAAATAAGTTTAAATTATCAACTCTGATAATACAGAAAGTAAGACAAAAGCAAGTTGTGCAAAAGGTAAGTGAGCTGAGGAGGGAGCTAGCTCAAATGAGGAAAGACTACAAGGTCACCTAAAATACAGAATTGGAATCTATAAAGACATCAAAGACAGAACAAATGTTACTGAAAAGAAAATCAGTAATATGGAGGACAAATTTGAGAAGGACTTCTAGATTATAAACCAATATATTTAAGGTACAAATGATAAGATTTATGAAGAACATTATAAAACTATGTTACATGAATATGAAAATGCACATAATCTCAGAAGGAAAACAAAACCCAAAAAATTAAAATCATAATTTACACTAGAAGAAAATGTCCTTAGCTTAAAGAAAATGGGCAAAGTCTGCAAACTGGAAGAGCCAGCCCTGTACCAAGTGAAAACAAGGAAACACACATTTAGGTATAACCCGGTGGATTTTTTTTAAAAGTTGAAGAAAATAATCATGTCAGCATCCAAGCAAGAAAGATACAATCATCTTCAAAAGAAAAAGTATCTTTCAGGTATTCAGATCACTCCACTCCCCCAAACCAGACAAAATACAGTAATATGTTGGTTTCAGATGAGAATAATTGTGAAGCATGGTAATCTGTTTTCATTTGCTTAGGAAAAGAAAGGCGTCTGATATGTAAGCCTTCAGAGAAATCTTTTAAAAGGATGAATTTGGTATAAAAGAATTGGTAGTGAGCATAGGGGCTTAAATATCAATTTTTAAAAAATATTTTACTTATTTATTTGACGGAGAGAGACAGCGAGAGAGGGAACACAAGCAGGGGGAGTGGGAGAGGGAGAAGCAAGCTTCTGCTGAGCAGGGAGCCTGATGTGGGGCTCGATCCCAAGACCCTGGGATCGTGACCTGAGCCAAAGGCAGATGCTTAATGACTGAGCCACCCAGGCGCCCCTAAATATCAATTTTAATCATGGCACAACAATGGATATACATGCAATATGTTAAAAGAGAAGATACATAATATTAAAATAATGAATGAAATCTACCTATGAACTCACTTAAACTAGCTATTATTAGAAACCAGGAAGAAGTAAGAAGAGGACAAATTCTTTAACTTACATGCATCAGGAAAAGTCAAAACTAATTAATTCTTTCACATTTTGCAAAAATAAATATGTTTCAGGTTTTAAAAAAAAGGTAGGGATGCCTGGGTGGCTCAGTTGGTTGAGCATCTGCGTATGGCTCAGGTCATGATCCCAGGGTCCTGGGATCGAGCCCCGCATCGGGCTCCTTGCTCAGCAGGAAGTCTGCTTCTGCCTCTGCCTGCCGCTCCCCCTGCTTGTGCGCTCTCTCTCTGGCAAATAAATAAATAAAATCTTAAAAAAACAAAGTAAAATCATCCCCTAGTAGCATTTAAAACAGGATATATTAGAAAGATCCCATAGATTAGAATAAGTTAAAAATAAGTTCCAAAAATAAATGTTAATTATTTTTGTTATATTATTAGGAGCAAAACTCTCCTTAATTGGACTTAAAAATAAATTTCAACATGTAAAATAAAATCACATAGAATCAACAAATTAAAAGGATTATAAAAAAATTATATTCAAGCACAAATGAAATTAAGAATGGCAATATTAGGATGGCAACAAATGTAGGCTAAAGGTCGTATTTTAAAGAATTTGTTTAATTGATAAAATAGTTATTACTTAAGACTTTATTGAACTTTAAGAGCTTATAAAAAAGCATCAAAATATATGAAATAAAGCCATAAATACACAAAAAAAGTTATCAAAAATACAATTGCACTAGTAGACCACATAATTTTTAATCTAAGACGTATAGAGAAGGTTCAAAGACAAAGACAAAAGATGGAAACAGAATAAAACCGAGTTCTTACATTAGAACACCATTTATAAGAGAACCAAAATAATGAGTGCATCCAAATGAATTAAGTTGTTGTGAAATTATTTTAAAATTCTTTGGGACTGCTGATGGCATGTGGTGATCTCCCTGGACACGAGTGACTGTGGGTGATTTTTCTGGGGCTCAGTCCACACAAAAGCAAATGCCAGATGGGGCTCCTGGGTAGCTCAGTTGGTTAAGCGTCTGACTCCTGATTTCCACTCTGGTCATGATCTCAGGGTCGTGAGATTGAGCCCTCTGTAGCGTTCCATGCTGAGCATGGAGTCTGCTTAGGATTCTCTCTCTCTCCCTCTGCCACCACGCCCCCTTCTCCACCCCCGCTCACGTGTGTGCTCTATCTCGCTCTCGCTCTCGCTCTCTGAAAAAAAAAAAAAGCAAATGCCAGAAATGTGTATCTGAAATGCCAACTGGTCTGATACCACACAAGGTGACACATTATAAACATGCAGTAGTGTTTTTTCATTATGTTAAGTGAGGGAACCCAGGGACAAAAGAGCATCTGGTGTAGGATTCCATTTATATAAAATTCTAGAAAATGTAAATTAATCTATAGCGACAAGAGTGGGTCAGCAGCTGCCTGGGGCCAGGAGCAAAAGAAGAAATGGGATGCAAAGGGGCACAAAGAACCTACTAAGGGTGATGGAAATATTATATTGTGGCTAGGCTTTTGCAAACATATACATCTGTCAAAACTTATTACATTGATATTTTATTTAAAGGAATGTGGTTTATTGCACTTAAATTATAATTCAGTGAAGTTGATTAAAAAATAAAATTTCAATATAGGCAAAATAAGTAACGCTATATATCACAAACATAATTACCAACATGGATCTTTAAATGTTGACAAAGGAAAATGGTGTGATCAGGTCAACAGACCCTAACAGCATTTGCAAAAAACTCTTGATTTTATTTTATTTTTTTTAAAGATTTTATTTATTTATTTGTGAGAGAGAGAATGAGAGAGAGCACATGAGAGGGGGGAGGGTCAGAGGGAGAAGCAGACTCCCTGCCCAGCAGGGAGCCCGATGCGGGACTCGATCCCGGGACTCCAGGATCATGACCTGAGCCGAAGGCAGTCGCTTAACCAACTGAGCCACCCAGGCGCCCCAAAAACTCTTGATTTCAAAACATACATATATATATATGGAGCATCTAAAACTAACATTCAGCGGTAGTCTCAATAGCGGCACACTGCACGCATTTCATCTCAAATCAGGAATAAGACCGGCCATCATCCCTTAAGCTGGTAATCGAGTACATCTACTGAAAATGAAGAACTAGAGAGAAAAACAAAAGGAAGCAACAGAAGTGAATTCAACAACAACAAAATTTACAGCTTTCAAAATAATTGGATGCTAGATAAAAGTGTAAAAACCCATTTTAATATGTTAGTAATAACCAGTTAAAAAAGAAAATGGAAGATAAATCCCATTCATCATTGGTAATTGTAGCCCAAGGCATAAAAATACCACAGAGCTGCCTTAAAAATAAAATGCAGAACTCTTATAAAGAAAATTACTAAACATAATTGAGAGACATAAAAGTTATCTCTAAAAACTCTACAGATATTCCGAGATTCTAGATAAGAAATAAGTAAATCCTCCACAAGTTAATAATTTTAATTCAATGCCAATTAAAAGCTCCTTTGGTGCCATATAAGGGCTCCTAAATGAATCTAGAAAACAAGTGGATTATACCACCCAAGAAGAAAATCCTGAAAATAAAGGGTAATGAAGCGTTTTTCACACTACACAGGGAAATCATGCAACTACAATCATCAAAACCATGTAGAACAAAAACTGAGCAAATCAGCCAAAAACAAACCCTAGTCTACATCAGAACTTAATATATAACAAATGTTGCATCAAAATAAATTAGAAGACCAAATGGAGCTAAGAACAGCAGCTAGCTATTTTTTTTTTTTTAAAGATTTTATTTATTTATTTGAGCCAGAGAGAATGAGAGACAGAGAGCATGAGAGGGGGGAGGGTCAGAGGGAGAAGCAGACTCCCTGCCCCGATGCGGGACTCGATCCAGGGACTCCAGGATCATGACCTGAGCCGAAGGCAGTCGCTTAACCAACTGAGCCACCCAGGCGCCCCAGCAGCTAGCTATTTTTAAATGATTTAAAGTTAGATAAAAATCCCATATTATACACTAAAAAAAAAAAAATACAAATGGATTAAGCAGTAAAGGTTTTAAAAACAAAACCTAAAGCATAAAAAACTGTAAGAAAATATAGATGAATATCTGATTTCTAAAAGGAGAGTGCTAAGTATTAAAACAATAGGAAAAAAGTTAATTAAGAAATGGGTATATGTTTGAATACCTAGTTTTAAATTATTCTTTTTTTTACCTTTATTTTATTTTATTATGTTATTCTACAATAATTATAGATTCCCAGGAAGCTATGAAGAAATGTACAGGGAGGTCCTGTGTACCCTTAATATAGCCTCCCGCAACATAAATGACCTCTTGCATAACTATAGTACATGGTCAAAACCAGCAAACTGAGATTGGTACAAAGCATAGAGATTATTCATACCTCACCAGTGGTATACGTGCACTTGTGTGTGTAGTTCTAGACAATTATATCACACGTGTAGATTTGCTTAACCACCAACAAAATGAAGAAATTTAAGTCTTCCATTACCACAGGCTGCTTCCGTGGTAGAACCACATCCACATCCTCCTCCCCTCATCCTTAAGCCCCGGCGAACACTGATCCGTTATCCATCTGACACTTATGATAATTCTGCACTGTTTTATAAATGGAACCCTGCACTATGCATTCTTTGGAGATTGACTTTTTTTCACTCAGCATAATTTCCTTGACATTCATTTCAGTTATTGCAAATATCAGTAATTACTTATTATTGCTAAGCAGTATTCTATGATGTAAATGGACCAAAGTCTGTTTGACCATTCAATCATTTTAATTTGGGTAGTTTAGAGTTCTCAAATATTAAGAGCAAAGTTTCTGTGAATATCCATGCTCAAGCTTCTGGGTGAAAATAAGTTTTTATTTCTCTGGGATAAATTCCCAAGAGTGCAACTGGCAGGTCATATGGTATTAACCAAAAAAAAAAGCTATATACAAATATGTTAATGCAATAGGACTCCAAATATATATATATATATATTTTATAGAAAAGGTGGGGGCAGAGGTAAAGGGAGAGAGAGAATCTTAAGCAGGCTCCACGCCCAGCACGGAGCCCCACTCTGGGCTTGATCTCACAACCCTGAGATCATCACCAGAGCCGAAATCAAGAGTCCGATGCTCAACCGACTGAATCACCTGGGTGTCCCCCCAAAAATATTTTTAAAGTGTATTTTTGTATAGAAAAATAAACTGTTGAAAAATGCACAAAAATAGTATTTGTCAAATAAATAAAATGTGTTAAAATTTGAATCATTTTTCCTTTTTATACTCCTCTGTATTGTCAGACTTTTCAACAATAAACATGTACCCATTTTATAATCAGAGAAGTATTCATTAATAAAATGCCAAACAACTTTAGTCATAGGCCTAATCTTCCTAACTCAGATTATGGGCGGATACAGCAGTGGCCTACTTATGAAGTCCTTCTGGGGACTGGTTGTGTGGTAACAGGGGAGTCTGTTTCCCTCAATAAGTAGAAATATTTTTCCTCATGTACAGTTTCAGGAATGAATTGTCCAATTAAAACTGAAAAGAAAGATTAGAATGAATAATAATAAAAAATAGCACTAATATTAAGATTTTCCCAATAGAAAGTAACGCCCCCCTCTTAGGGTATTTGGGGCCTATATTCTCTTGATCTGTGTCCAGAATGAGTCCCTGTGTATATCCCACTGCTGGAGAGAGCTGGAAATAAGGTAAGGCACAGGGGCACCTGGGTGGCTCAGTCGGTTAGGCAGCTGCCTTCGGCTCAGGTCGTGATCCTGGGGTCCTGGGATCGAGCCCCACATCGGGCTCCCTGCTCGGCGGGGAGCCTGCTTCTCCCTCTCCCTCTGCCTGCCACTCTGCCTACTTGTGCTCTCTATCTCTCTGTCAAATAAATAAATAAAATCTTAAAAAAAAAAAAAAGGTAAGGCACACACAAAGCCCACTTGCCCGCTAATTGGAAATTGAGTCATTCAAAGATTGGTGGCCTATTCTATAGATGTCCTAAAACTGCCAGGGAGGTACAATGGGCTCACAGTTTAAAAAAATAATTCATATGCAAATTATACCATGATGAAACCTTAAAGCACATTTCAAAGTATTAAAAGTTCAAGCCTCATTAACATCATAACTGCACTCAATAATAGCTTAGCAATTAAAACAAACTTCAGGCCATATCAAATTGTTGTCTTTGAATATTTATCAGATTGACCATCAGGACACTTTTTGCATGTGAAAATGGGTGCCATTAATAGTTAAGCTGGGCCAATAAATGTAAACTAGAACTGGCTGAGCAAATTGGGCTGCATGATTGACCGCCCTATGGTATGATGAAACTTGCATGCAGCCACATTCCACAAAGGGTTCAACATCCTATAAAAGTTGGGTTTACGTTAAATTAACAAATAATTCTTATTAATTTGTTTAATGTTTTATATTATTAATTTTTAAAAATATCTCATAATTATAAATATAAAAATATTATTTTACTATAATTATAAATATAAAATAAATATATTATTAATTTTTACTATTTTACTATTTTAATTATTATTAAGGAGAACTCCTTAACCAAAACATGATACTCCATTACCATGTAAACATTACTGCCTAAGTGTATTTTTTACTCTAGTAAGTATTCATAAGTATTCAAAATGCTATGATTTTGAGTTGAAAACTTTGGGTCTAGGGCACACACATGAAGATGAGCAAGCACGTCCATGTTAAGTTTAAGGCAGTTTAAAAAGATATCTATCTAGTGCTCGCTTGGGCAGCACACATGCTAAAAACCTGCAATTATACAGAGAAGATTAGCGTGGCCCCTGCACAAGGATAACATGCAAAAGGATATCTATTTAGAAATGGTTCCTCTATCCTTCCATTTGGGTGATTTACCCTTCATGATCTTTCACCACGTTTTCCCCCAACTTGCAATTCTATCACCAGACCCTGAAGTTACTCTAACTCCAAAATATATATATTTCAGTGCTTTCTGATGTACACACCTAAGCTCCAGGCCCCTTACTCCCTCAGAACTTCTCCTTCTGCCTCCAATGTTTTGAGTACATCTTTCCTTCAAATGATTAGTTCCTCTTGCGTTTCCATCATCCATCCCTGAGCCTTCAGGTATATGTGCTAGGTGGGGTCATTAACACTAGCTGCTATAATGGATAATTCCAACAGCTCAGTGACTTGATACAATAAAAGGTCCTTCTTGCTCACTCTCATCCAATGTAGTTTGGACAGTTCTCTTTGGCAGAAACTCTAGGATCCAGAGGCCTTGCGTGCTAAATATATGACCTCTGAAATTTTCCAGAAGGAGAAAGTGGAAAGTCAAAGTTTTGCTGGAGACATTTTTAAGGGCAAGGCCAAAAGTGGATTTAGATCACTTGCACTCAAGCTTCCTTGGCCAGATCTGAGACATAGGACCCTTCCCTAATTTCAAGTGAGGCCAGGAAATGCAGGCTTCCTGTGTGTTCAGCAAGAGGAATTAAGACTGGAGAGCATCTAGCAAATGTCTGTCATTATATAACTTGAACTTTCCATACAGTGACCTCTCCCACCATGTTTCTTTCTCCTACAACTCCTGAGAACATATTTTTGGGGGGACATGATTCAACCCACATCACCAAGAAAGCAGGAACTTAGGGCAAGTGTGTGAGTGGCCCTGTCTCACCAACCTGTGAACAGACTTGCAAAGCTGTTCACACAAGTAGACAATTGACAAGCACAGACAACCTCACTAGCATTCAAAGAAGTAAGTTAAAAAAAAAAAAAAAAAGACATTATTTTCACCTACAAAATTAACAAAGACTGAAAGATAATACTAAATACAAAAGGGGATACAGTGAAATTCAGCCCCTGAGGGGTTGTACCCAGAAGTACAATCTTCCTGAAGGACAATTCAGAAATAAGCATCAAAATCTTCATTCAGATCATTCAAAAATTTTTAATGAATATTCACTAAGCATGGAGCACTGTTCTAAATCTTCTAATCTAGTAATTCCACTTTCAGAAATGTATCCAAAAAAGGTGAGTGGAAATGCAGACAAACATTCATGGCCAGGGAATCCACTACAGTATAAAAATAGCCCAAATGGCTGATGATAGGGAAGTGATTAAATAATTTACATTACATCTATATTTAAAATGCTATGGAATGATAACAGAGTCTAGGAAACTTCTACTAGTATAATTTTATGGAAGAAAAGACATAGTTACAATTTGCATTTATAGTATAATCCTAATTTCTGTGTGTATGTAGATATATATAGATAGATAGTATATATTTTCTATATTCAGCCAATATATACTTATTTACTATCAAATACATGCTAGGACTTATAAAGAGAGAATCTGTAAGATCCCTGGGTGAAGACTAAAGATTAGCTTGTATTTTTTCCATGATTGTTTCTCTATTTCACAGAAGTTGCTGAAGAACAGGCCAGCATATAGTACAGTACTTGGTGCTTCAGTCATGAATAAAAATTTGTCCTAGAATATAATGAAAGAATAGAAGTCAGGAAAAAAAGTGTAATTTCAGTTTCAAGTACTTTCTGCTTAACAAGAGATGGAAATTTGAATTTGAATTCACCTTTGAATTCACCTATGAGGACAGACAGTTCCTTGGAGAAAAAGAAAGGCTATAGTGAGTCTTTTAAATTATGCATGGGTAAAGAGAAACCTGCTCAAGAGGAGAAGTTTGGAAAATCTGAACAGAATGAATGGAAAGGACAGGAGAGGGCAGCATTCTGGGGAGAGGAGATTGCTTTGGGGAGGAAATGGTTGAAACTCAAGGAAAGGAGACCAAGGAAGAGGGCATTGGTCAGTTCATTGGGTTGTGTTGCACCCCGGGTTAAGGGATGCTGGGCAGGGGGACGGGGTGGCCAGAGGGTGGCAGAGGTCCTCACTAGGGCTGGAAACCACTCTGAGCCAGGCTGAGCTTCCTGGAGGCCCAGATGGCCTCATACCCACGCCTCAGAGTTGGAACAGGGCACACCTATGAATGGAGTCCAGCAAATTCTGCACTGTGCCCTCAGCACAGACAGCAGTGTTCTCATAAGTGGTGGCAGTGAAGGCCTTCCAGGTACAGTGTGGTCAACAGGCATGGACAGCTGGGACCTGAAGCAGGAACAGTAAAACAGAGGTGAGAGCATCAGGCGTCTGCACCAAAATAACAGATGCGGGCACTTGGAGGTGGGCCCGAGGCTGTGTTACCACCCAGGGAGAGGCTTCAGGCTTTGTGCTCAAGACATGAATATGTTTAGAGTCAAAGGCTAACACCAAGGAACAAGAGTGTAGAGTCAATTTTCAATTTTATCCACATTTTCCACAACAAACATGTCTTTCTTCGAAAATCAGGGAAAATAATCTAACGCTCCATCTACCCTGTCTTATTTTCCCATTGAGAGCAAAGACTTTCTTGAAGAACCTCACCCCCATCTTCTCCTCAGATGTCCCTCACCATAGCAATGGTCTTAGGAAGGAAGGTCATCACCAATCACTTTCTGATGTTCAAACTCAGACCCTTACTTGCTACCATTTTTTTATTATCTTCTTAGTCACACTGGATACCATTGACCACCCCATCCTTCTGGAAACTTCTTCTCCCCTAATGCCCCTAACTCTTCTCTTACTTCCCCTCCCACTTCTCTCTCTGCTCCTCGCCCACATTTTAGGGGCCTCCTCTTCTAAAGTCTGTGTCTTAGAAGCTGGTGTTTTCCAGAGCTCAGCACTGGGTAGTCTTCCCTTCTCTTACACATTCTCCTGGGCCACTTCATCCATACCAACCTTGATGCTCATGGCTTCATATACTGCAGAGTCTACAGAGCCAAGAACCATTCCTCAGACACCAGAGGTATGTAAGAGGGGGACAGTGGCTCACCTAGCAGATCTGACATTAAAGCAGACTGTTTTTCTTTCTTTTTTTTTTAGAAATATGGTGAAGGGCTTATTTTATTGACATTTGATGAATTCTTTCATATTAATAAAAAGCTCAAAACAATAAAAAATAGATCAATGTAGTAATATGCAATTTACAGAGAAAATAATGGACAACATTTGAACAGGTCCTTTAGAAAAATCAAATACCAAATAAAAGAATGAAGAATAAAAATTGGAGGCACAGTTTTTTGCTTATACTGACACAGATCTGAAGGTTTATAATTCATTGTACATATTTTGATGGAAAAAAAGAAAGTGAAAGAAGGAAACATTTTGAGTGCAGTTTGACAATATCAGATTTTTAAAAATGCACATATTTTTAATGTGGTCGTTTCATGTATGCAACCTACACATATATTAATAAACATAAGTGAAACGTACCATGTAACAATATGTAAAATGTTTGTCATTTTAGTATTATTACTTACTGGTAAAATCCTGGAATGGACCTTAAAGGTTTTGTAGTCATAGTCTGGCTTAAAATTTGTAATAGCTACAATTGTAATATTAGTTGTTAAAACAAATTGGATTCCTGTTCTTATATGGTGATATTGAAACATATACAACATATTCTAAGAAAATGTAAAACTATACACACATGCACATACATATATAATGCTCATTCTAACAGTCCCCTCCCCTATATGACAAAATTAGGTTTTGGGGGTTCTTTTTTTTTTTAAGATTTATTTATTTATTTGAGAGAGAGAACATGCGCACACAAGCAAGGAGACGGGCAGAATCCTCAAACAGACTTCTCCCCACTGAGCATGGAGCACAGCACGGGGCTCAATCTCACAACCCTGAGATCATGACCTGAGCCAAAACCAAGAGTCAGACGCTCAACTGAGCCACCCAGGCACCCCAAAAAATTGTTCTCAGTAATCATCACAAAATACTTAGTAGTAATCATGATTTTCTTGAGTTGCTTTTCATTATGTAAGACTGATGAATCACAGACCTGTACCTCTGAAACAAATAATACATTCTATGTTTAAAAAAAAAAAAGATAGTAGGAAGGGGAAAATGAAGAGGGGGGAATCGGAGCAGGAGATGAACCATGAGAGACTATGGACTCTGAGAAACAAACTGAGGGTTCTAGAGGGGGTGGGAGGATAGGTTAGCCTGGTAGTGGGTATTAAAGAGGGCATGTACTGAATGGAGCACTGGGTGTTATACACAAACAATGAATCATGGAACACTACATCAAAAACTAATGATGTAATGTATGGTGATTAACATAACATAATAAAATAAAATTTAAAAAAAACAATGTATAATGAAGAATATATTCCATCTTAAAACGTTCAAATTGAGTAAAATATTTCACATGTAAACCAAAATTCAGGCCTAACAGTTTTACACTGTTTTAAATAGAAACACAAATTTAAAAACTCCAAGTGTCAAATGGTATGCCAAATTGCATAACCCAAGTACTGTCTCTTCGTCTTCACAATTCACTGGGCTGGCATTGCTTCTTTCCTAACTACTATCTAAATGCAAAAATATGTAGTATCACAGAGGATGGGGATAAGAACTGTCAACGTGAGCTCAAACAATTCCACTCGATTATAATCTTACTATTAAAACAAAAGCATGTGGTGGAGTTCCCTCGTGCCAGGGGCCAAATATCTAACAGAGAGGTCTCCAAATTAACTTCCCCACCTCGAAGACAAAGTCTGTAAAAGGATAAGAATAAAAATGTGTTCAACTGAAGATGGCAGCTATATTGTCCAAAATAGCATTTAAACTAACAAAAGATTTCTTTTTCAGGAGGGAGTATTTTATTACTGGCACTGTGGCACCTAAGGATAACAGAAAAGAGCAACTCTTACTTAGTCTCATTCTACGCAGACAGCGCATTCTCTTCCTGCCTATGCCCTGGGTTGTCTGCTCCCACCACCCCACCATTGGTGTGGAATTGACAACAAGTACTTGGTGAATGGAGGAGGGAGCATAACTGTTGCATGATTCTGATATTACTCCTTCAGCAAGACTTCTCTCCTAAATTCTAGGCCTGTATTTCTGTCACCTGACTTCACCTGACTGTCCCCACAGGAACCTCAGAGCTATGGCCTACAAAGTCTGCTCCTTTTTCTGCCCTACGTTGGTGAATGGCACCAAGTTCCACTGAGTGATTCGAGCCAGACACTTGAGATTCCAGTATTCCTATTTCTCCCATCCGAACACAAAATCCATTTATCCTATCTCCTAAGCACTTCTAGAATCCATGCTCCATTCTCACTAACCTGGACTAATTCAATATTTGATCATTCTGTCCAAAACCATTACAACACCCATCTGGGCAGTCTATCTACTTCAGTCTGTCTGCACTCCAATGTCCCTGAACTTCCCCAAACCCCTCATCTTTAAAAGGGCAAATGAGGAGGAGGGGAAAGATGGCGGAGGAGTAGGGGACCCTATTTCAACTGGTCCCCGGAATTGGGCTGGATATCTACCAGACCACTCTGAGCACCCACGAAACCAGCCTGAGATGTAAGAAGATCTGGATCTCTACAAACAGAATATCATAGGCAGTTGGTTTCGAGGTACGAAGCAGGGAGCCCTGATTCCACAGGCAGGTATCGGATCGGAGGATAACGGCAGCGGGAGGGTGCCTGGCCGTGGGGATCCTACACCGCCGGTGAACGACAGCCTCGCGCACTGGGGACAGGGCACAGACTCGCAGACTGGTAGCGGCGGGGAAAGGACTTTAGGGCAGCTCCCGGGGCAGAAACCCAGAGCAGCGGGTCACGCCTGCGATCTGGGGGCAGCTGGTGGTTTTAGAAGCACAAAGGGCAGAGACGCGCCCCGACCTGGAGGCAGGACTGGGGGCGCTGCGGGGGGGCGCACAACCCAGGCCGCTGCAGTTTATAGCAGCAGGGACAGAAACGGAGACGGTGTGGCCTGGAGAGCTCACTGAAGAACAGACTGCGGTCTCTCTGCTCTGAGGCAGAGGGTTGGAAACGGTCTCTTCTGCTCTGACTCGTGGAACAGACGCGGAAAGCCGCCAGGGAACAAAAGCCCCAAAGACTGATTCCCACTGAGCCCATCCCCCGCCCCGGGGGGGCAGAGCAACTCCGCCCAAACAGGGTTGCCTGAGTAACAGCGTGGCAGGCCCCTCCCGCAGAAGACAGGCTGGGAAAACAAGAGGCCAGCAACCCTAAGGTCCCAGGAAAACAGGTGCATCTTGCTTGGGTTCTGGTCAATAATTTGGACTCTATACATTCCCTCAAACACCCATCAACAGAATGACTAGGAGGAGGAGCCCCCAAAACAGAAAAGACTCAGAGATTATGACTTATGCTGCAGATTTACAAATGGATGCAGACATAACCAAGATGTCAGAGATGGAATTCAGGCTAGCAATTGTGAAGACAGTGGCTAGAATGGAGAAATCAATTAATGGCAACATAGAGTCTCTAAGGGCAGAAATGAAAGGTGAATTGGCAGAACTTAAAAATGCTATCAATGAGATCCAATCCAATCTAGATAATCTAACAGCTAGGGTAACTGAGGCAGAAGAGAGAATATGCGATCTGGAAGACAGTATAATAGATAAAAAGGGAAAAGAGGAGGCCAGGGAAAAACAACTCAGAATCCATGAAAATAGAATCAGAGCAATAAGTGACACCATGAAGCGTTACAATGTCAGAATAATTGGAATCCCGGAGGGAGTGGGGAGAGAGAGAGGACTAGAAGATGTATTTGAGCAAATCGTAGCTGAGAACTTCCCTAATCTGGGGAATGAAACAAACATTCGGGTCCTAGAGGCAGAGAGGACTCCTCCCAAGATCAAGGAAAACAGGCCAACACCCCGGCATGTAATAGTAAAACTTGCAAATCTCAGAACCAAGGAAACCATCTTAAGGGCAGTTAGGGGGAAGAGATTCCTTACGTACAGAGGGAGGAACATCAGAATAACGTCAGACCTATCCACAGAGACCTGGCAAGCCAGAAAGGCCTGGCAAGACATATTCAGGGTACTAAATGAGAAGAACATGCAGCCAAGAATACTTTATCCGGCAAGGCTTTCATTTAGAATGGATGGAGAGATGCAGAGCTTCCACGACTGGCAGAAGTTGAAAGAATATGTGACCACTAAGCCGGCCCTGCAAGAAATATTAAGGGGGGGGTTCTATAAAAGGAGAAAGACCCCAAGAGCGATCTACAACAGAAATTTACAGGGACAATCTATAAAAACAACGTCTTCACAGGCAACATGATGACAATTAATTCATATCTTTCAATAATCACTCTCAACGTGAATGGCCTAAACGCTCCCATAAAACGGCACAGGGTTGCACATTGGATAAAAAGACAGGACCCATCCATATGATGTCCACAAGAGACTCATTTTGAACCTAAAGATACATCCAGACTGAAAGTGAAGGGATGGAGATCCATCTTCCATGCCAGCGGACCTCAAAAGAAAGCTGGGGTAGCAATTCTTATATCAGACAAATTAGATTTTAAACTAAAGTCTGTAATAAGAGACACAGAAGGACACTATATCGTTCTTAAAGGGTCTATCCAACAAGAAGATCTAACAATTGTAAATATCTACACCCCCAACATGGGAGCAGCCATCTACATAAGCCAACTGTTAACCAAAATAAAGAGTCATATTGGTAACAATACGTTAATTGTAGGAGACCTCAACACTCCACTCTCAGCAATGGACATATCATCTAAGCAGAAAATCAACAAGGAAACAAGAGCTTTGAATGATACATTGGACCAGATGGACCTCATAGATATTAACAGAACATTCCACCCTAAAACAACAGAATACTCATTCTTCTCGAGTGCACATGGAACTTTCTCCAGAATAGACCATATACTGGGTCACAAATCAGGTCTCAACCAATACCAAAAGATTGAGATTATTCCCTGCATATTCTCAGACCACAATGCTCTAAAACGGGAACTCAATCACAAGAAAAAATTTGGCAGAAATTCAAACACTTGGAAGCTAAAGACCACTCTGCTCAAGAATGTTTGGGTCAACCAAGAAATCAAAGAAGAACTTAAACAATTCATGGAAACCAGTGAGAATGAAAACACATCAGTCCAAAACCTATGGGATACTGCAAAGGCGGTCCTAAGGGGGAAATACATAGCCATCCAAGCCTCACTCAAAAAAATAGAAAAATCCCGAATTCACCAACTAACTCTACACCTTAAAGAACTAGAGAAAAAGCAACAAACGATGCCTAAGCCACGCATTAGAAGAGAAATAATTAAAATTAGAGCAGAAATCAATGAATTAGAAACCAGAAACACAGTAGATCAGATCAACAAAACTAGAAGTTGGTTCTTTGAAAGAATTAATAAGATTGATAAACCACTGGCCAGACTTATCCAAAAGAAGAGAGAAAGGACCCAAATTAATAAAATTATGAATGAAAGGGGAGAGATCACGACTAACACCAAGGAAATAGAAACAATTATTAGAAATTATTATCAACAACTATATGCCAATAAACTGAGCAATCTGGATGAAATGGAGGCCTTCCTGGAAACCTATAAGCTGCCAAGACTGAAACAGGAAGAAATTGACAACCTGAATAGGCCAATAACCAGTAACAAGATTGAAGCAGTGATCAAAAACCTCCCAAAAAACAAGAGTCCAGGGCCTAATGGATTCCCTGGGGAATTCTACCAAACATTCAAAGAAGAAATTATACCTATTCTACTGAAGCTGTTTCAAAAAATAGAAACAGAAGGAAAACTTCCAAATTCATTCTATGAGGCCAGCATTACCTTAATCCCCAAACCAGGCAAAGACCCCATCAAAAAGGAGAATTTCAGACCGATATCCCTGATGAATATGGATTCCAAAATCCTCAACAAAATCCTAGCTAATAGGATCCAACAATACATTAAAAGGATCATCCACCACAACCAAGTGGGATTTATCCCCGGGATGCAAGGGTGGTTCACATTCGCAAATCAATCAATGTGATAGAACACATTAATAAGAGGAGGGAGAAGAACCATATGGTCCTCTCAATTGATGCAGAAAAAGCATTTGACAAAATACAACATCCTTTCCTGATTAGAACTCTCCAGAGTATAGGGATAGAGGGAACATTCCTAAAGCTCATAAAATCCATCTATGAAAAACCCACAGCGAATATCATCCTCAATGGGGAAAAGCTGAGAGCCTTTCCCTTAAGATCAGGAACACGTCAAGGGTGCCCACTCTCACCACTGTTGTTCAACATAGTACTAGAAGTCCTAGCAACAGCAATCAGACAACAAAAAGAAATAAGAGGTATTCAAATTGGCAAAGAAGAAGTCAAACTCTCTCTTTTCGCAAACGACATGATACTTTAATGTGGAAAACCCAAAAGACTCCACCCCCAAATTACTAGAACTCATACAGCAATTCAGTAATGTGGCAGGATACAAAATCAGTGCACAGAAATCAGTTGCTTTCTTATACACTAACAACGCAACTGTAGAAAGAGAAATTAAAGAAACGATTCCATTTACAATAGCACCAAAAACCGTAAGATACCTCGGAATAAACCTAACCAAAGAGGTAAAGGATCTATACTCCAGAAACTACAAAACACTCATGAAAGAAATTGAAAAAGACACAAAAAGATGGAAAAATATTCCATGCTCATGGAGTGGAAGAATAAACATTGTTAAAATGTCTATGCTACCCAGAGCAATCTGTACCTTCAATGCCATCCTGATCAAAATTCCAATGGCATTTTTCAAAGTGCTGGAACAAACAATCCTAAAATTTGTATGGAATCAGAAAAGACCCCAAATCGCTAAGGAGATATTGAAAAAGAAAAACAAAGCTGGGGGCATCACGTTACCCAATTTCAAGCTATATTACAAATCAGTGATCACGAATTTTTTTTAATTCTTCTTTAATTTCCTGGTTAACCCATTCATTCTTTAGTAGGATGCTCTTTAGCCTCCATGTATTTGAGTTCTTTCTGACTTTCCTCTTGTGATTGAGTTCTAGTTTCAAAGCATTGTGGTCTGAAAATAGGCAGGGAATGATCCCAATCTTTTGGTACTGGTTGAGACCTGATTTATGACCTAGGATGTGATCGATTCTGGAGAATGTTCCATGGGCACTAGAGAAGAATGTGTATTCTGTTGCTTTGGGATGGAATGTTCTGAATATGTCTGTGAAGTCCATTTGGTCCAGTGTGTCATTTAAAGTCTTTATTTCCTTGTTGATCTTTTGCTTAGATGATCTGTCCATTTCAGTGAGGGGGGTGTTAAAGTCCCCCACTATTATTGTGTTGTTGTCGATGTGTTTCTTTGCTTTTGTTATTAATTGCCTTATATAATTGGCTGTTCCCATGTTAGGGGCATAGATATTTACAATTGTTAGATCTTCTTGTTGGATAGACCCTTTAAGTAGGATATAGTGTCCTTCCTCATCTCTTATTACAGTCTTTGGTTAAAAATCTAATTTGTCTGATATAAGGATTGCCACCCCAGCTTTCTTTTGGTGTCCATTAGCATGGTAAAGGGTACGTGCACCCCAATGTTTATAGCAGCAATGTCCACAATAGCCAAACTATGGAAAGAGCCAAGATGTCCATCGACAGATGAATGGATAAAGAAGATGTGGTATATATATACAATGGAATATTATGCAGCCATCAAAAGGAATGAGATCTTGCCATTTGCAACGACGTGGATGGAACTGGAGGGTATTATGCTGAGCAAAATAAGTCAAACAGAGAAAGACATGTATCATATGACCTCACTGATAGGAAGAATTCTTAATCTCAGGAAACAAACTGAAGGTTGCTGGAGTGGGGGGTGGGGTGGGAGGGATGGGGTGACTGGGTGATAGACACTGGAGAGGGTATGTGCTCTGGTAAGCGCTGTGAATTGTGCAAGACTGTTGAATCTCAGATCTGTACCTCTGAAACAAATAATGCAATATATGTTAAGAAAAAAAAAAAAAGAAGATAGCAGGAGGGGAAGAATGAAGGGGGGGGAAATCGGAGGGGTAGACAAACCATGAGAGACGATGGACTCTGAAAAACAAACTGAGGGTTCTAGAGGGGAGGGGCGTGGGAGGATGGGTTAGCCTGGTGGTGGGTATTGAGGAGGGCACATTCTGCATGGAGCACTGGGTGTTATGCACAAACAATGAATCATGGAACACTACATCTAAAACTAATGATGTAATGTATGGCAATTAACATAACAATAAAAAATTTTTAAAAAAAATTAGTGATCACCAAGACAGCATGGTACTGGCACAAAAACAGACATACAGACCAATGGAACAGAATAGAGAACCCAGATATGGACCCTCAACTCTATGTTCAAATAATCTTTGACAAAGCAGGAAAAAACATGCAATGGAAAAAAGTCTCTTCAATAAATGGTGCTGGGAAAATTGGACAGCCACATGCAGAAGAATGAAACTCGACCATTCTCTAACACCACTCACAAAGATAAACTCAATGTGGATGAAAGATCTCAATGTGAGACAGGAATCCATCAAAATCCTAGAGGAGAACACAGGCAGTAACCTCTTTGACATCGGCCACAACAACTTCTTTCAAGATACATCTCCAAAAGCTAGTGAAACAAAAGCAAAAATGAACTTTTGGGACTTCATCAAAATAAAAAGTTTCAGCACAGCAAAGGAAACAGTCAACAAAACAAAGAGGCAACCCACAGAATGGGAGAAGATATTTGCAAATGACACTACAGATAAAGGGCTGGTATCCAAAATCTATAAAGAACTTCTCAAACTCAACACCCAAAAAACAAATAATCAAGTCAAAAAGTGGGCAGAAGAGATGAACAGACACTTCTCTGAAGAAGACATACAAATGGCTAACAGACACATGAAAAAATGTTCATCATCATTAGCCATCAGGGAAATCCAAATCAAAACCACACTGAGATACCACCTTACACCAGTTAGAATGGCCAAAATGGACAGGGAAAGAAACAACAAATGTTGGAGAGGTTGTGGAGAAAGGGAAACCCTCTTACACTGTTGGTGGGAATGCAAGTTGGTACAGCCACTTTGGAAAACAGTGTGGAGGTGCCTCAAAAATTTAAAAATAGAGCTACCCTATGACCCAGCAATTGCATTACTGGGTATTTACCCCAAAGACACAGATGTAGTGAAAAGAAGAGCCATATGCACCCCAATGTTCATAGCAGCAATGTCTGCAATAGTCAAACTGTGGAAAGAGCCGAGATGCCCTTCAACAGATGAATGGATAAAGAAGATGTGGTCCATATATACAATGGAATATTACTCAGCCATCAGAAAAGATGAATACCCAACTTTTACATCAGCATGGATGGGACTGGAGGAGATTATGCTAAGCGAAATAAGTCAAGCAGAGAAAGTCAATTATCATATGGTTTCACTTATTTGTGGAACATAAGGAATAACATGGAGGACATTAGGAGAAGGAAGGGAAAAATGGGGGGGGGGGATTGGAGGGAGAGACGAACCATGAGAGACTATGGACCTGAGAAACAAACAGGGTTCTAGAGGGGAAGGGGGTGGGGGGATTGGTTAGCCCGGTGATGGGTATTAAGGAGGGCACATACTGCATGGAGCACTGGGTGTTATACGAAAACAATGGATCATGGATCACTACATCAAAAACAAATGATGTATTGTATGGTGACTAACATAATATAATAAAATTAAAAACTACAAAAAAAATTAAAAAATAAAAGGGCAAATGAATCCCTACATCAAAGATTAATGTCAGGGTTAAATAACATTTATGGACTGCCTAGTAGAGGGTCTCATCCATAGAAGATAGTCAAGAGTAATGTTGGTTTTCTTTCCTAAAATGTTGTTTGATACTCTACTGCCTCCCAAATCTTAATTTTTTGAGAGAAAGTTTGAGACTGAATTGATGAAGCATCATTTTATGTGCATAAAAAGCCAAATTATGCAGATAATTTCAGTTGTATAAATATGACCTAATTCAAAGTATCCC
Source organism: Mirounga leonina (assembly GCF_011800145.1). Lineage (NCBI taxonomy): Eukaryota > Metazoa > Chordata > Mammalia > Carnivora > Phocidae > Mirounga > Mirounga leonina. The sequence goes on along the minus strand of NW_023270451.1, from coordinate 73,801,219 downwards.
CAAAACTCATTTTTATCATAACAACAAATACTTACTGATCATCACAAAGAAAGGAAACAAAGTTAGGTTTGAATATCCTGATATACATATATAGAGATACAAAAAAAAAAAAATCTGTGCTCTCAAGAACTTTGTATTCCATACACATGTAACTCATAGTGAAGCAGGTTAATACATAGGTGTAAATGAATACCACAACCATTCACAAAGGAGGGAGAGAAATTGAAAGAAGATAACCCAACACACTGGAGCATTGGAATAGTGTTTGAGGAGAGAAACTGAGGCATATTTCAAAGGAAAGCTAGACAGCTACATTTAGGTAGAAAAAGAGAGGTTAAGTACATTTCTGATATAAAAAAAGAAGTCACAAAGTCGTGAGATAGGAATGCTAATAGGACATATGACCCAGCTTGAGGAGGACAGAGCATTCATGAAAAGATGGAACAAGAGTGAAAATTGGAAAGAAGACAGAGCAGTGAATGGATGGGGTTAAATGCCAATGCAAGGGCTTTACTTTGAAAGTAATGACGCATCATTATAGAAACTGTGAGAGCCTCTATCTACTTGCCCTGCAGTTTAAAAGATCTGTCGTGCTTCTCCAAAGATGACATACAAATGGCCAATAAGCACATGAAAAGATGTTCCACATCTTTCATCATTAGGGAAATACAAATGAAAACTACAATTATATGCCACCTTACACCTATTAGGATGGCTACTATCAATAAAACAGGAAACAACAAGTGTTGGGGAGGATGTGGAGAAATTGGAACCCTTGTTCACAGGTGATGGGAATGTAATATGGTACAACCACAGTGGAAAACAGTTTGGTGGCATTTTCTCAAAACATTAAGAATATAATTCCCATATGACCTAGAAATTCCACTTCTGGGTATACAATCAAAAGAACTGAACGCAGGGTCTCAAAGACATATTCACATACCCATGTTCATAGCAGCATTATTCCCAATAGTTGAAAAGTGGAAGCAACTCAAGCATCCATCACTGGATGAATAGATAAACAAAAGGTGATACATGCACACAATGGGATATTGTTTATCCTTAAAAAAGAAAGAAAATTTTGACACAAGCTACAACATGGATGAACCTGGAGGACATTAGACTAAGTGAAATAAGCCAGTCCCAAAAGCACAAATGCTGTATGAGGTACCTAGAATAGTCAAGTTCATAGAAACATACAGTAGAATGGCGGTTGCCAGGGGCTGGGGGCAGGGAGCATAGGGAGTTGTTGTTTAATAGATATAGCTTCAGATTTGCAAGATGAAGAGTTCTGGAGATTGCTTGCATAACGACCAGGTACCTAACACTACTGAATTACACACTTGTAAAGTAGGTAAGATGGGGCACCTGGGTGGCTCAGTCAGTTAAGCAACTGGCTCTTGATTTCAGCGCAGGTCATGATCTCAGGGTCGTGAGATCCTGCTGAGTGTGGAGTCTGCTTTAGATTCTCTCCTTTTTTACCTCTCACCGTGCTCTCAATAAATAAATAAATAAATAAATAAATAAATAAATAGTTAAGATGGTAAATATTATGCTGTGTATGTTTTATTACAATTAAAAATAAAATTTAAAAAAAATCTCTTTCGGAGGCTTCCACCAACAACATCAATTCGAAACCCTGTAGAGCACCATGCAAACTCTCCATGGCTGACCCCTTAGCTCTGTGGAAGAAGTAAGCATAACCAAAAGCCTGAGATTATGTTTAAATTGGGGGCAAAAAACAAAGAGTCAAGTATTATTTTATTTTCGAATGTATCCTGCAGTGGAGAAATAAAGAATAGAATGACTCGTACAACAACAAAATCGAAAACTGAGGTATTTACAATCTTTGAAAATAGTGCTCCTTTAAGAAACACTTAGTAAAATTAATGTTTACATCAACTGAGGCAATTTTGAACCATCGTTAATTTCACAATAACTATTGTTTTATGACTTATAATGTATTCAATGTTTTACAAGCATTTGGAACAAGGGGAATCTTATAAAGCATCTTAATGTGTGTAACAAGAAAGTAAGTTAAAAAGTTTATTAGCACCAGAATTCTTATCTTCTCTCTGCATGTCAAAAACTTGACAGAAGTCTTCAATCTAGCTAGTAAGCACTTTACTGATTAAAAGCTAATTTCCATTTTTAAAGGGTGAAGTCATACTTCTGATGCTCTGTTTCTTTCTAAAAGAATGGATGCTGTCTTAGCTCAGGCTGCCATAACACAATACAACAGAAATTTATTTTCTCACATTTCTGGGGGCTCGAAGGCCAAGATCAAGGTGCTGCCAATTCAGTTTCTGGTGAGAGCCCTCTTCTTGGCTTGGTGACGGCCACTTCTTGCCATGTCTTCGCATGCAGAGAGCACACATGCAATCTGGTATCTCCTCTAATAAGGACACTACCCCTATCAGATCAGGACCCCATTCTGATGACTTCTTTGACCTTACTTACTTCCTTACTCCAAATACAGTCACACTGGGGGGGTAGGACTTCAACATACAAATTCGGGGGGACACAATTCAATCCATAGCAAATGCTTCTCCTACAGTTTCTCTCCAGCGTAATTTCTCATCCCCAGCAATGCAATCCAATCCCCAGACCTTGTATTCCAGAATACCAGTTGAATTGCCACTCTTCTACATTCCCAAACGGTCCCGTGCATGCTCATAAAATACCCCAGACTGATTTTTAAGTTTTTGCTCGTTTGCGCATTTCCTTCAACAGAATACAAGCCACTAAGAAGATAAGAACTATTGCTTCTTGCTCTCTGTCTCCCCAGAACTAACACAGAGCTCAGCACTTAGGAGATACTCAATAGTCCTTATGAAGCAAAATCAAACTGTTAAACCTAGCAATGCAGGGGTGTTGACTAAGCTACGTTTTACGAACGTTAACCTAGCCCAAATGTGTAAGATGACTCAGAAGTGGTGTGTTCCTTTTCCCTTGCTGCCCTCACCAACCACCACAACTGGGTGGCTTTAAACAACGCAGATTTATTCTCTTACCGTCCCAGAGACCAGAAGTACGAAATCGGTTACACTGGGCTGAAACCAAGGTGCCAGCAAGGTCAGGCTCCCACCGGAGGCTCCAGAGGAAAACTGTTTCCTTCCCTTTTCTGGATTCTAGAGCTAATACATTCCAGCATTCCTTGGTTTACAGCCCCTTCTCCATCTGCAAAGCCTGCAGGGCATCTGCTAGTATCTCTCTCTCTGCTGAGATCGGCCTGTTGTCTTCTCTCTTCTGTGTGTGGTAAAATTCTCCCTCCGCCTCCCTCTTATAAGGACCCTATGATTACATTCGCTAACCCAGATAGTCCAGGATAATCTCCCTCTTTTGAGATCCTTAACTAATCACATATGCCCAGTCCCTATTACCACAGAAGGTCACTTTCACAGGTTTCAGGGATTAGGAGCTGGCTCTCTTGGGGGCCATTATTCAGCCAACACAGGTGGGGAGAGTGGCAATGGATCAGTTAAGAAACTACTACGTAGGTTATTTCCATGTCTTGGCTATTGTAAATAATGCTGCAGTGAACATAGGAGTGCATATGTCTTTTTGAGTTAGAGTTTTTGTTTCCTTTGGATAAATACCCAGGAGTAGAATGGCTAGATCATATGGTAGTTCTATCTTTAATTTTTTGAGGAAACTCCTTATTGTTTTCCATAGTGGCAGCCCCAATTTACATTCCCACCAAGAGGGCACAAGTGTTCCCCATTCTCCACATCCTTGCCAACACTTGTTATTCATTGTTTTTTTGACAATAGCCCTTCTAACAGGTATGAGATGGGGCTGTAATGAACACTGGTGACTATAGTTAACAATATTACATCGTATATTCGAAAGTTGCTAAGTTAAATCTTAAAAGTTTTCAACACAAGGAAAAAAATCTGTAACTATGTGTGCTGATAGAGGTTAACTAGACTTATTGTGGTGGTCTTTTGCAGTATTAAATATATCAAATCATTATAAAAAAAAAAAGAAAGAAAGAAAGTACTACATAACATCTGTCAGATGCTTCCCACTTAGCTGGTCTTCTGGCCCTAGATGTCATAAATAGGTTTACATATATCACACGCCTCCCATATTCCAGTATAACACCACAAGCTCTTCGACAATACTTGGCCTAGCCATCTTTGCTAAGTGAATTGAGGCATAGATCACTGACCCAATGGATTTATTCCACAAAGCTAATCTGTATCAATTAGACCAAACATGACAGAAATTAAACTACTGCTCTTAAATAAAAATTTTCAGTTGAATTATTTGGCTCTTTACTTCCACTCATTATTCAGCTTCAGAACAGATTCTAAGAGTTCATCATTTTAACCCAGATGGGAATCAAGCCAATTTCCATTTTGTGCAAGCCTCGCACATAATGGGCACACTATGAACCATAAGTAATAATAAGGGTAAGGCTCGATATTAAAGCAGGCAGAAAACTCATAACCAAGTGGCTTTAGACATTTATCAGGAGGTGATGACATATGGTTCCTGTCACTGGGATACCTCCAGGGTAGAAGTGTTTATCTGCAGGGTTGACAAACAGATCTTACAGGACTCATATAAAATGGAGTTTCTTAATTATAAACTAGGAAAATGTCTGTTGGCATGGTAGGACATGTTCACTGCTAACAAGAGGATGCCATTTGAAGGACAACAGCCTCCAACAGACCATGACAGAAGAGAGAAGAGGGACTTTGAAGGGTCCGTCCCAATAAACAGCAAACACTGCAAGGCTCACAAATCTGCCTGCCAAGAAAGAACTGTTCCCAGTGTGAACTGGGATCCCTCCTAGCATGCTGAGATATACTTACTCTTTCAAGTTTTCTGCCTTTCAAACAAAAGGCAGAATTAAACCTTTTGAGGTCGCCACATGTTATCTATGATTAGCCTCGCTTGGTGCTGAATAGCATATTTATCTGTAGCTTTTAATCAGCTACACAAATGACAAAAAGATGAACACAAAACACACACACATACACACACACACACTCGCCTCTTATCTGAATGGACAGATGCAGAAACACACAGCCCAGAATAAATTAGAGCAAAATGAGCTCAAGATGAAACAAGCCTGGGGGAAAAAAAAAATTCAAGCACACCACAGACTGTGCTGTGTTCAAAAATGCCAGGACTCTGCCCTGATCCTCTTGGAGAGAGAGAGAGATTTCAGCCCGTTGAGTTCAGGCAAGGCCTGGAGGGGAGGGTACATGAGAATCTCCCCAGGCAAAGAGCAGTCAGGGTCCCCTGGGAAAGGTAGCTCTGCTCTCCTTGCATTCTGTTTGGATCCTGACCTCCAGGAGACCGCTGAGGCCATGAAGGGAAGGAGCAACCTAAGGAAAAGAAACTTCTGGAATAAGTTCATCAAAGAATGCATGGCTTTGTTTGAAAGGAAAACATGAAAGGTCATTGATTTTCTTCCTTTGTTGTTCTAAAACAATTTTTATCTGTCTCATTTGCTGCTGAAACGTAAATTCCTAGCAATCATTTCTACCTGTTAATATCCGGAACAGTATCAGGAAACCACAAACAGATGTGGAGAGAGGAAACCAGCAGAACAGTGCAGAACCTCAGGTTCCGGGGTAAGAGGCTGTCTAGAAATCATCCACGTCCAGGCTCCCCAACCAGAGAAGAAGAGAGAGGTTCACCAGGCCATACCTATGTGCTAAATCACTCAGGCCACAGAAACCATGGTTTCTCTGATCTGGTGTGGATACCCTCATTATTCAGCTTCACAAGAGATTCTAAGAGTTCATCATTTTAACCCAGATGGGAACCAAGCCAATTTCCAATTTAGAACTGGAGGAGTAGTTCCCAAACTTAAGTAAATAATGTAGACCATGCTCCATGATTGTGGCACTTATCCTAATTTTGCCAGCAGACTCCCTGAGACACAATGCCAAAGACAGGTACAGAGGTCTCTACGAATAATACATTTTCATAAAATGTTTCATTTTCCTGCGCTTTATCATCTGCTAATGAGTAGAGTATTGCTGTTGACAATAACTTTAACTTCTGTTAAAGATACAGACTATGCACCGTGTAGAAGCAAAATGACTATAGAAAAGATCTTCTCATCCTTTCTTTTAAAAAATTCTCGGCTTCGTGTCTTATCACCATCTTATCTCAAGATGGCATAAGCCCCTTGAGAAGAGACATTTTTCTGCTTGTTATGGTATAGCTGAGTCTTGCACAAAGCAGATATGCAGTTAAAAAGAAACATTGTTACAGGGCGCCTGCCTGGCTCAGTTGGTGGAGCATGGGACTCTTGATCTCAGAGTCATGAGTTCAAGCCCCATGTTGGGCCTGCAGCTTACTTAAAAAAAAAAAAGAAAAGAAAAGAAATATATAAAGAAACATTGTTAGTGAAATTAAACAAGAGCTCTACTAAGAAACATAATATTGATACATATGAATAACACAAAATTATATAATCCTAGGGCAAAAAGCTATCCTACCTGTTGTTTGGCTCAAACAACTCATTTTATAAGTGAGAAAAATAAGGCCCTAAGACTTGAATTGCAAAGTTTTCCAAGGTGACTCAGTTTGCCAACAACAGAGGATCTGTTCTGGGCTTGTGTTGTTCATACCACTTACAGAACGGTGTACCCTGTTTTAGACGCCACACTGAAAAGAGGAGTTGGTATTCTAAGTTGTGTGCAGAAGGATGAAGAGTCTTGAGACATCTCTTGCAATGGTAGTTCAATGAACTGGACTGTACAATTATTGCTGGGAAGGCAATCAAAACCAGTAATTGATCTGTCAATGAGACCTGAGCTACCCTGGAAGAGGTGTCCTCACAAAGCGATGACCTCCATGTTCCTAAGCATTCTCAAGTATAGGCTAGATATCCAATGGCAAACCGAATGGCTAAAGCTGAGCCACAGTGTAAGAGGCTCCAAATACACCATACCCAACTCTTAAACCAACCCCTAAAGGTGGGTATTATCCTCACTTTACAGCTAGGAAACTGAGATGCAGAGGTTAAGTAGCTTAGCTGAGGTCACACAATTTGTGTAAGAACCATAAGGAAAAGTCCAAGCACAAGAACCATAAGGGAAGTCTGCAAAATTTCAGAGATGATTGAACAGTTGACAAGTATGAGGGCCATAACAGCTCCTGGCTCTTCTGCACCACTCTCACCAGGACTGGTATTTGGGATTAAACCAACACAGGAGGTAAATCCCATCCAATGCTAAATTTTGACCTTGGACCAATACTTAGCTAGTCCACAAAGGAATGCTAAAAAAAAAATAAATGGCAAGACCAGCATTCAAACCCAGCTCTCTGAGACTCCAAACTCCAGTCTTCCCACTCTATTGAGGGGCTACAAGGATGTCTCATCCCTAACACTCCTTCTGGTGCTTAGATTCTTCAATTTTGAGATTACTCTTCCAAAACAAAAAATATAACACTCCTTCAAAGAGTAGAGAACAGCTGTAACAATCACAAAAACCCCACAACATTTAAATATCCATAACCAAAATTATAAGGGTTACTGTGATTCAATGTGTACATGAATAAATGATTTGGTTTCCGGTACCAGTCGGATGCAACAGAGTTTATGCCATAGGAGTCTCATCAGTCCAGCATTCTTGCCTATTTAGCAGGTTTTCAAATCAAACAAACAAAAAAATGACTAAGGAAGTCCTCTTGGCGGTGTTCATTAACTTAAGCTTAATCCCCCTCTTAATAATATGTTTTTATTCATCATATTACCAGATTTTGCTTCCCTGAACTGAGAGAGGACAGTAAATAAACTTTGGTTGCAACAGACCTCAGCTACTGTCTATTATTGACTCAAACTCAAGATAGCTCATGGGACACATGGGCTTCAATAGCAATTACCAATTACCTTTCAATTACCTTTTCCCCCCACAGATTCTGCTTTTTCTGGATAAAAGGATTTATTTTAATACTAAAAAGAAGTCATTTGCAGATTAATATTTGATTTTATCCTAATAACGTGAGCCACTTCACTTTTCCTAAGGACTTTCCTAATGGATAGAAAATGCCTTGATCTGTTTCTAATTATACTCAAATCTTTCCATACAGTTTTCAAGTAAGCCTTGGATAGGAAATAGGAGGGCATCACCCATGACTCCTCCTCAAACACCAGAGAAACCTGGACATTAAATTTTTTGAGCCATGGCCCTCTGTCAAAATTGAAGAAAGCTATGGATCTTGGTCCCCCCAAAATTCACATAACACACATACACAAAATCTTGGAAACATTTCCTTAGAGTGCAGCAGAAATTTTTCTTCACGTAGAACGAGGGGGAAAAAATCTCGAGCAGAGTTGCCATTTTCTGACAAGCATGGGCTGCTCTCCACCCTCTCCCCCCAAAACCTAAGGTGAAGAAACTATAAAAATAGAACATATAGCTCTAACACATAATCTCAGATGGTATGCAGCGCTGTCGGTTCCCAACCTGCCCCTGCACGCGGCGGGGAGGGCAAGGAGAGACGGAAGAGGCGAGGAGCGCAGACTGCCAGGTGGCAGGTGCACCAAGCGGAGGAACTTACTTAGAGGCTTGTCTCCCGCGCTGCAAGGCGAGTAGCTCTCTGCATCCCCCCCGCCGGGATCTCGAAAGTTGAGAAAGAGCCCTTAAGGGGGCTGACTCATACATTCAGTCCAGGCCTCGAGAGCACCTCGCTCTCTCGAGGCCACCCACCTCCTTGAACACGGCTTCCGCTGTGGGAACGCGGGGTGGGGGCGGAATGGGGAGCCTCCAATTACCCGGGACCAGCTCGCGGGCACCGAGAGGTCACGTCCTTTCCATGAGCTCCTCCAACAACCATTTTGTAACCTGTAGCTTCTTTATAAGCGAACAATAAATAGCATGGGTTTTCTTCCTGTGGTGAAGATGGTCAATTGCCTATGTCTAAATTGTTCATTTCAGTGGCCAATGGTACTATCGGGGATATGCAATGGCAATGGGTTTTTTAAAATATGTGTTTAGGGCGCCTGGGTGGCTCAGTTGGTTAAGCAACTGCCTTCGGCTCAGGTCATGATCCTGGAGTCCTGGGATCGAGTCCCGCATCGGGCTCCCTGCTGGGCAGGGAGTCTGCTTCTCCCTCTGACCCTCCTCCCTCTCATGCTCTCTGTCTCTCATTCTCTCTGTCTCAAATAAATAAATAAAATCTTGAAAAAAAATTTAATTAATTAATTAATTAATTAATTAAATAAAATATATGTTTAATCACATTGCGTTTTCACCGACTTTGGTTCCACAAGAAGAAAATTCTTGCCCTTCTAAGAGCAATTCTTTTAAAATAGCAATGATCATTCTATCCACATAATAGTCCTATTGTGATTTCTAAATAGGGGAACAAAGCTGGTTATGGGTTCCTGGGTACCGCTCAAGCTAGTACCTGTTTCCTTGTAAGGGGTTTCAAGGAAAGAACTTATTCAATTTGTTTGGCTTTGTTCTGCTTCAAAATGTCATAAGGTTCTCATATGGCGTCTCTTCTCTCTAATCCTCTGATTTGTCTCATGAGATCTACAGCAATTTAGTATCTGCCATATCCTCTATGCCAAGAGAACCTTTAAAAATCCTGCAGGCCAAGACTCTGGATCACTGGCCACATAACAAAACTCTATCTAGGAAGGGTGGGCTTAAAAATTGTTAAATACCCTCCTATTCCACAGAACCCCAAGGCTGGCCACTTCATTACAAAGACGACATAATATCTACAAATTACAACAGCGAGAGGGAATAAAAACACGAGAGTTCTGTGATCTTAACTATCGCTGTTGTCCTGACTGATGACTCATACTACTTTGTAGTGTTTGATTAGAAGATAAAGCTTGCCTTTCAGGGGCGCCTGGGTGTCTCAGTCAGTTAAGTGTCTGCCTTCGGCTCAGGTCATGATCCCGGGATCAAGCCAGGCATTGGGCTCCTGGCTCAGTGGGGAGTCTGCTTCTCTCTCTGCCCCTCACCCCACTTGTGCTCGCTCTCTCTCAAATAAATCAATAAAATCTAAAAAAAAAAAAAAAAGAAGAAGAAGAAAAATCTTGCCATTCAGGAGAAAGAAAAATCGTAATTAGAGATTGTAAAGGACAATCATCTTTATTTTTTTAAAAGATGACCCCAGCTGAAGGCAAGCAGTGGTCAAGACAAAAACAAAAGAGAAACCTCTTTTGATCTTTTTAAACTAAGGAGGATTTACCACTGCTCACAGTTTAAGAGAAAAGGAAGAAATCTCACCAGCAAAGGGCTCAGAAACCAGTGGGGTATCCGATTGTTACTTCACGGAAGTACAAAATAAAAGGGACTTCATTGGAAAATACTTTTACCTGGAACTTCATATCTTATAAGGCTCATTGCATTAAAAAAAAAAGGGGGCAGGGGGAGACCTAGTAGTTGTGTCCTGACAAAGAGAAAGAAGTCTGCCCAATCTCTGGCCTAAATATCCTAAAATTTTACCCTAGACCAGTAGAAGTTAAACCATAAGTTAAAAATGTATAAACTTAATATCAAATGTGTGAACAAACCATCAAGGAAAAGGTATATAGTTTGTAATAACAGTTCTAAGATTATAACTTAAATATGAATCTTTAAAAGTTAAAGGAAAGTATTTAAAGCAGCTTTATTAGGTGAAACTTTTTTGCCTATAATAGACATTAAAAGAAATAAACAATGCAAGGACACCTCATTCTAAAGGAATCCAGTTCCTCTGGAGGGTATTATGTTGAGCGAAATAAGTCAAACAGAGAAAGACATGTATTATATGATCTCACTGATATGAGGAATTCTTAATCGCAGGAAACAAACTGAGGCTTGCTGGAGTGGGGGGTGGGGTGGGAGGGATGCGGTGACTGGGTGATAGACACTGGGGAGCGTATGTGTTGTGGTGAGCGCTGTGAATTGTGCAAGACTGTTGAATCTCAGATCTGTACCTCTGAAACAAATAATGCAATATATGTTAAAAAAAAAAAAAAGAAGAAGGTAGCGGGAGGGGGGGGGAAGGATGAAGCGGGGGAAATCGGAGGGGGAGACGAACCATGAGAGACGATGGACTCTGAAAAACAAACTGAGGGTTCTGGGGGGGAGGGGGGTGGGAGGACGGGTTGGCCTGGTGGTGGGTATTGAGGAGGGCACGTTCTGCATGGAGCACTGGGTGTTATGCACAAACAATGAATCATGGAACACTACATCTAAAACTAATGATGGAATGTATGGGGATTAACATAAGAATAAAAAAAAAAAGAAAGGAATCCAGTTCCTGTATTTTTTAACGCATTTAATAGATTTTGACAGTAATTTGATTTAAATATATCAGTACATTGCGTAGGTCCATTTTCCCACCTCAAAAGCAGTTCGTTTCATAGGCTAAATTAAAAACAAAACAATAAACAATTTTAAATATTTTTAGAGAAGCTGTGAATCAGTTAACATATTCTTGCCATAGGTACTTATCAGGTGCTTAACCTGTTAAGCAGATGATAAAATTATGTAACTAAGAAGCAAAATAGCAGAAATAGAAAGGCAGGGATGTTTTAAAAAAGAGTAAATATTTTAGAAACACTCTAAACAGCTTTTGTGTTGTGATATATCCAATAGAATCACAAGTCTGGGTCTGAGGCCAGTTCTCAAGAAGTTCACTATAGTTTCTTAGCAATTGTGACTATAATTTGGATAAGCTGTTTCCAGAGGATTAGGGTCTCAATGAGAGCCTTATTGTCCAAATTGCTAAAACCCCTCCTGACACTGTTACCTGTGTATTGATCTGCCTCTCCACTCACTGTGCTTTTAGAAATATAATACAACATGGGGTGCCTGGGTGGCTCAGTAGGTTGAGTGTCCGGCTCTTGATTTCAGCTCACGTCATGATCTCAGGGTCCTGGGATCGAGCCCCACATCAGGCACTGCACTCAGCTGGGAGTCTGCTTGAGGATTTCTCTTCCTCTCCCTCTGCCCCTCCCCACCATGCTCAAGCTCTCTCTCTCTAAATAAATTAATCTTTTAAAAAAAGAAATATAAGAAATACAACACTATGTTTTAAAATAAGCACACCTAAAAATAATAAGATGTTATTAACATTTCTATTCATTGTTTAACCAAAGACATACAATTAGAGTGACTTTTAAAGAATTTCTAATACCTAAAGATAATCTTCTCCCAAATTTCTGAGAGATAGGAAGGGTTGAATTTTGTCTCTCTATATAAAAAAACAAATAAAATGAAGCATATGTTTTCATAACTAACTAGATTCCTTAAGAAAACTGTCTGCAAATGATAATTATCCGTTCCAGTTTTCCAAGAAGGTAAGGAAGGGCTCTCTTCTTCCTGCTTCTTTCATCCCACATTTACATTTTATGCGCTGGGATCCCACGTAACATTTAATCCGCAAACGGAGTTCTGCCTTAGAACAAACGCAGTTTTTTTTAAACACTTTTTTAATTGAAGTATAGTTAACACATGTTATCGACAAGTCTATAGGTTATGCTATATGGTCAGGAGAAGTGTGACTGCCATCTGCCGCCATACAACGGTATTACAATACCGCTGAACCGTATTCCCTATGCTGCGCCTTTCATCCCCATGACTCATTCATTCCAGAACCGGAAGCCTGTACCTCCCACTCCCCTTCCCTCATTTTGTGCATTCCCCCACCCCTTTCCCCTCTGGCAACTATGTTTGTTTGTTTATTTGTTTTATTTTTTAGATTCCACATATAAATAAAGTCATATGGTATTTGACTCTTATTTCATTTAGCATAATCCCCTCTAGGTCCATCCAGATTGTCACAAATGGCAAGATCTCATTCTTTTTATGGCTGAGTAATATTCCAGGCTGTGTGTGTGTGTGTGTGTGTGCTGCATCTTTTTTATTCATTCATCAATCAATGGGCACTGAGGCTGCTTCCCTATCAGAACAAGGGCAATTTTTTATTTTTTTAAAGATTTTATTTATTTGACAGAGAGAGCGCACAAGCAGGGAGAGCGGCAGGCAGAGGCAGAGGGAGAAGCAGGCTCCCCGCAGAGCAGGAAGCCCAATATGGGACTCGATCCCAGGACCCTGGGATCATGACCTGAGCTGAAAGCAGATGCCTAACCACCTGAGGCACTCAGGCACCCAAAGGCAGTTTTTTAAAAAGTCATTAAAGTCATTTTGCAGATCTGAAGATCAGAGCTGTCTCCCTGCCATAGTCACTCTCCCCTTATTGCAATCATCTTTTTTTCAGTTAATAAACTTTGAGAAAATAATAAAAATAAATAAAAAGATAAAAAATAAGAAGGCATTAAAGTCAGGTGATGATTTTGTAGGATGAGGAGAATTAAATAAAATAAAGATGAAATGAGGAATAAATACGTAAATGAAAAGGTTCAGCATAAACTTGTAAATCTGAAAAAGGGACGTGGAATCTGGGCAAGATAAAATCTCTTTCAGACTTTCACTAGCTTAAGTTTTTTAAAAACATACTAGTTGCATTATGAGATCCCCGGTTTCCATCACTCATCAATCTGGGAAATACACATAGTCATGTACCACTGCAGGATAAATATCAACTTTTATTATTATTATTATCATCATTATTATTATTATTATTTCTGGAGCACCAATCTCATTTAAAACTAACATAATTATGTTAAAACAAATTTGGATATGTTTTTGAATGAATCTAAAATTCAAGTAAATTTTAAGATGAAACACCAGTCTTCTTGGAAATTTTATACTTGTAGAAATTCACTGTGATCTATACTCCTGGGCCCCCCAAGGTGTGCATTTGTTCTTTGCTACCATTTGGAATACTTTTCATTAAAAAGCACTAAATTACAGTAAAATCCTATCATAATGTGCCCTGTGGTGATGCTAACTAGAATACAAAGTGATCGGCTAATGGCTCCCAACCCCTGTTCTCAAAAGAGCTAGGCTAATGTTCTTACCTTCTGCAGTAGGGAGGGGAGAGAGCAAGAAATGGAGGTTCAGTATACATTTATTTGTAGTCGTCCATCTATCTCTATGTAGCTGATAGATTTTTAAAGTTTTTTTCCTTTTTTTTCATAGAGCAACTAGAAGGATGACCAAAAAGTATTGTTTTTCATTATTCTTGCAATAATGAACCTCTGCATGTTATGCAATTGAAATTTTTTGGACCTTATTTATAGCATTATGGCAAGGTTTACTGTGCTTAATCTCCCTGGAGACTTTATTGGCCAAGACAGAAATCTATCTAGATAGTAGTTATCTCATTTATTAAATTAAAACTTGGAAATATTAGGGATAACAATAATGAGACACAGATGCTTCCCCACTCCCTTATGGCCAAGGCAAACATGAGCCTGGATGTAGTCTTGGAGCCCTTCTCCTCTCTGTTTTCCAAGAAACCACATCCAATCTATTAGGGACAGATTGTAAGTTATAGGAACTTGCTATATCTAGACTAGATGATCTCCAAGTATTCCACAAACTCTAAGTTTTATGAATGATATACTGGAAAGGATTCACAAACATTTAACCTTTCTAAGAAAAGCCAGCACAAACTGTATTTTTTTATGGAATATATTTGATAGATAATGTGTAAATTTAAGCTGTACAAGCTGTTAATTTGATATATATATATTTATATATTATAACATGACTGCTGTTGTAGCAATATTTAGTACCTCTTGTATTCTTTATATAGACTTCCTTTGGTCATGCCATTTGCAAGGGGTGATGCCAACCAGTCCCCCAGCCACAAATGATAATCAGAGTAAAGTGCCTAATTCAAAAGTAGTTACAAACTGGACACAAGAAAAACAACCCCCTCTGAGACCTTTCTCTTAGGAATCAGATCTCTCTTGGGACACATGAACAAGAGATACATGCAGCAAAAGATTATCAACTTAAGATCAGGCTGGATCCCATGTGATAGAAAACTAAGCTACCATTCTACTTCTCCATAGGGTTTTTTTATATCCCAGGCAAAGAAGGAACCACTCCTCAAAGTAACAGGGATGTTGAGGTGAGAAAGGTTAAGTAACTTTCCCAAACTTATGTGGCAGAGGAATTAAGTTCAGCAATGGCTTCTAGTAGTTTCTCATTTCATGACCTGTTCAAAGAGTGCAATTTTTAGATTTGAAGACTGGAGTTTGAAGTTTTCTTCTAGCATTAGCTTAAGCAAGCCTCTTAGTTCCCATTTCTTCATTTATACTTTATCTAGTGGCAGATTGATAATGGCTCTTTTAAATGTTGCCCATGGGGATTAGCATTTAGCTGTGGAAAGCAGCGCTCGGCATAGTACCTGATACTTACCCAGCATTTTTGTTTTTGTTTTTTTCTTAACCAGCATTTTAAATGTCGTAGCCATTTGGAGTAGGTCAGTCTGGTACGAATGTGAGTGTGGTAAGAGGGAGGGAGGCATGAAAGATTGACACTGAGATTTGTCAGATGGAGGACTGTGGGGATGGGAACACATCTAACCAAGGTAAGAAACATTAATTTTCATATCTCAAGGGAAATAACATTAAATGAACTATCAGAGAATAGAAATTTTTAAGCTTCAAGGGACTTCCAGAAACCATCTGCCCATGTCTCTGCCTTTCTGCAGGAAAACCATTCAGAACAAGTAGTTGACTCTTTTCTTCTTTAAGGTCACTGGGGAAAGAAAATAAGTAGCCTTCCTGAACATTCCATTTCAGGGGTTGATCCCTTTATAGTCCTGAAGATCCTCATCAGATCCAACTGGAATCTCTCCTGCCTTACGGTAAGCCCTTTTCATCTTATTCTGTCATTAGCTGACAGAACACTGGTTCATGTTTTCTGTGACTAAAACTCTTTCTGGATAGTAGATACCTTAGCCTTCTCTTCCAAAACAAACCAATCTCCATTATTTCCATAGTGTCATCTTCCAACTCATCATTCATCACTCCCATTCACTACTGATCTTCCCTTTTACTACAACTATTATTTTACAAAAGAGGATAATGATGAAAATTATTTTATTACCTTGAAAAATTGGCTTATCATTCAACAAGTTGAATTCTTCCTCCTCCCCATCCCAACAGAGCACAACAATTATTTAACCCTCAGTTCGCACTCACTGAGAAGCTTGACTTTTGAATCATTAGCTGTTACACTACCTCTGTGCAGAACGATGGCGAACGTTTGGGAATGTCTTTTAAAAATGTTTTCCCTCAGATTTCTGCACGTGCTAACAGTAAGACCTTGAGGCACTGGAACAATGCTGAAGACATTACACGTGCAAAAAGATTAAGAGCTAAAATAAAACTTTTGTTTTAAACCTGAGATCTTTGCAAGAACCCTCCATTTTCACTGTCCCTTACAAAGTAAACACTGAGTTGAATACAAAAAAAGAACTTAAGCTTAAAATATCGAACTGCTGCTTGACAGCTACTACATTTGGAAACAAGAGAGGGCTCCAGGGCCGTCCTGGGTGCAGACAGAGGTACTGGGCAGGGTCACCACAACCCGAGGTCAGGACCCTGGGGCAAGGTTGAAGAACCTTCAGTTAAGAGGGACTCTGAGGAGATACATAAACTCTCTTTCAGGTATAGTTAGAAAACAAAAGGAATATACAGGGCTTAATAACCATGCTCCCAAAGGCCCTCTGAAAGAAAATGGAATAAAGAAACTTAGATGTTTCTCAGAACAAGCTTAATTAAAGTTTTTCTCAAAGGCTGGTCTGATTTTTGGTGACTCTGAGGGGCAGGGGAAGAGTAGAAGAAAGAAGAGTGAAGTTTTTATAAAATCTAAAATCTGTTTCTTGGGCGCCTGAGTGGCTCAGTTGGTTAAGCGACTGCCTTCGGCTCAGGTCATGATCCTGGAGTCCCGGGATCGAGTCCCGCATCGGGCTCCCTGCTCGGCGGGGAGTCTGCTTCTCCCTCTGACCCTCCTCCCTCTCATGCTCTCTGTCTCTCACTCTCTCTGTCTCAAATAAATAAATAAAATCTTTAAAAAAATAAAATAAAATAAAATCTGTTTCTTTTCTCAATCTCTCACCTGGGGCTAAACACACACAAAAAAGTTTTGGATATATATATATATATATACCATCCCCCCTCTCTTTGCTTCTAGCACACATGGTTCTCATTACATCTCCCCCCGCCAAAAAAAAAAAACCCTTTCTTCGACTGATGGCTTTTGCCTAATGCTTAATCTATGATTTTTTCCTTGTAACTAAATAGCATTGCATCCAATATAGCCATCACCGTTAGTAAATCACCCCTTCCTGCATCACCTTAATGCAGCTAAGAGATGTCAGAATTATCTCAGAGGTGGCAGTTTCCCCTTATCTTAGGATGATAGAACTGTCCCCAGTGAAGAAAACACCTCATAACTGTTTTTAAGGATTCCTCTGCAATATTCAAATCGCTCTGCATTTAAAAAAATAAGAACTTGGCACTTTTAAAGAAAAAGAAACAGCTAGAAATCATTACTGGAGTCTGGCTTTAAAACTGCAGCATTTAGGGGCACCTGGGTGGCTCAGTCAGTTTGGCATCAGACTCTTGGTTTTGGCTCAGGTCACAGTCTCAGGGTCATGGAATCGAGCTCTCCATCAGGCTCAGCGCTCAGCTTGAGTCTGCTTGAGATTCTCTCTCCTCGCTCTCCCTCTGCTCCACTTCCCCTCAAATGAATAAATAAATCTTAAAAAAAAAAAATAAATAAAACTGCAGAGTGTAGTAATTAGGTGATCCATGGCTGTGTCATGCCAAGAACTTTACAGAGCTCTGAGCTTCTGAGGAGCAAGGCAGTCTGTGGAGCCAAGTGTGATACATCCAAGATTCTATCCTGATTGGAAGCCAAATTTGTTATAGGTGAACTGGTACCTTTGGGAAAGTTTGTAATTCCCTAAGAAAGTCAAAAAGCTCGAAGCAGAAGCTTTCTGAGGACCATGTCTTTCTAAACTGGACCCAACACTTGTCCCATGGCAGAACTTAACTTCTCTCAAGCCTCTTTTGGCCTTGAAAACCACCCAGAGCCCTTTCTTGGCAAATACTGAGGACATCAGATTTCAGGTTTTCTCTCTTTGATTCCTTCCCTTCCCTTTTTTTTTTTTTTAAACTCTTTGGGCAATCCAGTGAATATCCTGCTTATCTTCTCTGCAATCAAATTCAAAAAGAACCAGACATCAATCATCCCTCATTTGTCATCACTAAACAGATTTTACTTTAGGAGGAAATGAATATTCTGTGTGACATCTTCTAGACATTTCTCTTTTTTAAAGTTTCCGATACATAAATATACATCGAAAACTTTTGGTCTGAGGGATCCAAGCGCTTTTCCTGAAATCTTACTGTATTTTCTAATAGTGGATTCTGCCTTGGATGGAAGCAGAAGGGACACTTCTCCAAATGGTACCATGCTTTCCTAAAAAGATGAAGCTGACCCATAGACCCACTGAAGCCCATGAGGCCCTCTTTCCCAGCCCAGGCATTCCTTAAAGGCAGGAGCAATTGTCTAACCACTCATTTTGTATTCCCAGCTGTGAGAAGTAAGCCCCTGAACCTTACAAAAAGAATTTCCCTCATAAAATTAATTTTATTGAAAGATGACTCACCTTAGGCTCATACTAAGCTGACCATTCTGTGTATTTGTTTAGCTCAGATTTCCCTCTATTCGCAAAGCCTAAGATACATTTGCCTTGTAACTAGAATAAAGATGGGACATACATAATCACTGAGTATCCCTGGGGCCCCACATTATAGCAGAAACTCATCAGATCTACCAGATGGAGTGTCTCTTCTCTAGGGTAGTAATTATCAACTACTTTACCACTAAAGTTTTTCTTATCATCTCCTCCCATCGACCTCATGATTTGAAAGATTTTGTCTACAAACCAGCACTTAGTTAAGTCATAATTCATTTTCACTTTTCATTAATGTAACTAATGCCACTGCCAATAATCAGAACTCTGGATAGATTGAGATGAATATATTACAACAATGAATTTATATAATCCCAGCCCAAAGCAAAGAAACAACATTTTAATTACTCTGTGAGTGTTATTATGAATAAATGTATAATTTCTCATAGATTTTTAGAAACATCAAAAATAGCTCATAGATCCTCATTACAGTCCTCTGGACCACCTAGAACGAGAACAGAGCTCCAAGGTTCTCCTTCCCTGTCATCCCCTTTATCCTGCAGCTTTTTCCCTTCTCTAGTGCTAGAACCTGAAACGCCAATGGAACATTCTGGCCTATCATGGCTTGTTCACTTTATTCCCTATTTTATGTCCTGATTCTTAAGTCCCAATGAAGTATTCACTTGGACTCCTAATGTGGTGCTAATGTGGTGACATTCCCCCCGCCCCCCGCCGCCCCCTGCCACCCCCTCCCCTCTTGATCGACCCTGATGCCCGCATACTTCCAAACCAGCCCTACAGATCAGGAGATCTGTGAACTAACCTTACACGGAGGTCGTTTTGCCAAGAATGCCCAAGTGCTTCATTTGCATCGGAATGCATCTTTGAATAACAAAACTGTTAATTCAGTGGGGAAAATACAGTTGCTCCCAATAATAAAATCATTGGTTTAAGGATTTTTTTTTCTTTTATGTATTTCCTTTTTTATGTATTTATTTATTTAGGGGCAGAGGAAGGGAGCATTATGTAAACAAACCATCCCTTAATTAATTGCTCACTGTGCATTTCAAATTATTTGACCTGGGATTGTGTACTCACAGTCTGATAAAGCCATCAAACAAAAAGGGAGTAAGTAAATACAGTCCCACAGCCCTCCTATAAACTCCAAATGCTATGCTTAAAAACAAAAAAGAGGGCGCCTGGGTGGCTCAGTTGGTTAAGCGACTGCCTTCGGCTCAGGTCATGATCCTGGAGTCCCAGGATCGAGTCCCACATCGGGCTCCCTGCTCAGCAGGGAGACTGCTTCTTCCTCTGACCCTCCTCCCTCTCATGCTCTCTGTCTCTCATTCTCTCTCTCAAATAAATAAATAAAATCTTTAAAAAAAAAAAAGACTCTTGTCCTATCTCTAGACTAACATTTACAGTACACATTTAGCCTGTGCATGGTAATTTCTTTAAAATACTGTTGTTTACCTTAAAATACAGAGGGGACTAGAATGTTTGGCCATGTTGGAGTGATATTAACATACCCACTGCCTGGCACCCACTCCTAGAATTGACTCCCTCTTTCACAGGCATTTTAGAAAGAAGCCCATTTACTTCTCTACGTGAAAAGGATTTCAAGTGACAAGCCCATAATTATCTGCATTCTATCCATTAACATTTTCTCTAGCAGCACCTTGTGCCAGACTTTTGTCTCCTCTCTTCCTGGACTCTCATTCACCTGGGCTCAGGGCAAGTGGGCTCTCCACTTTCTCCATTCCAGAACCTCCCTAGTGCTCGTCAGATTGCTGAAATAGTCCTTTACCTTTACAAGCTAAAGAGGCCAGGGCTGTGATTATGCATCATCCATGTCCCTTACCAGGACTGTACATATGTCATAGAAATAGGAAATGAAAGACAAAGCAAATGAATTATTAACACTTACATGATTCAGAGGAAGAGAAAAGCTCTGTTGAGTCTTTCGGGAAAAAAACATCCCACATCAGCACATCCAAGACAAGTTTCTTTTCCAATGTTCAATATCCGTTACCTTAGGTCTCTAAAGCCTATAAATCTAAGGGAGATGTCACTTGTGGTTAAACTCTAACCAATACTTTAAAGTAATTGTACGGAGATTTGATGACACTGAATCTCCCCCTAAGACTTTTACACAGATTCATAACAGCAGGACGTGACAGGTAGATTTGTCTCCTCTCCTGACAGAATAATATGGTGTTAAAAGGCCATTTTTCTTGGGCTAGGACTGAGCTCAGCACTTGGCGGGTTGTCCTGCTCTCTGTGCTAGTCAGCAGAGTGCAGGGACCAGACTCCACCATCAACTCCTGCTGTTTTTTGGTCAAATGTCGTCACACTGCTATCCCACCTATAACACTGTCTTTTCCCTAGAATTGCAGGAAAATGGAAGCAAGTCAGATCTCCTGGATCTACCAGAACATTGACTCCATGTTAAAACTTCCTGCCATGTCATGATAGAGCTTCTCCTAGAGGTCTTGTCATTCTCTATCAGATTCCTGAGCCTCTAACAACCTTTCAAGGAACATTTTCTTATAGGCATTCTTTATTTTATTTTATTTTATTTTATTTTATTATGTTAATCACCACACATTACATCATTAGTTTTTGATGTAGTGTTCCATGATTCATTGTTTGTGCATAACACCCAGTGCTCCATGCAGTACGTGCCCTCTTTAATACCCATCACCGGGCATTCTTGTCTTTTGTGTCATAGGATCTGATCTGCTCACCCAGTCCCAGGCCCAGCCCCTGCGCCCTCAGGGTCGCTGGAGTGACATCTTGTCTTTCCTGGTCTAGGCTCTGTGATTCACCACCCCCTGGGATTGAGGACTAACTTGGAGAATCCCACCCTCCCTTCTGGTACTTAATGCCGCATCTCCTGTGCTCTAAGGGCTTGCCTAAAATAACAACCCCCCCCCCAAGGTAACTTAAATAATTACAAATTTTTGCCAGTCACTATAATTATGTATTTATCTCTTCTGTCTCAAATTAGAAGTTTCCTTTGGGCAGACACCGTATCTTGTCAGCCACACTTCCCTGGAAGCATGAATTCAAGAAATGTTTGAATTTAACTGAAACACTTTAATTTTTAAATGTGAATGTAAAACAAAACAAACAAAACACTGCTTAATTCCCAGTGTGTGTGCGCAGGCGCAGGCCAGGCTGGAGAAGCCGCGAGGGAGCTTGTCTCCTGCGGTCTTGCAGGGCCTCCCCGCGCATCCCATGTCTCCGCTCCTAGCCCCTTTGAGAATCGCTGCACGAGAGATGTTACTAAAGGTGGCAAAGCTGTATCGATGTGCATCAAAGATAGAGGACACAGAAAGGGTGTATATAATATATATAATTATATATTTACATCTATAAATCAGAAAGAAAAAAATGAGTAAAACTGTTTTTAAACCTTGGGATCTGGTAGGTGAGCTTGCGTCCGTGATTCTCCTTTACCATTAAACACAAGACACCTTCACATTTTTGTAGCCCTAGATTTGGCACAAGATTCCCTCTCCCATACTGTTTTCGTCTGTATCTAAAAGCCAGGCTTCCACATCAGCTCCCTACCTAACGACCCAGTTCTGACATCCCTGTCCTAGGACCTAAACCACCAGTAACTGAGAGCCTTGGTACCCTGCTTGGTTTTTCTTAGCCATTCTTCCCTTTAAAAAAATGACCGTATTCTTTATACCTCTCATCTACCACCTCCACAGATGGGAGTAAATGAATAACCTCCTGACACTGACCGATTTCTGGATCCCCTCCCTCCTATGCCCTGCATTCTTGGATTGGTCCTCTTAGATGCAACAGTTACCTCAACCAGCCTGAGTTCCTCACTGACCTCACTCATTTTGACCACAGTCCTGGGAAGACTTGGCTTCTCTCTCAGGGCCACCTGTCATGGCTAATTCTCTACCAGCCTGATTTCCTCACCAACCCCTTCTGTTATGGTTCCCAGATGGTTCTGGCCAATATTCGCTCTCCTTAGGACACCAGTACAAGAGCTATATGGACAGAGCCCTGTCAGCAAGAACCAAAATACTTCATGCATCTTTTCATCATAGATCCTCCCTACTCTTTTTTTTTCCGCATGGCAATGATGAGGTGGCCCTGAGAATAATCTAGACTAAGCGATCTTTATTCATCTCATGTCAAGTCAGCAGGTCTCTGAGAGAAACGAGGCACTGCCAGTTATGAGGAGAATTCAGATCCTTCACTGATCTCTTTAAGCAACTCAAGCAAAGGGGAAGTGTTAGGAGATAAACTCATCAGAGCTAAAGGAAGATGATTTACATGTGGAACCAAAAGTTCTATTCAATAATTGCTTAGCATGACAAGAAATGGAGACAGAGAGAGTCAAAGTGTCCTAAAACGAATTCATGGATAGAGAAATACTTGGCACCGTGTAGGTGAGGAGATGCTGTTCTTTAAAAGTTTATTTAAAAAATGGGTAAATGTTACTTTATAATGAGTTTCAGTGATAAAATGTTGACTAAACTTACATCTACTTGCCTTTCAGACATTATCAGGAAGGCTTTTCCTCAGATTAAGGGGAAATCAAAAGTGACAAGCCATTATCTGTTACATAATGTTCATTCCAGGGCCATTTTGGAAGAGAGAAGGGAAGAGCATTAGGAGGACAGATTAAATATAATTTGTTTTTAAGCTGCTGCCAATATATACAAGATTGTGTGGTAAACAAACCTTAAGTCGCAAACTAACATTATTTTTTTTCTAGAACGTCATTTGATATCAGAGACATGCAGAAAAAATAAACTTTTTATCCTTGCAAACCCGTGTCAAGAAACTTAACTATTCACTCACCTGAGATAGCCCATGTTTGAAATAAGGAGCCAGTTCTTCCTTGATTTTGCCAGAAACTTGGTATCCCTAAGGGCAAATGGTCCAAAACCCTCCTTATACCCTTTTGTGCTTATCTCTCCACCCCACAGCCCACACTGAGGAGGAGTCACGTAGACCACTGCACCCATTCTTTATCCTGGTCCCAGAGCCACCATGTTAGAAGCACCCTTCACCCATACCCATCATCTCTCTTTTTTAAAAAATATCTTACTTATTTGAGAGACAGAGAGACAGAGATAGTGACAGAGATAGCAAGAGAGAGCACGAGTGGGAAGGAGAGGGAGAAGCAGGGAGCCCAATGCGGGGCTCAATCCCAGGACCCCGGGATCATGACCTGAGCTGAAGGCAGACGCGTAACCCACTGAGCCACCCAGGCACCCCCCAGTATCTCTTTTGACAAAATCACAATTGTATATGACCTGGCACAATTCACTCCCATCAACATGGGAAGAAAGAGTTAATTATTTTTAAAAAGGCAAGTCATTTATTTACTCCAGCTGCTGAGGCACTAATTGTTTCCAAATAGATGGACAAGTGGCATTTCCATTACTGATAAGGTAAGGAAATGAAGGACTAGCTCTGTGCAGGTGAACAAGCCCACCTCAGTGCTTTGTCTTCACTTATATCAACCGCCTTTATAATGGTATCTCTCAGTAGGAGTACTCCATGGGAGCAATAAGGTACAACAAATTTTCATCATGTGGGACTGTACATTTCAGAGTGTTTAAGCATCTGTGGACCTACCAACTAAATTCTAGTGTTTTTCTTAGGCATAGTGACAACCTAAAAGCCCCGGGACATTTCTGAATGCCCCAAAGGGCATTCTGACCCCAGTTGAGAACCACTGGTGAACAATTGGTCTTATTCAGGGTATGACGAACCCAGCAATTTGGGAACCTTGCATGCTTTGTAAATAAATGTGAACTTCTTTGGTTCAAAATGCAATTAGAAGCTAGACCAAGTGAAAATGCAAAGCAAATTTGAAATGGACGTGCATACTTTCTCTCAAGTGAATTGTTACATTTCAACAAATCTGAATTTGTTGACTTCTTTTCCTCCCCTTAGGACAAAACTGGAATCAGTCACCCAAAGATTGATTTTATCGTCCAAGGTTGTCTCAGAATTTTTATCTTTTAGAATTTTTCCAGTTTTTTTGGAGTATAATTGACAAAAGAAATTATATACATTTATGGTATGCAAATTGATGTTTTGATACACATATGCACTGTGAAATGATCGCCATAATCAAGCTAATTAATATATCCATCACCTCACATAATTGCCTTTTTTTGTGTGTTGGGTGAACACTTAAGATCTACCCTCTTAGCAAATTTCAAGTATACAACACAGTATTATTGACTATACTCACAGATCTCCAAAACTTATCTTATAAGTGAAACTTTATACCTTTGACCAATGTCTCTCTATTTCCCCCACCTCCTAATACCCGGCAACCACCACTCTCTTCACTTCTGTGAGTTTGGCTGTTCTGGATTTCACATGTGGGTAAGATCATACAGTATCTGTCTTTCTCTGTCTGACTAGTTTCACTTAGCATAATGTCTTCCAGGTTCATGTATGTTGCTGCAAATATCGGGATTTCCTTTTTTAAAGCTGATTAATACTACATGATACATATGTACCACAGTTTCTTTATTCATTCATCTGTTGATGGACAGAGGTTGTTTCCATTTCTTGGCTATTGTGAATAATGCTTCCATGAATATGGAAACACAGGTATCTCTTTAAGATACTGATTTCATTTCCTCTGGATATGCCCAGAATAGATCCTTATCCTAGGTGGCAGGTAACAGTAGTTCGATGGCTAAAGCAGGAAGACCAGAAATGTCAGCTGGTAGTTGACTCACTATGAGAGAATCGAGCACCAACTAAAGGCAGAAACAAGGCAATGGGCTACAGAATCGCAAGAGGAAAAGCAGTGCAGATCTATAGCTTGCTACCAAGAACATTCTGCCCCTGGACCTTTGCACTGCTGGAATTTACTCAGCATTCAGGTTTCAGCTCAGTGGGAGTTAGGTAGATAGGCTTTCCCAGCTTGAGAGACAGTGCATGCCGTGGGCTCTAGAGCCAGATTCCCTGGGTCTGAATTCTAGTTTTGCCATCTACTACCTGAGGATTCTTGGGCAAATCATTCAACCTTTGTGAGTCTCACTTCTCTCATCTATGAAATGAGAGTGTTAATAGTAATTAATAGTTTTAATAGCTGTGAGAATGACATGGGTTAATGTGCATAAAGCACATAGAACAGTGACTGAATGGCACTCAGTAACCATTAACCATTGTAATAGAATGGTGATGAGATTTTGGCAAGACAACAACATGGAGAGGATATGAAATTCCAAGTAAGATATCAGACCAAGGTATCAATATTTTAAGACATCCTGAGAAATAGTTTCACAACTCTTGAACATTTTACCCACCTTGAAAATATAAAATAGTCCAAAGAAGATGTTGAAAGCAAGAAGGTTTGTGAGGATATTCTCTTTGGAGAAAGTCGTGCTGTGAACTCCATCCGTCCCTATTTGGGGACAGAGAAGAGAGGTGCCCCTCCACTGGCAGCCTCAGGTCTACTGGGATATCTTTGTATGCAATCCCTTAGACAGGTGCATCGTGGACAAAGTCTGATTTCTACCTGGGAAATTTAAAAGGCAAGAGATGAGTTGGACTAACTCCTTGGGTGAAAGAATCAGAACAGAGAAGTTGAGCTAGCTTTACCTGACTTTCTCAGAGTTTATTGGGCAAAAGACGCATGTGGACTGGAAGTGGGTCATGCATATGCGGAGTGGAGAGCTTCGGCCAAAGGCAAATGTGCATCATGCAGAGTTGGAGTCAGAGAAGCCCAGGAAGGAATCTCTGAAGAGCCATGAAGGCACCCAGGCGATGTCAGTGCTCATCATCTACCAGCCACCAAGAAAGGAAAAGCCAAACAGCGAAGTAAACTGCCCTATACCTTTATCTCCTCTCATGACTCAACCCCCACCTCTTGATCCAGGCTGAGAGCAAACTATATGCATGGTGTACAACTATGCATTGTGAAGATGAGTAAAGATAAAGAACAAGGGCCAGCCACCACCATCACCATGCCACTCCCCCAAAGTTCTGGCCTGTAGAAAGGAGAAAACGAATACTTGAGGATGGTTTTGAATGAATATTTAAAGACAGCTTAATATCTAAGAGGAGACATTCTCATTACATTATTGAGGCTGTGTTTGTGACATCATCTAAAAAAGAACAGAAAAGTCATTCAACCTGTCCAAGAATTTATCCAGAGTGAGAGAAAGATTACTTTTCACAAAATAAAATTTCTAAAGGATAGGAGGTGACAAAAACTAATTTGCATTTTGATTACTTCATGATGATATTCAAAATGTCTCTTACACTATTTTGATTATTCCCAGACCACCCAATCTAAATTAGTCACTGTGATATGATAGTCACTGCCTATCATACAATTTTTTGCTTCATAGCACTGATTCAAGATGAAAATATCTTCTGTGTTTATTTGCTTGCTTCTTTAGTGCTTTCCACTGCACTCTAGAATGTAGGCTTGATAATGGCAAACTTTATCCACTTCTCTGCTGTATCAAAACACCTAGAATGGGGCCAGATATATCACGTATACTCAATAGTTATTTCTTAAATGAATGAATCCTGAACGTGTGGTTAACCTGAAAGCTCTTTCAGTTCACCTTGTTACTTCAATTACATTTTCATACCTAATGCTTGTGGCTTATTGCTCAAAATCTGAAGACCCAAGGACCTTTTCTTCCAATGAAGACAACAGGCAGAACTTATTCTCTATAAACCAGAGGATGGAGGAGGTAGGGATTTGAAGAAAAAAAGAGACTTACAATAAAAACAAGGCAGAGCATCTGAATCGAGAATAAGATAAACCGAGTGCTGTAGTGAATGCATGCAGATGTCTGGGTCTCTACCTCCCACCTTGTAGGTCACCCCCTCAGCCTCAATCTCCATCCAGCAAAGTCTGAAGGCCTACCTCTCATGTATTATTTCTGAGGGGGGGCGGTGAAATGTATTTAGCAAATCCTTAAATATTTCAGAAAAGAGTAAGACGTCTGATTCGTGAAAAAAGGAAAAAAGTTAGAATCTGTAGACAAAAGACTATGTAAAAAACGTGTAGTTCAAAAGGGAAATCAATCAATGTATGTCATTCTTCTGATCCTCTGATGCACTTAAGAAAATGGGAGTTAATTTGCCCTTGATGCTGAGAGGACATTTTCCCTGAAAAGACTCAGGCTTGGTCCTCAGGTTCAATCACAGTTCTTGCAGTGAATTATGTTTCTGTAACTATAATATTCGAGATATGTATTGGTTTTCAATTTTTAAAGTCACTAGACAAAGCAAAGAAGCCTTAATTAGAGTTACAGAAAAGAATAAAATGTAAACAGCATTCTGAGAGAAGTTGGAAGGTGATGAAGGACAAGGCACGAGTGAGGTGGGAGTGCTAATTCCGTCTTAAATAGCTGGGAGGGAAACAGTAGTGACAACAGTGATGGATCAAGAAAGAGTTTACCCTTATTATTTGAGATTATAAATATATACATATAATATGTATAAATACAAAATAGATATATAAAATAAGTGTTACATACGTGGAACACTTCGGTTAAGAAGAGGAAAAAGGACAAGATGGTGCAAATATTATACATAATCTAAATTCCTCTTCTATATTGGGAAGTCAGTAGATAATATTTAAATTTGATAAATCAACAAATGCCAGTATAAACATATAATTTAGTGTTACAGAAGTAACCTCGGCGCCTGGGTGGCTCAGTTTGTTAAGCGACTGCCTTCGGCTCAGGTCATGATCCCAGGGTCCTGGGATCGAGCCCCACATCGGGCTCCCTGCTCCACGGGGAAGCCTGCTTCTCCCCTCCTTCTCCCCCTGCTTGTGTTCCCTCTCTCGCTATGTCTCTCTCTGTCAAATAAATAAATAAAATCTTAAAAAAAAAAAAAAAATGACAAAACCAAACTGTTTTCTTCTCATATGTGAATCTTGTGGGAATTAGACTCCAAGAAAGTAAGACAGGATAACAAAAAACTAATACCAAGCATTAAATTGGTTGCAAAATGTTAGCAAGGGCACACATGGTTTAATAAAATATGTTTACTTAGTGACTATAAAAATACACTACACTCAGCAATAATACTTATAAAAAATATGTTTAGATATGGAATTTCAGATTTAATGTAAGAAATGAAAGCAAAGTATTACAGAAAAAAATTCAATACCCATAAACATGAAATAAAAGTAATTTTTCTCTACTTCCTAATACAAATAGAATCAGAAAAGTAATAAATAGCAATTAAATCACCAGAGTCAAAATAAAACCAACATAGCCAGAAGAAATCTTTGGGGCTTCTGACGTTCAACAGTGCCACTGATTAAAGCTGTTTAAACAACTGAATAGACTATGTGTATTAACTTTTCTAATTTCCTAATAAAAATTAATTTACAAAACATTTTTCAAAGCATATTTTAAGTCACTGGCTCTAAAATACAAATATTAGCATTGAAGCGTCCGTTGAAACTATGATCAACCTAAGATGCTTAAATATGTCAATTCAATGAGCCATTCTTTACTGCCTCTGTTCTAGACACTAGCAAGGTGGAGGAGAAAATCCAAGACAAATAAAGCATCCTGAGATGGTTCTGGTAATTGGGTTTGAGTAATCCCAGAGGCAAATAAGGTTAAAAAACTCGTAGTGATCTAATTTTTTTAGATGCAATGAAAATGACCACAGTTTTTAAAAATCATCTATAAGAAATTGAAAACTAAGGGGGAAAATACAAATAAAAATCCCCAAGTGTAAGTACGCCTGAGTATATAAAAACACAAATGAAAAGTCCAACCCAGAAAAGAAAAGTGTCTGATGACAGAAAACAATCTCTGTTATCAAGTGAATCTCACTTGTTCCTCCAGAATCAGTCTAGATTTAAGGATCCGTAGGATAACAACTCAGCCAAGGTGGCCTGGAGAATACTCTTGCTCTGTCCCTGGACAGTAATTCTCTCCTCATTGCCCATAACTGAGCTCCTGCCTTTGAAATAAATCGAACTTTTGTCTTAGTAGTGGGTCTTCTCCTTCGACTTCTTTATCTTTCTGGTTTTAAAGTTGTCCCTGGTCTAAATCACTTTTCACGTTATGGTACCCAAACAAAATTCATTCTTTCCTTCACTTATTCATCCATTCTTTCACTTATTCATTCATTCATTCACTCCTTCATTCATTCAATGTTCTTTGAGTGCCTGGCACTCTGCTAGTGAAGGGTATACATTGGTGAAGTGGCGGGGGTCTTTTTTCTTATAGAGATAACAGGCAGAAGTTAATAATTTGATATAGAAAAGGCAATAGGAGTGTCCTTCACAGTAGGCCTCCAGATACCAAATTTTGATGGCACCATCTCCAGTTTTTTGATAGAGAGGTGATGGGTGTGTAAGGAAAATAGGACCCAAATTATTCATATGGCTGATTCCAAAGTCAACAACACCAGTCAGCTGTTCTCAGGTTGCTGAGTCGTGCTGCTCACCCTTTTAATCAGACAAAATGCACCAACTAAAGTTTCAGAAGGATAAACAAAGGAAGTTTTAAGAGAAATATTGACATTGGTTTCCGGTCAATAAAGAAAAATTGCTTTACTATAATAACTGACATCTAGTCATAGGAATTATCTCCTTGGTTTTACAGGTTAATTAAATCTGAAATAAGATGCTTTTTTTCCCCAAACAACATAAACATAGCTGTGACGTAAATTATAAATTCAAAGAATACTGAAGATAAACAAATGGACTCAGACCCAAAGAGCCAAACAAATGCTAAAGGTTTCAACTCAATATAACAGCAAGGCTAAAACATGACCCTGGACCCCCTACCCCTCAGGCCTCCTGTTGTGGTTAGTTGTTGTTACTGCTGTTGTTTTTCCCACTTTAACATACTTCCTCTGGGAAGGGCTAATCTGATCTAAAGAAAGGAGAATGGATTTTTAGTTTTTTTCTTACTTCCTTATGCTTGTCAAAGATAAATTTCTCATACACAAATATCATCATTTACTGTTATGCACAAAGGGGGAAAAAGACAAAGGGACAAAAGACAAGACTCTTGTGTCTTATAAAGAGAAAGCCAATAATATATTTTCCAAAGTTATAATTAATAATTTGGATACTTGTATCAATGATAATCAATTAGTACGAGGGGCCTTTAGAAACTGAGGCCTACATCCTGTGCTCAATATACTAAAATGTTATGTCCAGATGTCTCAAAAGAGTTTTTTTTTTAACAGAAAGCCTTCAAGTACATGTTCATAATTACCAAATGCACAACAGAATTCCAGTCCTGTAAATGTTTTCAATATGTGACTTTCCCCAAAATGTTTCTTACAATTGGCCCTTTGAATTTGAATTTGCAGAGTTCCTTTCTTTACTGGAACTGCTCATTATGAAGGACCACACTTCCAAGGCCTTCAGGCAAGATAATTTGTTAGAATCAAATACGAAAGTGTAAGGCCAAAGAAATCTAAGACTTCATTTTAAAAAATAGACACTATTTACATTTTTATACATGAAATAGGAGATCTATAATTTTCTACCCCGGCAATCATCTGGGATTTATGACTCTGTAATTTTCAGGAATGTTTGAAAACTCTGCTCAGAAGACAGAAGAAACGCAAAGAATCACTGGGGTAAACTTTAGTGTGCATGACTGCACAGCTACCACTGTTCATTCATTGATTCAATACATATTTATTGAACACATAGTAAGTGCCAGGCAGAGTTCTAGGAGCCTGGGATACATCAGTGAACGAAGATCCCCACCCTCATGGGATCTCATCGGAGTAAGTGGGAAGGCATACAATAAAAATAATAAATCTAATAAATGAATTATAATATATCATAAGCGAGAAGATGATACATGTTATTAAGAAAGGATGAGCCAAGCAGGGTAAATGGCATCAGGAGGGCAGGGGTCAGAGCAGTCTGTAGAATTAAAGAGAGTGCTCAGGATCGGCTGATGGAGAAAGGCAGATACGGGCAGAGTTAAAGGAGTTGTGCAGTCAAACTAAGAGCACGTCCAGGGGAAGAACATTCAAGGCTCTAAATAAAATCACCAAGGAAATAAGCAAACAGAGAAAAGAAGAAGGAGGACCAAGGCCTGAGCTCTGGGGCTCTCCAACATCAAAGGCTGGGGAAAGAGGAGAAAGCCACAAAGGGAACTAAAGAAGGAGCAGCCACAGAGGTCGAGTCAAACAAAGACACATCACACCGACAAGGTGTATCAAGGAGGAAAGAGGGACCAAATGCTGACAGTGGGAGGAAGCCCTTGGATCGACCATTAGAATTAACAACATGTAGATCACTCGTGAGAGCAGTTGTGGTAGAATTTGTGGAAATGAAAGCCTGATCCGAGTGGTTTCACAATGAATGGGAAGCGAGAAATTGAAAACAATGAGTTTTATACAACGGA
Organism: Mirounga leonina; assembly: GCF_011800145.1. NCBI lineage: Eukaryota > Metazoa > Chordata > Mammalia > Carnivora > Phocidae > Mirounga > Mirounga leonina. The sequence continues at coordinate 73,769,297 of NW_023270451.1, read as the reverse complement.
GAGTACAGGAAAGGCAGTAGTTCAGGGAGGGAGTGGTGTCAGAGAAGATTTTGTTTTGTTTAAGATGAGAGAAAATAACAGTATATTTAAATAGTCAAGATAGGGGCAAATGATGTCCAGGAGGTAAGAATAAAGAATTGCTAGAGCAATACCTTTGAGTAGGCAAAAGGGGACGAGATCTTGCAAACAAGTGAAGCAACGAGCTTTAGACAGAAGCAGAGATGCTTACCCAGGGATAGGCAAGAAAGCAGAGTATATGGATGCAGAAGTGAGTAGGGAGGTAAATGGAATTTGGTCTTCTGGAAATTCTCTTGCGATGGCTTCATATCATTCTCAGCGAAATTAAGGTTTACCACCTAAGAAGGAGAACGGGAAAGCAAAGCGGAGAAAGTGGGCAAGAGTATGTCTGGATGAGCAGGGGAGAAGAGAACTGGGGATGGATAGTTCAGTGGCCTGAGCACATCAAGAATCTACCTGAGATTTATGGTCATAATTTAAAGTGAGACAAGGCAGCACAGTTGTGTGTTTTTCTCCAGAGATATTCAGGCGCATGGGTCCTGGTGTGGAAAGGCAGAGAGGTTGTATCATCCAGGGTTGTGGCTTTGCCAACCGAGTAAGAAGAAGCCAGAGAGAGGCAAGGGAATTGATGGTGAATGCACGAGGGTCATTCTGATGATGGACCATGAAATTGAAGCCTAAGAAGAATTAGAAGTGATCCAAAACCATGCACTCTGTCGGCCCTTCTGCTTCTGTCTTCCCATAGGTTTTGAAGGACAAGACCATATTTCCTACATGTCTATAACTCTTGACAGCAACTCGACTTGTATCCATGAGGGCTACTCGATTAATATGTATTGACTGTCTAGTCCTTTCTGAGTGTGAACGTGTAGCAGGTTCTCCAATATTCAGTGATCCTTCCAGAGTCAAGCCCCACTGGATCTGACAGATGGTCTATACATTCTATATTTGAAATACCGTATGTCATGCGCCAAAGTTCTATACATACTTAGCTTTAAATTTTCAGGTTTGGGTGATAATGTAGTTGATAGCACCTGGGCTTCAAAAATCTGTCATCCAGAAGCTTCTATTTTCTCTTCCCCACACATTTATCACCTCAGCCAGATGCTCCCAATTTCCTGCTTCCTCAGAACACGGTCTGGCCATCCTGGGATTGAATCCTGTTTCACCAGGTCTTATGTAAACACGCTGGTCCAGGAGCACAGAACTGCCATCTGTCTATTCGCCTTCCTCATTTCTCCTAGATCTCTTGATTCATAACTGCTGGTTCAGAAATACCGGGAGGATGAATTGATTTTCTACAGTCTCACAGAATGCTTCATCTCTGCACCACAGCTGTCCCCAACCCTTTCTATTACTGTCACACACGATTTGGGTTATCTACCTAGGCACAACTGCTGGAATTGGTAACGTATCATTCCTTTTGTATTCTAAGTCATAAGCTCAGACACTACTAATCCCGTTTAAAAGACGAGAAAACTAAAGCACCGTGACATTTTCATCCCAGGTCACTCAATGTTGAAGTAATGACACAAAAAACTATAAAGTTTTCCAGATTCCCATTTTAATTAATTCGGGAAAATAATATTTGCGGTATGTATTGCTATAGAATATGGATCTTCAACTTGCTTCTTTGAGAGCGAGTCATACAGCCATTGACTCAAATAAGAATTTACCCCATTGCAGATGTACCATCACCTTAATCAATTTTTTTTCGGGCATAGAAAGTGTTCCAGCAAGCATGTTCACCTTATTTCCCTTTGACCTCCAGTTTAAAACCTGAAATTCTTTCTATTGTGAAGGAAAAGTTGGGCATGGATATAATGAAATCACATTGTACAATGCAGCCAATAATTTCATTTAAAGGCAAATGTTCTATTTTGTACAAGACTATTCATGACTAATAATACAGTAACATGAACAGGTATGCATCAAATACACTATGCTAGGCTCTGAGGATAGGGAAGTAAAGGAAACAGAGAATTCTTACCTTCAGGGATTTACAGTGTGTATGTTGGGGGGGGGGGTTGTGGATGGAACAAATACACAATTTTATTTTATTATTATTTTTAAAGATTTTATTTATTTATTTATTTGACAGAGAGAGACACAGAGAGAGAGGGAACACAAGCAGGGGGAGTGGGAGAGGGAGAAGCAGGCTTCCCGCGGAGCAGGGAGCCCAACGTGGGGCTCGATCCTGGGACCCTGGGATCATGACCTGAGCTGAAGGCAGACACTTAACGACTGAGCCACCCAGGTGCCCCCAAATACATAATTTTTAATGGAGTTTTATTATGAAAGCATTTCTAGGCCAAACCTATGCAAAGAACCCCTGGACTTTATTGGACATTGTCAACAAATTTTTTGTTTCTAAATTAAAAAAAAAAAAATGCTATCAGGGCACCTGGGTGGCTGGGTCAGTTAAGCGTCTGACTCTTGATTTTGGCCCTGGTCATGATCTCAGGGTCATGAAATCAAGTCCCGAGTTGGGCTCTGAGCTCAGCAGGGAGTCTGCTTGAGATTCTCTCTCCCTTGCCCTCTCCCCCTCCCCCTGCTCACATGCACACATGCACTGTCTCTCATTCTTTCTCTCAAATAAATTAATAAATCTTTTTAGAAAATGCTACCAAATAAAAGGTTGAAAGTAAGACTTTAGCCCAGAACCAGGAGTCCTGGTAATGAACCCACTGATCTGTTGTTCTGCCTGTGGAGCTATAGATCCTTATAATTAACATAAGACTTGTCTCAAACACCTTAATTCTTCCAGTTTGACATCCAAGATTACTCCTTCCTAATATTGGCCTAATTTCTACATTTTCTAACTACTTCTTTCCAAGGATCTTCACTTGTCAGTGCCCGTTACTACATCCTAGGCAAAAATCACATCCATATCTAAATGAAACAATCAGTTTTTGCACATTAGGAATAGTCATTCCCATACAGGAAAGTAGAAATAAACCCAGGCTATATATAGAATTTAAGTAGGGTTTATTGCATACAGTACATACGTGGCTACCTACTTATATATTTATAGGTTTCATTGAGGCTCCTCCTTTTCTGTCATCAATCAATTTTGATATTTCTTAAGTTGGGAAGAGAGCCACTTTGCTCCATTGTCAGAAACAAAGCTCCAAGTGCAAATACTGGAGCCCTTTCTCTTTCAGCCTTGTTTAGAGACTTACCCAAACAAATGAATTTAATTTTTTGAAACATCTATTGAATGCCCACTGTGCATAAGACGTAGGGGTTAAGTATGACCACCAAAGAAACCAATCTGGTGAACCGAATGAATATTCAACACCTCATAAAATCCTCACCAATCCCACAGAGAACTAATTTGAGGGCAACAAAAGTTGCTTCCCCATAGCCATCTGTGATTTGCAAGAACAATCTCTGCTCCAGAACCCAATCCCTGCCATGGAAATGGATGGGAAAAAAGCACCTGAAAATTAGAATTTGGTACCTTTTTGTGATCATATTGATTTTTTTCAGATTGATGTTTTATGCTCAGAAAAGTTTAAAGTTTTCATTTAGAAAGCTAGAGTAACTTTCTAGAAATTTTCATTGAAGTTTTCAACTCCTTGGGTGGGAAGAAATTCAGATGCCATGAGTGGGCACAGGAAAAGAGAAATGGGAAAACATTCTAAAACATACCAAGTTATAAATATTTGCTGCTTGCTAGTTCCCCTTCTTTTAACCATGAAAACTCCAGCATTTTGCTTCTAGTAGCTGAATTCCTAGTCGACTGATGATGAAACCCCATAGGAAAGTCCGAAAACAGAGACCTCCCACCTAACACATCCCAGGAGAGGGCATTTAGTCACCCCAGAACGTGATAGGAGAAGAAATGTGTTCTTTACCGCACTTGACAAATGGAACTCGTAAGTTGCCCTGTCTTCATTCGAAGCCAGAATCTAGTAATTAACCCTTCCATCTGGCCGTGTCTTTTCCACACTTCTAGTCAAGAGACATTTCACATTCCTAATAGCTGTGACTTCAGCTGTCCTCCCGCTAATGGTACTTTTTGTTTCCGTTCCCATTTGCTAAAATGCTTTCTTCTAATTTAGTGACCTGAGCAGGGATATTAGGAAAAGTGGAAAACAATCATTCAGAAACTCATTAAAATATCTCAGTGCAAAATGAGAGTAGCATGCATGAGGAGGAAGGCATAATAAAGACCTCAGAGTCATTACCAGGGCTGTCAGTCTGGTTTTAGTCAATCACAGGCTTTGGAAAGAGAAAAATAAGGCCACGTGGAGTCTGAAACCAGTAGGAGCTCCTCACACGAAAGGTGAAAATAACCTTGTACCATCCTGACTATGTGCTCTGTCTACCACGAAATCATCTTCATAAAGCAATCCAGCCCCATCTTTATAAACTCAAATGCTATTATGTGAAAATTAAAATCGACTTCTGTTTTTTGCTGGAATGCATTCTGATGGAGACATACAAGGACAGCATCCCCAGAAATGGGTCCACCTGGAGTTTTAATGTAAGCAAGCTATTGATATTTATTGAGGCAGTTTGCTTTTCCTAGTGAGAATAACGAGACTATGAATTAAGAGAGGGGATTTTTATATCACAAAAACCACTTACTTGTTGTTTGATCTTAACCCAATCAGTTTTCCTATGGGTACTTCAATGTACCCATCCATAAAAAGGGCACTTAACCACTTAGACACCTCGTAGCATATTAGGAGGTAACAAATTCTTTTTTAACCAAAAAGGGTCAAGTTTTTTTTAAACTTTATTGACATATAATTAATGAAACTGTAAGATATTTAAGTGTGTGTTGTGCTGATTTGATATCCATATACATTGTGGGACAATTCCCACCATCTAGTTAATTAACAAATCCATCACCTTCCAGATTTATCTTTTTTTTTTTTTTTTTTTTTTTGGTGAGAACATTTAAATTCTATTGTCTGAGCAACTTCCAATTATACAATACAGTGCTATTCACTATAGTCATCACGTTTTACATTAGATCTCAGACTTTATTCATTTACAGCTGCAAGTTTGTACCCTTTTACCAATCTCTCCCTATTTCCCTCATCATCCAACCACTTTTCTACTCTTTCTATGAGTCTGATCTTTTTCTTTTCTTTTCTTAAGATTCCACATACAAGTGATACCATGAAGTCCTTGTCTTTCTCTGCCTGACTTATCTCCCTTAGCATAATGCCCTCATGATCCATCCATGTTGTCACAAATGGCAGGGTCTCCTCTCTTGTGGCTGAAGAGTCCATTGTATACACATCATTCTTCTTGATCCATTCATGCATTAGTGGACACTTAGGTTGCTTCCATCTTAGCTATTACAAATAAAGCTGCAGTGAACATGGGGTGCAGATATCTCTTCAATATCCTGTTCTCATTTCCTTTGGATATATACCCAGAAGGAGAACTGCTTGATCATATGGCAAATTCTTTAAAATAAAGGCAGTTACCCTTAGGATCTCAGGGCAATTGTCATGTCTTCAAAAAAGACTTCTCTGACTACCACACCCCATACCACAACAACTCCACACACAATACATTCTTAGAACCTCACATACTTCCTTCATAGCATAGTTTGTAGTTACATATGCACGTGTTGATCACATCCTTCTAGTCTATACCCCACGAGGGCAGAAATTATGCACTTTGTTCACTGTTGCACCCCATACATATTCCCAACACTATACCTGGCATATGGTAGGTGGTCAATAAATAGTGAATTGAGTAAAAGTTTTAAATCTTAGATCTGGAGAGAAGGATATTTAGTGTTCTGATAAGTGATCAAAGAACTAATTCTTTCTTCTCTTATTCTCTAGGTTTATACCATAGAGACAAGGGCCCAAACCTATCAAAACACTGCCCAGAGTCCCGTAGATCAACCCAACCCTGTCATTATGGACTTCTTGTCAAACCCCAGCAGGGTTACATCCAGGGTTCCTGAGCTGGCATGGCCTGTCCTACATCCTGCAGGACTCACTATTCATTATTTTCCTTACCAAAACCATTGCTTGTGAATTTTAATTCTAACAAGGCCTTCTTTTTCTTATCCTAAAATGAAAATAAACAGCTCTAGCTCACCCGTACAATTCTGTCTTGCAATTTTTTAGACGTACATTATCTTATCCAATCCCCTCTGTCTTTTGTTTCCATAATAAATAGACACATGCACACATAATTTTTAACCATGTGGATTTAATAATGTTCCTAAAAGAACACAGTTCTATTTTTTTTTTAAGATTTTATTTATTTATTTGAGACAGAGAGCACATGAGAGGGGGAAGGGTCAGAGGGAGAAGCAGGCTCCCCGCCGAGCAGGGAGCCCGATGCGGGACTCGATCCCGGGACTCCAGGATCATGACCTGAGCCGAAGGCAGTCGCTTAACCAACTGAGCCACCCAGGCACCCAGAACACAGTTCTATTATTCAGTCAAACATACTGAAGCAGACAACTCATTTTCTCAGCTAATTCAAAAATGAGATGATAAGTTTTTAAAATCCTGTTTACTTGGTATAAAGAAAAATATTCAGATGGCCAGCTGATCACTGTTCTGGATAACATAGCCAGCTTGATTTATTTTCATAATGTTGAAATAGGATGATCATTTTGGCATTATCTGGAAAAAAAGTTTTTTTCTTTATACCCGAACAACTTGTCTAATGGCACAGTTGTCTAAATATTTCATTTTCTCAGTTATTTTGGCTCTAGACAAATCTCTTTCAGTCCTCGTCTTTAAACAGAGGACCACACGTGGTTGGTCACAGGTCATCCATTTGTTTAATCTTTCATCCAGCCAACATTTATTGATGATCTGCAAAATACCAGGAACAGTGCTAATACCCTGTGGGCTCAGTGAACCCCTTCATGGAAGCCAAGAGTCTCCCTCTCACCAGAGCATCTCTACTTTTGTCCGTTTCGTATGGAATCTGAGTGTTTCCAAATTAGCCAGCCTTTTAAGCATGCCCTTTTCTTAATATACAAACAAATTAGGCCAAACCTCAATCTTGTGAACAGGAAAACAGTCATTTTCCAAATATTTCTGGGGATTCTCTGAGAGTGCTTACATGTCATAGTAGATTCTAGTCTCCTCAGAATGCAAATGACCACCCCCCTTTCTCCCTGATCACTCCTGGATGTAGGTAGTTCTCCTGCTTCTCTAAGAGTTGTCCTCTCCATAAGCAGCGATCCCTATGCGGGTAGGGTTGAGGTGGAGGGGGCATAGTAGGCGGCCTGCATTTCCCAAAGGAGCCTACAAACAAGACAGGTATTAGATTATTAAATTAATCAGCTTTACTGAAATCTGAGGATATCCTAAGGGAATGATATCGTAGAAAGGGAAAACAAAACTCCAAAGCAATACTATTGCTCCAGAGGTCGGGGTGAGGGTGGGGGTGGGGAGGCTTCAGCCTCAGAAACCCATTCATTGCCAGGCCTTCAGCTTTTTCCAAACCACATCAGCCACCACAAGAAGCTGAGAAATCAGTTTATTACATTTTGAGTTGCCTCAAACCAGGAAAACTACCCCTTTTGCTTCCTTATGATTCTTTCTGTCCTTGCTCTTTCCCTTCAGGCCATGCTTAGGACCTGCCTTCACATAAACTATTGTTTCCCCAAGCAAAAGAATATTCCTGCTTCTAGGAGGAATTCTGACACAATTCTGAAAATGTAGAAACATTGCATTCAACATTTTGCTACAGTGTTTGTTGCTTCCCTATATTCTCTATATCTCTCCTATTCTACTGTGATTTTGTTTAAACAAAAGTTGTCATACAAAAAAAACACACACACAGAAACGAAATGATTCAACAGGGGTCACTGATGTTTTCAGAACAAGGAAGGAGACCGAACTGTGAAAGATCAACTTAGCCTGAGGGGCCTTGCCCTGAAAAAGAGGTTACTTTTGAGACAACATAACATTTTCATTTCTGGATGCTTTTAGGTTCTCTCCTGCTAATACTCTTCATCGTTTCTAAAAGACTAGGAGTGCAAACTCTTAGAAGGTCTTTTCCAATACGACAACACAAAGCAAGGTCAACTCTATTTTAGTTGCACTGCTTTGGCCTAAATTAAGAATTTATTTCTTCAACAGAATTCTATGGGACAGAGAATCTATGGTTCCTGTTCCTTCCCTAGAGATCTTCCTCCAGATGGCCACTTAGTCCTAATTAATAGGAAGAAAAACGACATGGTTTTATTCATATGCCATATTATTTTCCTTAAACTCCCCTCCTTATCACTCTACCTATACAATGTCAGAGCACCTGAACAGAAAGCCAAAGCTAAAATCACCTGGATATATGGGCTATATACATTAAATGTAAGTGCCGGATGACTGACCCCTTTTCACCTTTTGCCTGGATATTTTGAGACCTTGTAAACATCAAACCAAATCTGAATTCATCCAATGAGATTGAAACATAATCGTTCCTTCTGGGCCTGCTGAACTGCCTTGGTTTTCTCAGTGGGCATGAAAATAGGCCAAGGGACTAATATAAAAGTATTCAGTAATTTTGGATGTGCTCTTTGTATCATATAGTCATTATGATCTGTCAATTCTCCCTCTATCGCTGCTGACTAACCTTAGATTTCTGATATTTATTCTTTTTGAAAATACAGTTAATATTTTTGTGAATATGAAAAGTATGCTAATTGAAAACCAAATTGGAAAATAACAACATAAAAAGAAAATAAAATCAGCCATGAGGGGTGCCTGGGTGGCTCAGTCGGTTAGGCATCAGACTCTTGATTTCAGCTCAGATCATGTTCTCAGGGTTGTGAGATCAAACCCCACATTGGGCTCTGTGCTGGGTGTGCAGCCTGCTTAAGATTCTCTCTCTCTCCTTCTACCCTTCCCCATCTCTCTCTCTCTCTCTCTCTTTCTCTGTCTCTTTCACTGTCTCTCCCTATCTTAAAAAGAAAAAAATCAGCCATGATCCCATAACCCCAGAGATAATCAGTGTTATAATTAAGTACATTTCCTTCCCATCTGCAAATGTGTACGTGTGTATATGAACATGCATTCTAGAAAGTAACATTCATGATTATGTTGATGTTGTCATTTAAATTTCCTTGACTATCAATCTTTCATGATATTTTAAAGTCTTGATCGTTCCCCAACTCAAAACCATCCTGATGAGCAAAGAACTAATGAAGCTCTATTGAGTTTCATCAAAGCCCTCAGAGCTTAAGCCCAGCCTGAGCTGAGGCAGTCCTTTCTTTCCCCAGGACATGGCTAGACACTGAGGAAGGGGCCATCAGAAGCTGGAGAAAAACTCATCCTAAGATGTCAGACAGAGACCTGGTCTGATTGCAGGGCCTCGGGCTTTGGAGGGGAGATGCCACTCTGACTTCAGTATGGAGTCTCTGGCTAGATTTGCCTTCTAGTTCATGTCTCATAGATTTGTGCTCAGCATCCCAGGAAGCAGGTAGTATTACAGGTCAAAGCAAATGAAAAATTGTTCACTAATAGTTCTATAAGACATTGGGTAACTGGTAGTTCTGCTTTGGGACCTATGGGGAAAACCTTATAGTAAAGGAGGGAAGATCCACTTCTGCATAAAACCCAGCATAGCTTTGGTTCACTGAGGCTCCAGAAAATGCTCTTGAGCTTTGGCCCACAGAGATCTCTCATGAACCTTTAATGGAGTCACCTCAAGTCCATGACAGCTCAAATAAAGGCATTGCACACAGTAGCTATTCACTAAAGACAGTGAAAACGTTGTCAATGGTTTCCACCCACAGGCCAGATTAGGAGAGGAAGCAAATCACAGGCAGCACAGAGTAGCTTATTAATTAGCAAATGTGAGATAAACCCGGGAATGGGTATTAGGGAGTAATGGGTAGAGAAGGCATTTTAGATAGAAGTCCATTAACAAATAGAAATAAGAAACATGGACTCTACCCGCAAGAGGGCAAATCCCTTTGCCCCAGGAAGCCCTTTTCTAGAATTTGCTTAGTTCATACCAACTACATAAAATTTTATTACTGACAATTCAACAAATAACCTTTTCTGTCTTCAGTAGATAATAAATGGTTACAGCATTCTCTACTTATTTGCTATGCATATACTTAACCACTATGAATGGTCTTTAACCCCTATTAAATAAATCCAATTATTTTTGCCTTTTCTAAACCCTATCCCAAAGCCATTTCTTCTGGACTGAATTTAAATATCGTTGGCTTGAGAGTCAAGCCACAGAGAGGCACTAGATGAGAGTCAGCGAGGTTTCCTTCTGTCCTTCCCACTAGGGAGTTAATTGTTTTCCCCTGTAAAGCCAGAAAGTGAACAGAATGCAGAGCAAAATGCATCTAAAATAAATCCATTTGCCGATTTCTCTTTTTAAAAGACAACTACTATTTGCTTCAATCCTGAGCAAATAAGGGGACAGAAAGACTAATGTTGCTTCAGTCATTTGAGTCACCTGTGAATTAAATGGTTGTGAAATAGTAAGTAAGACCAGTAAGTAAGTGACAAGCAGCATGAATTGAACATTTGTACAATGATGATACCCACAGGCTATCGCTGTCTCATTACAATTTTGGTTCAACTTCTCTACAAAATAAATAATGCAAATTCACCCTTCATCACCGAGAAAATGTTTGATGCTGAGTCAATCAATCTGCCAAGAGATGATGATAATGATGATGATGATGATATGATGATGACAACGTACTTACAAAGGATACTCTGTCAGGAACACTTCTAAATGCTTTATTTGAGGAACTCATTTCATCTTTCCAACTACCCTGTGAAATAAGTGTTATTATTACCTCCACTTTACAGATAAGTAAAATAAGGCATGGACAGATGAAAAAACTTGTCAGGGTAATATAGTAAGTGGATTTCAAACCCACTGGGGGAGCTGGATTTCAAACCCAAAAATCTGATGTTAAGGTTAGCCACATGCCAACATCTAGATCTAAAGGAAGCTTAATCTATTACCTTGAGATGATTGATTGTTCAGACTTCTGAAGTTACTTCAATTAACTGAATTTTCTTTTCATCTAAGCAACTTAATGATAATGAATAAAGTCATTACATCAAAGACAAACTATGAGAGTTAAATAGATTTTGCAAATTGGATTATTTTTCATTTCTTGATAACTGAAGTTTGGTTAAATGACCATGTAAGACTAGAAGATTCGACTCTTTGCATTATGTATCACACAGCTCAGTACTTACTGGGATGAGATTTATATTGTAAACAATTCCATTTTCCAAAATGAGGGAAAAAAGATATAGGCTTGGATTAGCCACATATCAAGTCTTTGGAACAAAAGCCATATTTTATTTCCTTGTTGAGAATTAAGTCTGTGTAAGGCAAAGCATAATTTTTCCCCCTTTTTTCTTATTTTCCAATAGTACTTGAGGGCCCTTCAGGGAAGGGTCTGTGTTTTTAAGCAGACACGCTGCTCACAAGCACCACACTATCCAGACAGCTACTCTTCTTTGCCTTCTATCTCTCCCATTCTCAACTCCTTCGACTTATTTTCCTATGGCCAGGTCTCTATAACACAATTGCCTTTTGTATGCGAAAAATTGTAATTGAAATAGTCTTTTTCTTTTTCTTAATAAATTTTACTAAGTAACAACTGTCATCAATGATATTATTAAAAGTGGACTCAGTTTATCCAACAAGCCACAGGATACATAGAAGTCCCTCTACTCAGAAGACTTGGCAATAGCAATAGGCATGTTGGTTGTGCCCTTGGGGGCAGAGGGCATGTCTTGCTATTCCCTGTACCTACGCATCTGGAATTCTCAAAAATGGTGAGTGGATGGAATTGACCTGAAATGTGAACACCAAAGCTCATAAACAGATAAGGCTTTTCATGCTGCCAAACTTGAATCTTGTCACTAGATATGTCCTGTGATGACAGCTAGTTCCGGAGAAGCTTGATATGTGTAACCAGAGAAAGCAAGGGAGAGAGAAAGAAAATTGGGGTAGAATGGGCTGGTGATGGAATCCCAGACAAATGACAAACATGAAAAGAGCTGAGCCAGGGTAGAGGAAAATAAGAACATACGGAGATTCGGGGACACTGGAGGAAGTGCCTCCAGAAATAAGCTTGTGCTAGATGTGACTCTTTTGCATTCCATCTTAGTTCACTCGGGCTGTTATGACAAATATCCCATAGACTTGCTGGCTAAATCAACAAACATTTATTTCTCTGGAGGCTGAGAAATCCAAGATAAAGATGCTGGCAGATCTGGAGTCTGGTGCAGCCCACTGCCTGGCCTGTAAATGGCCATCTTCTTTCTATGTCCTCAGATGAATGAAGGGGTGAAGAAGCTCTCCGGCGCCTCTTTTATAAGGCCATGAATCCCATTTATGAGGACTCCACCCTCATGACTTCATCACCTCCTAAAGTCTCCATGTCCTAATACTGGCACTTTGGGATTAGGATTTCAACATGTGATTTTGGGGGGAACATGAACATTCAGTCCATAACACATTCCTATGCAGCTTTAAGTCCTGGGATAAAGCAAAAGATAGTATTACTGACTCCTTTCTCACTACCTTAGCACTTTCCTTTATACCCTGCTTCCAGTGTGATATTTCTGTTAGATTATTATCAATTGGACCTTAAAGATATGGGCTTAAAATTTCCAGCTCCACCCCTTTCCATTAAGATATGCCCATAGAGCAGGTTTCTCAAGAAAGCATCTATTCATTACCTATGTAAGCAACACAATAAGTGCCCATCTTAAAAGAGAATGATAGAGCGGTTTGTATCAAGAAGCAGGTGCATGTTTGTTAATGTGGATTTGACCCATAAACGTAAAGTCCATCATCAGCAAAATCCATCTTAGTACTGGAACCACTTTACTCTTTGATGTACTCCAAATTGCACCTCACCAGTGTTTGATGGAAGTTCATTAGCTTCATATACTGCAAAATCTAGCTGTAGGGAAACAGAATCTTCAAGCATGCTTCTATGGAATGATTCCCAGAACTTGAAGTTCTTTTTTTTTTTTTTTTTTTTTTTTAAGATTTTATTTATTTATTTATTTGACAGAGAGAGACACAGCGAGAGAGGGAACACAAGCAGGGGGAGTGGGAGAGGGAGAAGCAGACTCCCCGCCGAGCAGGGAGCCTGATGAGGGGCTCGTTCCCAGAACCCTGGGATCATGACCTGAGCCGAAGGCAGTCGCTTAACCAACTGAGCCACCCAGGCGCCCCCAGAACTTGAAGTTCTTTATTGCTTCTGATCTTTTCTTCCCCTATCTGACACTTAGCATAAAAACATATAAGGGACCCAAAGGAAGATGAGTTGAGTTATTGTAAAATATGGATTTTGTTTTCCTTTCCATTCTTAAGGTATTTCCGTGCTTAGATATTTCTCTTTCTTTCTCTTTATTTTGACATTTTTTTATTGTGGACTATGCCATGCATAAAGAAGTATATGTAATGCTTATATACAAGTATAGTTTAAAGAATAAGACACACACCTGTGTAAGTCAGCTTTCTTCCTCTCTTAATGGAATGCTTAAAAACATTTACTGGATTATTTGGGAAATAAAAATGAAAGCATTAAGTCCAAAGGGGGAAAAATATATATGTATATATCTAAAGCCTCCTAAGAAATAAAGTTAAAGGGGCGCCTGGGTGGCTCAGTCGGTTAAGCGCCTGCTTTTGGCTCAGGTCATGATCCCAGGGTCCTGAGATCGAGTCCTGCATTGGGCTCCCTGCTCGGCAGGAAGCCTGCTTCTCCCTCTCCCTCCCTCCCTGCTCGTGCTCTCTCTCACTCTCTCTCTCTCAAATAAATAAATAAAATCTTTTTAAAAAAGAAAGAAAGTTAAGGAAATTTCTGAAGATTGGGGAAAGTTTCCTTTTTAAGTTGAAAAAAGTTGAAATAGACTTCAGCGGCCTGCTTTTACTTTGCGCCCTTTCCTTTATTTTCGCTCTTCTTTTCCTCCCTTCCTTTTTTCCCCTCTTCTAGCTCAGCTTCTCCTGAACCTTCCGTGACACTAGACGAACAAGGCGCAAGGCAGATAGCTCTCTAAAGAATGGTTCCAACAGCTGCTCACAGAAGACTGGACCAAGTTCCCAAAAAGGCATGAAGACATGAAATGGTCTCCCGCTGTTCCAACCATTTTACAGCAGTTTCAGTGAGAGAAAACCTCGACCTGAAACCAGACCACAGTCACATACCTGGTTCTTCTCCCCGCTGGATGAAAACTCTGAGACAAAGGGTTTCTGCTAAGGAAGTTACCTGGGAGGTGCTCCCTGAGGGCGCATCAGCTAAATGCAGGCTTTACCCTCTGTCTGAGTTGCCAGACAAGTGTTTCCCTACAAAGTTAACGTTCAGACACCCATGTTTCACCACATCACCTTTCCTTCCACCCCGAAGGACACTCAGCTTTCCTCCAAGGGCGGGATTGCCCTCACAGACAGGCAGGACACCCAACATGGAGACTTTTTTTTTTTTTTAAAGATTTTATTTATTTATTTGACAGAGAGACACAGCGAGAAAGGGAACACAAGCAGGGGGAGTGGGAGAGGGAGAAGCAGGCTCCCCGCAGAGCAGGGAGCCCGATGCGGGACTCGATCCCAGGACCCTGGGATCATGACCTGAGCCGAAGGCAGACGCTTAACGACTGAGCCACCCAGGCGCCCAACATGGAGACTTTTCTTACCAGTCATTAGGCCTTGCCAGTAGAGGGCAGTGGAACGTTTGGAACTGGTTAACAACCCTCTAGGCCCCCCAAACTGTGGCTCCCTGTGTCTGGCTTCATTGGAATCTTCCCAATCCAGAAACTTGGGAAACTTCCTAATCCGGAGTGCCTCCCCTCACTCTTCCAAAAGACTTTTTCTTTCCTGTGTCTCCTGGTCATCCAGAAAGAAAAGCAGCCATCTGAGGGGAACACTGGGGGTGGGGGTGGGGGCAGGATGGATTCCTCACCTCCTGGCCAGTGGAGCCCATCTTGTCCTGTGTGCACTGGGTGGCCAATGATGATGCCTAAGCCTCCCACCCCTCACCCCCACCCCCATGCAGAAGAGCAGAGTCAGAATGGGGTTTTTCCTGCATTCACAAGGTTAGACTTGAAGGAGCTCTGGAGATTAACCAAATTCCTGCATTCTCCTGAGAAACACTGGGAAGCCCAGGGAGCTGAATTGGCCTGCCCAAGGTCACAGAATTAGTTCCTGTCAAAGCTGAAATTAGAATCTGATCTCTGTCCCAGACATACTGAGTACTGATTAGTAATGATAACTATAAAAACAACAAGAATGGTAATAATAATGTTTACTGAGTACTCACTATGTGTGTGCCAGGCACTATTCTAAAAACTTTACATGCATCAATTCCTTTAATCCTTACCCAAACCTTATGAGACAGAGAGCATTATTATTTGTTTTACAAATGAGAAAACTGAAACTCAGAGTAATTAAGGAACAACTAGTGAGTGGTGGAGGCTGGATCTGATTCTGAGAAGTCTTACTTCAGAACCAGAACTTACAAAACCACTGACATTTCCACTGTTCTGTGGTAAAATGAAAGAAATAAGAACAGGGCAGTGCATTTTTCTTAAAGCAAGATATATTCCATTTAAAATACCAAGCTTTATTATATTCTGTATTTATTTTAGAATATTAAGAATTCCCCTTCTTTATGAAAAAATAGAGTATATGGTAGTTGTTGGTGCTCTATGAATTTTATTTTTTAATAAGAATATATTCCGGGAGTTGTTTATTTTATGAAATTGCAGAGTCTAGAAAGCACTTCTTGCATTATCTGCCTCCTGTAGGAATTCTGGGAGAACGCTTTGTTGCTTTCATGCTTCCTCTGCCAGCTTCTGGTTCCTGGAATGCTGAGGGCGGGCGGGGCGGCGGAGGGGGGTTGCGGAAGGAACTGCCAAGGTGAAGAATGACTAAAATTTATCATGTACTTTTTATCAGTCAGGACTCATTTGATTGCAAGTAAATAACAAGTAAAAGTGAGTATATATTGTTAATTTAGCTGAAACATTTGGGGATCAGTGACTCAAATTGTGTCTCAAATTTTATCACTTGGCTTTGCTCTTTACCATATATTGGCTTAATTCCAAGACTCCATGGGGGCAACATGGCTGCCAACAGCTTCAGCTGTTTTCTGTGTTCAAGTTCAGACGGGAAAAAAGTATCTCTCTCTAGTAGCTCCATGTAGGGTTGTACTTAAAGTGGACTGAGTTATAGCAATCCCTGAAGGAGTCATTATGGCTAGGGGTAGATTTATGCTACTTGGCCAGTTCTGAGCTATACATTATACTCCTGAAGCTGATGGTAGAATCAGCTCCATCCACTCTGATGGCAGGAGGAGGATGGATCTCAAAAGGGGAAATTAGACACTGTTGCCAAAGAAACTGGTGTTTGGTCGTCAAGCCAACAAATGTTCACTATTCATCTAATGTGTGTCACTCACTAGGCTGGGTGCTATTCACTCATCACTTCATTTAATTCTCATAATAATCCCACCAGGCAAATAATAATTCACCAATGAAGAAACTGAGGCCCAGAGACACCAAGAAACACACAAAAGGTCAAACAGCTAGTAACAGAAGATCCAGGAATCGAATTCTATTCCAAACAATTTCAAAACCCAAGTCCTTGATTTTTTTATTTTATAATTTGCTTATCCTGCCCATCCCTTTACCATTAAAACTGAAGATAAAATAAGCCACCCTGTGTATTACAATGATGGCTTGGTCGAGGGACTCAATAACTGCCCTTTTCTTGGCCATGCTTCCCTCTCCCACTTCAAGAATTAAGAATTCTTTAAATATTTGTTTCTGCTCTCCTCACCACAGTTGAAAGAGCTAAGATTAGAGACACTCATTATGTCTCATCCCTGAGTTGAAGAGAAACTATAATCTGGAACAATTCTAGAAGGACGTTAATCAAATGAGGCCACAATGTTTCTTCTACATTTGATTTAGAATTTTCCAGAGTGTTAAGCAGTTAAGTACCACACCTCCTAGAATATGTCCTTTAGCCTTAAAAAAGAAATTTGTCTAATTAAGTGGCCAAGAAGTGCATTGGAAGAGAAGGATTTCATCCCTAATATATTCAAGAACAGTTTCTTGATTCAGTCTACAGCAAACACAGTAATCACAATCACCCCACAACAGCCCCAGGAAACTGTTCCCTGAAATAGTAAATCTGTCCAATCAAAATTAAATGTTCAGAGAGTTGTAAACAGTATTCAACACTTCATTCAAAATCTAAACCAAGACCATCATTTGCAGCACCAGATACTACTAGGCATGCAGATTTGGGTCGTAAATAAGATTGATAAGTAAGATTTAATAAAATATAAAGCCATGACTGAATTTAATATGGAAAGGATCTAGGACCATTAATCTCCAGGTTTACTCAACGTTAAAAATTAATTTTCATTATTTTCCAAAGAATGTTCACATTTGGGAGAAAAATAATAGTCATGAAATAAACATATGGAGAGTCCCTTGGATATGTTCCCCAAAACACCTCAGTCAGCCATCAGACCGCACATCATCACCCCGTGGCTCCAGAAAGCAGACTAGGGTCTACTCCTCACTCCTTCTCTCTACCCCCACCTCTAAACGTAGACAGCAACTATGTTCACCAATTTAGTTCTAGTCCCACACATCACGTGGCTCCAGGGTGAGGAACTTTCACATCTCCTCAACTTATATTTCTTCATGGTTTGAAGAGGGGCTTCCCAGCTTGAGCCTAAATTATGTTCACCACTAAGCGCACATACGTGTGGGCATGTCTGGCAAACTAAATGGGGGACTTGCTAAAGAATAATTGACAAAAGAAAGGCTAAGCACTCCTGGGGGGAGGACACATGGCTGGCCATAGCTTTGTTTTAGTTAAAAAAAAAGAGTCTTGGCTCTTCAGAGGGTCCTGGGCATGGGCAGTAGTGGCCATGACTGCTCAAAGACAGCAGGAGTGATGGCAGTTCCCAGCAGCAGGGACAGGCTGCCTGGTGGCAGAGTGGCATGTGGTGTTCAGTCAGCTCTTGAAGTACCTCAAAATATCTTCTAAGCAATGGAGCTGGGGCAGGTCAACAGGAGTGGAATAGCATAGGACTATGTGGCAACTACCCAGAACCTTGGTCAGATGCATGCTTTTCGGTGTATGGAGACTCTGAAATAGCTGTATAGGAAAGGGAAAGAGCAGAGGGCCATAATCCCATATTGGGTACTAGCAAAACAAGGGTTACATAAAAAGAGGGTATCAGATGACCTCCCTTAAAAGCTTCCAGCTCTGACTTTGAACAATTATAGGAGTCTCACTAGTGAATGGTGGGGAAAAGAAACCATGCCCCACACCCCAAATTTCTGCCCTCAATCCTCACCAAAAGCAAGTTAAGACTCCCAAAGACAGGAATAAAAGCAACCAGTGCTGAATAGGACACCCTTTCCTCGCTCTTGGGAGATTCAGTGTGCTACTCCTGCTCATCCTAATTCCTGCTCAAGTTCCTCCCCTCTTATAAAGTGATGTCTTCTCCCAGTTGGCTCCTCCCCTGTCCCTCAGCTCCCACCCCTGTCTTGGGCATACCACAGCTTTAGGGTTCCAAACAAAGGCTATGCTTCCTTTAGTGCCTCCAAACCTCACTCCAGCTACTTTCATTGAAAAGTAGACATAAGGAGCTCCTGATCTTCCTTTGTCCTGGTCCTGCAAATCCAAACTCAGGTCCAACGTTACTGAGAACATTCCAACATTTCACATGTAGACAGTTTAAGGAGGAGTTTCAACTTAATGGGATTGTTAACAGGAAATTATTATTTTTCAAATCCTTCTTTCCATCATGCTTTTTCAAATAACCCTGACCTACTTCCTAGCAATGACCCCTTGGTACATTCTATAACTTACCAGTCAATTTGATTATTAATAGTACTCCTATTAAAAATTCTAATATCTTAGCTGATTGCAAATTGCTCATCTCCACTTCTTCAAGATCACTAGACCCATAGTCCTGGAGTGAAGAGTGTGACCACATGTTTGACTCTGACATAACTTCTCTCCTCTCTTCAAGGTCTGGCTCCTCTAGCTCCTTGGGGGCCAGGAGTTAGAAATAAGTGAAGACAATAATCATCTCCATGATGGCAGGTGTTCTGGCCTCCCAGTCTCTACATAGACACTGTGTTGCTTTTCTTGGGGCAATGCTCAACCTTACCTTGCCCCTCCCTAAAACCCCCAAAACAGAGACATCCTTATTTCTCATCCATTCCATCTGCAGCACATGATTCTAGTCCTTTCTCTGGGTTCAGGGCCCCCTTCCTTGGCCCAGCGGCCACCTGGGCAGCCCTAGGTACCTGCTTCTCCCTTTATCTCTATGTGCTCACCTCTCCTCAGAGGGCCACAGGGACTAGAATGGGTATGACCCCATCCTATTCTTCAGCGCCTTACACCATAGCCCCTTCTTACTCTGCTGAGGATGACTATTCCAGCAAGCCCTCCCTGCTCAGAGATCTCCAGACTAGTAGCAGCCAGGTCTCTATGTCCCACACACTTAAGGAGGCATGTCTCAGACTCCCATAAAACTCTCTTGTCCTGTTCTGTACCACTCCAAGGTCAGCACAGAATGAATTTGCAGGGTCTGGAGCTCAGTACCATTTCATCTCTCCTCACGGATGCTCCAACCCCATTGACTGACTCTCCTTGAAGACCCTTCACTTGGCTTCTTGGAGAAGAGAGAAACTCCCATTGGGAAGAGAGTGGGAAACCTCTTAGCTGGGCCCTAATGACACCCTCTATCTCCTATCCACTTCCAGACAGGCAGGGGATGCTGGGGATTATGCTAATGAGATAGGTTTAACCACCTCTTAGTAAACAAAACTGAAGGGTCTTGACGGTATTGACTCTTTGGTAACTATCTTTAGGATATGAGGTACTTCGGTGTTCTTGTCCTCCCTGGGTTTTTTGCCTTTGCTGTCATCCCAGCACTAAAGAACAAAATTACTCTCAATATCCTATTACAAAATTCAGTGGGTTGGTAAGAACTAAACTGTGTGCAAAAACTCTGGCATGGGGCCAGTCTTCTCTGCACCATCAGAGGGCCACACCTCGAAGGCCCTCCTACTTAGGGATAAACTCGTCCATAGCCAGTTGGCCCAATTACAGTGAGATCTCCGACCATTAGGGAAGGAGACTCACCATCATTGGTTTATAAGCCAGTACAGCAATGCTTTTTGATACAATAACTTAACATCTAGAGACCATGAGAGTAGCATTTCCACAAATAGCAAGATGACTTACAGCACCAGCCCTTATTCCTACCACCTTACTTCACCAATCACGAAATTGAGAACCAGAAATTCTCCAATTACACAGAACATAGCCAATCACTTGAGACCTGAAATGACACAGCTACTCCACAGGTCAAAGAAGAACAATACGTTTTCATCCTAGATGAAAGTTCTAAACTACCTTCTCCATCGCATTTCTTGCTAATTTTACGTAAAAGTCGTTGGAAATGATCTGACTTGATCTACAAGCCAGAAAAAATTTCATGTTAAATGTAAGCCCGATAACCTTCTGGCAATGAGTAAAACTGGCCATCTGTGAAGTTGCAGTTCATCAGTCAGGGTGCGGCATTCTTCCCTGGAATGTTATTTTAAATATGTCATCTCAGGAATTTTATAGTCATAAAATTGGCATAATCTGACACTTTGAAAAGTGTGTGAGTGCTAAAATAAATATTTCAAACACCAAACAGCCTTCTTGTTTAACTAAAAATATACATAAAAAATCAAAAACCTTTTGTTTGCCTGTAGCAAATAATTTTCATAGCTGTTCTGACATACTTGCAGACATTCTGTCGATAATGTGCGATTAAAATATGATTCATCTGCCCTTGGTGGTAATATGAGAGTCCCTATTTGTGCCTTAGTGACCTCCTATGGAGATAGACAAATGCAGCATCTGGATTAGAGTATAAACCCACCCCCCTGGAGGATGCTTTTGTAGTGGCCACCAAATACTTCATCAGCCTGTTGTGTGTGGTTTTTCCTAGTGTTGTTTGTCCTCTGCTACACCCCTGGCAAGGTGTGGTACACAGGAGCCTTCCCTGGAAGTTACAGGTTCTCAGTCTAGGTATCACATGAGAAGCACTAGGTTCACTGGGGAACTTTTCAAATCCTGATCCCCAGACCAATTTATGTCTGGGAGTGGGAAGCAAGCATGGATAGTCTCTAAAGACCCCAGGCGATTTTAGTGCACATGGTAGACTGGTAACCACTGCTGCCCCATAACTACGCTGACTGTGTGCAGAGAGAAAGGTGGTACAAAGGCAAGAGATGTTGACGCCTAAAGATGCACAGTTCAAAGTTGTAATCAAATACAATGTGCAATCATATACATCATATTTGCATGCAAAGTACATCAAAATTTGCACATCATAGGCCTATAAATGGTAGCCATGAGTTTCCCTAAAGGTGGGTTTCGAGAAAGCAAATGGGCAGAAGTAAGGTTGGGAAGGTAGCTCGGGATCGTGTAATGAAGGACCATGAATGTCGCAGTAGGATTATGGACCTTACCCTTTGGTCACTAGGGAGTCACTGAAGGCTCAGGTGCAGTGATGTGACATGATTAAGGGGATATTTTAGGAAGACCGGGCTGCCAACAATATAGGATGGATCAGAGAGGAAGAAAATAGAGTCAGGGAGATCAATTTAGAGGCAACTAGTCCAGGTCTGAGGAGCCAAGAGCCCCAAGAACAGAAAATAACTATCACCATCGGAGACCACCAAGTTATTGAAGGAATAAGGGGAGGGGGCTGGAAGGGGAGATCTCAAGCCAGGTCGGAGAGGGACCAGGAAGTCAGGAAGAGAAAGAGTTTGAAACTAAGAGAAAGCAATTTCGACATGCTCCATTTGTGGTTACTGCAAAATATCTAGGGAAACGTTCTACTGGGCATCCTGAAACCTGAGCCCAGGGCTCAGTAGAAAAGACAAGATGGACCAGAATCAGATCTTTCCTGTTCTCCAAGTTGGGAGAGGATTCACAAACAGGTCGTTAGTCATCAGACTCAGGTCTTTGAAGGCAAGAGTTCTATCTTAATCTTCTTTTTTTTTACTGCCAGGACCTAGCAAAGTTCCTGGTACGTAATAGATGTTCAATAAATGTTTGTCTCTCTGCCTGACTTGTCTGAAGCATCTGAAGAGGAAACGGTAGGACACTCTGAAAATAATTTTTGCCAAATTCACAGTTTGAAATAAAATCTGCCCCGTTGGCCTTCAGGGGAGTGAAGACCAACAGAAGCGGGTGAACCAGAGGAGAAGCGCCCTGCCTCAGATTCGTGGTGGGGGCCACACAGGATTGCAGGTTACACGGGTGCTGTGAGCAGAGCAAGCTGACAGCTGCCCAGGAGTCCCAGTGGGGAAACCTAGGCAAGGAAGAGCAAGGGGGGTCCAATAAACCCACACTTCCCAGGGCTTGACCCCTAAAGGAGCTGGTGACAGACTAGCTATGATGGAATGAATTAGAATAAACTCTAGATAAAAGATTCATAATTGTAAATAGAACTCCAAATGTGCCCAACTTAGAAAAAACATTGATACACAGAGAAAAAGCTAAGTAGTTGCCATCTCTAGGACAAATGGCTCCCAATCTGTCAACACCATTCATTGTCCAGAAATGGAATAAACATTGCATGATACCACAGTACCTATTATTCAAATATGTAGGGACATTGTTATCATTGATAAGGCATGCAAATTTTATGCTAAAAAGTTGTCCTCATGCTAAAATATTCAGGAACTAATGGTTTATAGATTTTTACAACATCCACTTCATTATTTTTCCTAAAATTTTAAAATGTAATTATGAATAAGTTCAGAAGTACTATAAAGTCCTTTCTTTAAATGCCATTGGGATTAAATATATATTTTATTAAATTTAAATTTATTAATTTATTAAATTATATTACTAGTTGTATAATATTGTGTTATATTAAGTTTAAATGTGAATTAAATAAAAATATTTAGTCATATTTGTTTAAAAATCACTTTATACCTTCTCTAAAGGGTAAGATTTTTTTTTAAAGATTATTTATTTTAGAAAAAGAGAGACAGAGTGAGCATGCAGGAGGGAGGGCAAAGGAGAGACAGAGAATCTCAGGCCAGATGTGGGGCTCGATCTCACAGCCCTGAGATCCTGACCCGAGCCAAAATCAGGAGTCATACGCTCAACCGACTGAGCCCCACAGGTGCCCCTAAAGGGTAAGATTTTTTTTTTACCTCCTCTTTATTCCTCTCTTCCTGGAGATTATCTCTTTCCTGGAGATTGATATATGATATTTTTATGTTTGTATTTAATATTTTTACATATATGTGTATTCAAAACCCCTGCATGTTGTTTTCTGTGGGGTTTCTAATGCTTACATCAATGACATTAAAATGTACGGCTCCAACTTGCTTGTCAGACTCAATATTATGTTTTAGAGATTTATTCATTCATTTTAACTGCCGTATAGTACTCCATAGCTTGAATAACTAGAGTTTACGAGCCCATTCTTTTCTTCAGGGTTAGACTATTTTCTTCTAACTTTTCTTTCTTTTACAAACAATGCCACAATGAAGCCCCTTGCACATGTCTCTTTGCATGCAAATGGGAAAATTTCTCTAGGCTAAATTGCTAGATGTTACATTATGTGCTAAAATTTTACAGAATGTTAAAATTAGAAGCTTTGCCCAAGATCCTAAGATGATAGGTATTTGCTATCAAAGGGAGATGCCAGACCAAGATAAACCCTATCATGGCACTATCTAAAAAGTGGTTTCAGTACCGTTTTGCCCCCCAACCACAATGAAGATAAAAATGGGTCAGGTTGTGGCAGATGGAAAGAATTTGTGATGAGGATTCACTGTAGGTCCTATCCTGCCCTGTGAACATCCACCACGGAAGGAGTAGTTATGGTTCTACTTGCTTCTCACCTCAATTCATCAAGTGGAATTGAAGGGCTTAATTTGTGACTCCTGCGATATACAGGGCAGCAAGGACTGGGCCCATCTCCTATCCAAGTCATAGAAAGGGCTAAAATGAGCTTGTTGATAGTGGGTAAGCCAAAACACAGGAGGCTGTATCAGCCTGTTCTAACCACGGTCCCTGCTGAATGTCGGCTGTCATTATACCCTTATTCCTTGAGGAGGTCAGAAAGCCACCTGGCGTTGGGTCCATTATATAACATGTCTTCTATCTTGGAAGGGGCAGCAATTTATCACTGGAATTGATACATACTTTTCATAGGTGTTTGCCCTACTTGACCACAATACCTTGGTGAGCACCAGTATTTGAGGGTTACAGACATCTTCTCTATCAATATGGTACCCCAGAGAACCTCACCCTAGAATAAGGAACTCATTTTATAGTAATGGCAGTGTATTAGTGGGCTTGTGGCCACAGGATTCTTTGATCTTACAATGGACCCAACAACCAGAAGCAGCCAATCTGATGGAGTGGGACAGCTTGTCAAAGCTTGGCTAATCTATCAACTGGGGTTCAGCACATGTGAAGTTAGGGAGCTCATCTCAAAAATGTAGCATGTGGATTAAATCAACAAGTTATATAGTCTGGTTTTCAGTGGCTAGAATTGAGCCAACAGCCAATATATTTTAGTCCCTGGTCACAAGAAAACCAGTCCACTCCAGTAAGCAAGGAGTAAAATTAAAAGCAGCCCCTTTCATAATCATACCTAATGACCTACTTGTGGAACTTGGCCCCCAAATTTGGACTCTGAAGGGTGAGAGGTACTGGCTCTTTGGGGGGGAGGGACATCAGTAAGAACTCTGCAAAACTGAAGGTTGCAGTTACCACTTGGTCAGGGAGCTCCTTAATGGGTAGCAGGTGAAGGAGTAACTCAGCTTGGTGGTAATTGATACTGATATCCATGGAGACCTTGAGTTACCACTCCACCATGGGAGCAGGAATAAGCATGACTGAAGCCTGGGGATTCACTGGGGTGTCTCTAGTGAGCACGAAAAAGTCTAGTATTGACTGCCAATGAAAAAGGACAACAAATGTGTCTCAGGGTGGGCTCCCTGACAAGGATCTGAGCACAAGCAGTTTGAGAGTAAGCCCAGTACACATCAGTAGAGAAGCAAGAAAGACAGGAAGAAGGAAAGCCAGTATTTTTGACCAGTTTGCCACGGTGGGTAACTGGAGCGCATTCTGCTGCTGGCCAATGCAGAGTCAGCATGGAACATAGAAGCCAAAAGATGAAGAGCTGGAGTGTCACTCAGCGTCTCCAGGTGGTCAGTGGTTGAGGGCTGCTTGCCCAGGAGTCACTTACCAACACTTCTGGTCTTCTCTCTGGGCTCCTCAGAGAGTTTGCAGATGTTCCCAGCACCCAGCCTTCAGTCTGTAGAGGTGAGTTCTGAGGATACGAAAGCAGGGCACAAAACCATCCACACAAGCCACAACCCAGCAAGGGCGGAACAGTGAAAGGTTTAGATGAAGGTCTGGGCTGCTACCCCAGGCAAGCAACACAAACGAGCTTAATTGCTGACCACGCAGGAGGCGAATCCGGGGCAGGTGGCGGCAAGGGGAGACTGAGGGTATAAAGGGGGGCATCAAGAGCCACTATAGCCGTGGGATCAGCAGACGTGAATCACCGACCTCTTGCCTTACGTTTTTCAAGACATCACAACTTGTCACCCTTTGAATAACATTCTCAAAAAAATAAAAATGGAGACTATATGATAGTAATGGAGCCTAGAATAAGGGAAGAGCCTGTTTAGAACTGAGTGGCCGCAAGGAGGAGACTGTGTTGGACTGCAAGAGGACACGACTTCTCAGATTCCCTTGCCTGGCCCCCAGACCACGCTGCCCCCTCTGGGGGTTGACAAGAACTTGTCCTGTGTGTGCTTCGACCTCCCCTTCATCTCTCTCATGTGGCCCAGACTGGGAGCCACACCTACGTAGTCTGGCTTCTCCCGACACTTCCAGATGCAAAAGAAACACCCCAGTATGGAACATGGATCTGCGTCCCGAACACTTACAGGGGGTCCAGAGGCCTCGTCCTGGAAGTGTGGTGGAGTTGAGCAGGAGATGGGAGGAGCCAGGTGGTAAATGTTCATCCTCTCCTCCTGTTAACGGCTCTGAGGCTGCCGGATCCCGAGCTCCAGCTGAGGCTCTGCAGCCTGTAGCCCAAAGCCAAGGCCGGTGTAGTGAGCCCTCCCTGCATTGCTTCACGTCTCCCCTTGCCTCTGTTGTCTCTCCCTCCTTCTAGCTGCCCTGGCTTTGCACTTCCCCAATAAAGCCTTGGCACTTTAAGTCCTGGTGTCTGGACCTGGCTAACTGCATAACACTTCAGCAGGATCACTTCTAAACTCAACAGCCACCTGGACAGTTTCCAGATCACATCGATGCTGTGAACTCCATCCCCACATCCGTGCAGTGTCAGCTCATGGTTAAGAATTCCAGAAGATTTTTTTTTTTAATTACTCTCCTGCTCTACACTGTGCCAAGACAGAGACGGGTAAGTCTCATTCTGCGGGGAAGTTCTCTTTTACGCTGAGCAGATTCGAGTTGCTCGGCGGACCTCTCTCCTTTCTGGTGCTGGGCTCTCTCTCTTTCCTTTCTGGGAGTGAGCAAATATAGCGAAGGCTGAAAGGCACAAAGTGAGCTCTGGGAAAACCAGGGCTCCAGAGCTCACTCACTCCTGGGGAATCATGTCTTCTCAATATTTCTGGTCTCTGAATGTTTCTCTTTTTTCACCACATGCTTTTAAGAAGTGGTTTCCTTTTGTTTTATGTTCAGCATTTAAAGTATCTTGACCTAGAAGGTTTTCTTGGGACATCTAGTTCACAGTGTTGCCAGAAAAAAGTTTTGGAGAACATTTTTGAAAATTGTAAAACAAGCTTACTCTTATAGAAAAGTTGTGAGCATTGTGTGATTTTTCCAGAATCATTTAAGATAAGTTGCCAGCATGATGCTTATCCCCAAATGTTTTAGTCTGTGTTTCCTGGGTGAGGGTAAGGGGGTGGGGCATGGGGATAATTCTCCTAAGAAACCTCATATAACCATCAAAATCAAGAAATTAACAGTGATATCCTAATCCCCAGACTCTTCTCAAGTTCTGCCATTCGTCCTGATAACGTCCTTCATAGTAAAAGGATCTACTTCAGGGCTGCCTGAGTGGCTCAGTCGGTTAAGCATCTGCCTTCGGCTCAAGGCATGATCCCAGGGTCCTGGAATCAAGTCCCGTATCAGGCTCCTTGCTCACTGGGGAGCCTGCTTCTCCCTCTGCCTGCCGCTCCCCCAGCTTGTGCTCTCTCTCTCTGTCTCTGACAAATAAATAAAATCTTTAAAAAAAAATAAGTGACTGAGGGACGCCTGGGTGGCTCAGTCAGTTAAGCGTCTGCCTTCAGCTCAGGTCATGATCCCAGGGTCCTGGGATCGAGTCCCGCATCGGGGTCCCTGCTCCGCGGGGAGCCTGCTTCTCCATCTGCCTCTGTCTCTCTGTCTCTCATGAATAAATAAATAAAATCTTTAAAAAAAAAAAGTGACTGAGAAAAATAATTGTGAGTTTATTTTATGTCCCCATCTTATTTCAGAAAATATGGTAAAGAATATATGACAACAGGGGGCGCCTGGGTGGGTCAGTGGGTTAAGCGTCTGCCTTTGGCTCAGGTCATGATCCTAGGGTCCTGGGATGGAGCCTCACATCAGGCTCCCTGCTCAGTGGGGAGCCTGCTTCTCCCCCTCCCTCTGCCTGCCGCTCCCCCTCCCTCTGCCTGCTGCTCCCCCAGCTTGTGCTCTCTCTCTGTCAAATAAATAAATAAAATCTTTAAAAAAAAAAAAAAAAAGGATCCACTTCAGAGTCACTTGCTTCACTGAGTTGTGTATTTTTATACTCTTTCATCGGTAACAGTTCCTCTTTCTTGCCTTGACAACTTTGATGATTAAAGGCTAGTTATTTTGTAAAATTCTCCCCAATTTGGGTCTGATGATGATGTATCCTTGGCAGGAATATCATGGAAGTGAGGCTGTGTTTATTATTCCTGCATTTTCCCAGATGACACACAATTTTAATGTCTCAGTACTGCTGGTGTCTGCTTTTGTTCACTTGATGAGTGTGCCTACCAGGCCACTCCACTGTAAAGTAACGCCTTTTTTGTTGTATAATTGGTAAGTATTTTGTGGGGATTTTGAAATTATGTAAATTTCCCATTCACATCAAAATTGCAGTGTATGCATTTGGTAACCTCTGTTCGTATACACGCATTGTGTGAGGGACTGTTACTCTCGCTATCTGATGTGACAGTCATGCACAATGTCATGCTCAAATTGTCCCCTCTTCGGCTCCCATGCCCTCCGAGGGTAGTGGGCTAAGAAATATATGTATGCATGAAATATATACATGCATCTAAATCTACATTTATTCTTATATCTATATTGAGAATTTGAGTTCACACAGATACCTCCAATTCCAAATCTTCAGAGTTTGGTCCCTTTCTACTTTTTAATTCTCCCCCCCCCCCCGATATTGGAATATCTAGTTCCCAATTTTCCTTCATATTATTTATTCATTTATCCATTAAACAACACCCTTTATGTAACTAATTTCCAATCTCCACTGCCATATGGACACCCTCCTCATGCCAACACCATGCCAGACTGCCACCCCCAGGCCACATGGACTCCCTCCTCCCCTGGCCTGGCCTTAACCCTGTCAGGCAGCCCTATATAAATGCCTTCCTCACACAGCTGCCTGGACACCCTCCTCACCCTGCCTGAGCTTCCGCACCCTGCACCAAGCCACCCACGGTGTGGATGCTTGCCTTCTTCTGCACCCCACTCTGGGTCACCATGACTAACACCTGTCCACCCGAGCATGATGTCTAGCTTGCCCTACTGGCTTTAAAATTGGATTATTCAGGAAGAAAGGGGGAAGGAAAAGGGGCACAAGAGATTTTTAATGTGTACACTTAATTAAGTATAAAGTTAGCCCAAATGCCTATCTTCACCCTAATCAACTCAAGGACTTTAGAGAGTTTAACTCCTGCACCTCTGTGTCTCCCACCCCATGGTCTTACATGTGGTTATTGTCATGGGTTTTTTTCCTTCCTTTTTTGTATCTCCAAAATTCATAGTTATCTTAATTATGATTTTGTGGAGTCAATGCTTATTTATATTGATCAATACTTTCCCTCACTTATTTGTCCCCCATTGCTTCTGATAGCCCACTTCACCTGGATTCAGTCATCTTTTTTGCTTTCTCTACCCTTCATGGGCTTTCCTTCAATAGTTCTATCACACTGTGTCAGCAATGTGGTCTGCAAGATGAGAACTTTTTCAGTCTTTGTCATACATGAATGTTTACTCTTACTCTTTGATGACAGTTTATTTGCAGGGAGCAGTGTAGGGCAACCAGCTGTCCTAGCTTGCTTTGGACTGGGGGTCTCCCAGCACAGGGACTTTCAGCACTAAAACCAGGACTGTCCTTGACAAACTGAGATGGTTGGTCCTCTACTTCTATATTTTATTATTTTTCCACAGCCATATTAAAAATATGATTCCATTGTCTATTGGTCAGTACTTCTGAGAAAACCTGTATATGATAAATTTGTTTCTCTGAAGGTAACTCTTGCTTCTCTCTGGCTTCTTCTGTGATTTTCTCGTGCCTTTGAAACTATCAGAGTGTTGCTATAGAGATTTGTTTCTTATTTATCCTGTTCAGGATTATAAAAAATGAATATTAGTATCTTATTATAAATTATGAAGATTGGTATCTTTCACCAATTCTAAAAAATGTCCATCCATAATCTCTTCAAGTATTTCCTCTCCCTCTTTCTATTTATTCTTTTCTTTTGGAAATCTTGCTGGATATACTCTTTATCTTCTCATTATATACAATGTGTTTCTTAACCTCTCTTTCAGACTTTCTGGCCCTGAATTCCCAGTGCTGGATCCCAGATAACTTCCTCAGTTCTGCCTTCCAGGTAAATAGTCACCATTTCAGTGGTATTTAATCTGATGTTTTACCCATTCACTGAGTTTAACTTCATCGGCTAGATTTTCACTCCTGGAAGTTCTATTTGGTTCCTTTACACACATTTTTATTATTTTTTTTTCAGTGTAATGTGACTTACTTATATAGATCTTTAAAGTATCTTGAATCCTTACAAACACTTATTTTGTATTCTCATTCACATTATGCCATTGAGTTCAGGGACTCTACCCTCCCTGTGTATTGTGTTTGCTTTCTTTCTCTCTCTCTCAATTATTTTCTCTCATAATTGATGACATTGAACGTGAGATAAAAGAGTGATTTGGTCTTTCTATGAGAAACCCATGGGCCTGTTTATGGAAGTATATTTTTGAAGTAGTTCTGCCAGGTACCCCAGGGATATTAATACACAGTGATGAACTTTCTTTTTTTCAATTTAGAGATTTTGGGGACACCTACCTAGTTCTTAAAAATCCAAACTTATAAGATACAAGCCTGAGTTATAGGTTCTTCTG
Source organism: Mirounga leonina (assembly GCF_011800145.1). Taxonomy (NCBI): domain Eukaryota; kingdom Metazoa; phylum Chordata; class Mammalia; order Carnivora; family Phocidae; genus Mirounga; species Mirounga leonina. The sequence continues at coordinate 73,738,844 of NW_023270451.1, read as the reverse complement.
AGGAAAATTTTTCTTTTTAATCTAGAGCTCAGGTCAAGAGCAAGAATTTCCTCTTTATCTCCCTACAGTGGTGGACTGTTTTCTTTTTTTTTTTTTTAAGATTTTATTTATTTATTTGACAGAGAGAGACACAGCGAGAGAGGGAACACAAGCAGGGGGAGTGGGAGAGGGAGAAGCAGGCTTCCCGCTGAGCAGGGAGCCCAATGCGGGGCTCGATCCCAAGACCCTGGGATCACGACCTGAGCTGAAGGCAGATGCTTAATGACCGAGCCACCCAGGCGCCCCGGGGGTGGACTGTTTTCTAACACCTCTTGCACTGAGGATAGTTCTTTGAGGGTTTTTGCTTTATGCAAGGGTCTCGTTTACAACATGTCATTTCACTCGGGCTTAAGGTTACCAAAACAGAAACTCTCACCCCAAACTATACCCATATCAAGGGCAGATACATCAGTGTTCCTAACATTCTGGTTTTAGTTCTTTCTTCATTTCTGTTACCTACTTTGTCTTTCTTGTGATCAGAACTATGTATTCAAAATATTTTAGCTCTTATTTCTTAGTCTTTGTAGCAGGAGGTTTCAGACATTGCCTCAGTCCACCTCTTGCCAAAGTTGTAATTTCGCACTCTAGCAGGTCCCTCTCGTGGGCCACTTAGAAGCATCTCAACTGCACCTGCCTCTTCTGGTCTCTGCAGTTCTCACAAGCTCCACGTGGATCCTAACCAACTTCTTCACACATGACTTGGCAGACTTTCTAAGACACCTCTCATTTTCCTCTAAACAAGGAAAAGAGACCAGGCAGTTGCTCTACAAGAATGACAAGAGCATTAGTAGCAATCTCTAGAGTTTTTTGTACATTTCCATGTTCTTTCACGTGCACATCTTATTCAGTGTCCATAAGAGCATGGGCTCTCATTCTCTGGCGCTTGCCCCTGCCCTCCAGCCCAACTGAGAGCTCGCAACACCAACACTGACTCACACGTCCTCACCACACAGCTTGACACCACCCACTTTCCTATTTGGACCCCAGACTTTCTCATCGTTTCCAGTGTTAGTCTGCATCCTAGTTCTAACTTGACCTTCTTCTTAGTAATTACACTGTACTCGTTCTACCTGCAGATCTTGCAAGGAAAGGTATTTCCTACTTTGAAGAAAACTTGACAAAAGCCAGGGCCATTTGCAAAATTGCAGAATCAATGGGAATTTTTTTTTAATTTATTCTTGACTAAAACAAATTTAGAATTCTAAATTAGAACCCCCAAAACAACATCAAGCAAATTAGGAAAAAATTTTACTCAGTCTTATAGTCTATCCCAATGCTAGCCCTACAGTAGTAGCTGCAGTGACAAGAAACTGCAGCAGTCAGCTCCCTGCACACGTGCGCGTGCGCGCGCGCGCACACACACACACACACACACACACACACACACACTGCCCAAGAACTTATTGTCTGACCCTTTTCGTTCATTTTATTGAGAAACTGCAAATCATGGTTCCCAGCACAGCAATAAGTGGAGGGTCTGGCTGTAGCATATTTTGTCCTGGTTGTGTGGACATCTTCAGAAATGCTCCATAGACAAAAATAGAGTTAGAATTTCTGGGAGCAGGGCGCCTGGGTGGCTCAGTTGTTAAGCGTCTGCCTTCGGCTCAGGTCATGATCCTGGGGTCCTGAGATCAAGCCTCGCATCGGGCTCCCTGCTCCGCAGGAAGCCTGCTTCACCCTCTCATACTCCTGCTTGTGTTTCCTCTCTCACTGTCTCTCTCTGTCAAATAAATAAATAAAACCTTTAAAAAAAATCTTAAAAAAGAAAAAGAATTTCTGGGAGTAGTGCATACAAAAAGTATAAGCTCTCATATATAAACAATTGCATGCCTATAAAAGATTTAAATACTGTTTCTTATGTTCTATTAAAAAAAAACAAAGCTGGGAGAACAAAAGATACCAGTCAATTCCTATCAAAACATTAGAATTGGCACTGAGGATTCTGACCATGCAAACCACTCCAAGTCTAAATCACACAGAAAGAGTCATTTTTACTCAAAAGGATACTAGGGACACTGCATGGACCCTGACTTTTGCAAAACTGAGTCAGGACAAATCCTACCAATGTTAGAGATAAGTTAACAGAAAAATTAGCAAATAAAACAGATGGGCTAATAAAATATTTTATTACAAGGGAAAGGGAATATTACAAGGGAAAGAATACACATTGAAAATTATTTTCTGTAGAAACAATATATATAAAGTAGTAAAATATACATAAAAATATATCATTTTAATCATTTTTAAATGTGCAGTTCAGTGGCATTAAGTATTTTCACATTGTTATATAGCACAGAATATAGTTTTTAAATTCCTTTAAAGTATCGCCCCCCCCCCAAAAAAAATACAGAGAGCTTCTGTGAGGGGAGAAAAGTATAGGGAATCAATAAAAGAGAACAGATTGGAATAAAGGCAGAAATAAAAGACTACTAAAAAGTTTTTGTTTTGTTTTAGAGAGAGTGTGTGCATGGGTGTGTGTGCATGTGTGCAAGCGGGGGGAGGGCAGGAGGAGGGACATAGATAGAGGGAGGGGGGCGGTGCTGGATCTCACCCTTGAGATCATGATCTGAGCCAAAACCAAGAGTCAGAGCTTAACTGAGCCACCCAAGAGACCCTAAAAAGTTTTAATGAAACTGCATTAACTTCACATGGAAGCAGTAAAAGGCAAAACTGATAAAGAAGAAAATCTAATCAGTGATGTGGAGGACAATCTTGAGAAAGCCCTCCAGAACAAAAAATAAAGAGGTAAGAAAAACCAACAATGAGAAAGGTGGTAACAAAATGAAAGAAAGAAGTTTACAGTTCTAAGCCAATCAAGGCAGCCCAACCTCCCCCATCATAGTGATTGGTTCAGAATGAGCATGTGACCTGTGATTATCCAATTAGAGTGAAACACAAAACTTACTTAACAAATGTGAGAATAGATGCCCTCTCTCCTAGGTGTGAATAAGGAAGGATGTTGCCCCCGAAACTACTGGCCACCATCTCACTTAAATGTGGGAAGGTATGCAGAGAATGAAGCTTATAAAGGATTAGGGGAGAGCCAAGAGAATTGACAGCCTGATAATGACAAGAATGTGGGGTATATGTTGCTTATAGACTTTCACATCTTTGGAGTGTTCTGTTTTTAATCTACCAAACCCTGTTTATTGTTTAGGAAAATTTGAGATTTGAGTTTTCTTTATTTAGATTCAAAAATCTTTTAACTAATACTCTCAGTAAAATCCCTCCCTTAGTAAAATTCCCTCAAATCAGAATGTCCAATCTGAAAATTATAAAACTAAGAGTATTTCTAAGACAATTTTAAAAGACCTGTACTTAGGTCTCACCTAGTGAAAGTTTTAAATGTCAATGGAAAGAAAAAATACTAGAAGCTTTCAGGCAGAAAAATACAATTAAATACCAGGCTGACATTAGACTTCTTGGAAATACTAAATACTGGTAGACAGTTAAAAAGGGCTTAATAGAATTTTGAGGGAATTCTTGTTTTGACTCAAGAATTAAAAATATAGAAAAAACCTCATTCAGGTGTGAAAACAATATAAAGACCTTCCTAGTTATACGAAGATTATGGAAATATAACAGTAGCCTTCCTTAAAAACAACAGCAACAACAAAAAAACAATCTTGCACAAAAACATTATATATAAAAACACTACATATGTGAACAAGTGATCAAAATTACAAATCAAGAAAAAAACTATAATATAAATCGACTAGTATAAGCACAAACATTGATAAGCTGTGCTTAAAATGCTTGAAAAATTCAATTCAAAGTCCAAGGTGCCAATAAGTCTTAAAAGATAATTTCCATGATTAAACCAATAATTGATATTTAATAAAAGTATGGCTCCATTATAACAGTTTAAATTAACAAGCCTTCAAAGTGGAGAAAGGAAAAGCGTGGGGACTTCAAGGCATAGGCATACTGGTCGATTGGTATTCCTTAGGAATTTAATAGGAAGGAGTCAACAGTTCACATTGAGAAATATGAATTAAATCGGTGTTTGGTCATCTTAAAGGCAACCACTAGGACAAACAAAGGGAAAATATTTAATTTCAAAAACAGCATGAAAGACAAAACAAGTACTTCACATGTGTTGTCCAAGACAGAAGGCATGAAACAAGAAAGATAGGAAAATAGCACAATAGGAGCAGCAAGGAAAACCAAATGCAGGTGGACGCTGAAAGCATAAAGATAATCTGTTTTTTTATTAAAAGGGATACTTTTTTTGCAAATTAGAAATATTTTAAAATACAAATCATGTTTCTAAGTGATAGTAAAACAAAAGCAACAAAGATTAAAAAGAAAAGAAACTGCAATGGTAAACGTTTGACGTTGGCTAGGACTTTTCCTATCATGTCAGAATTTTGTTTAGAGCCCCAGAGCTGAGTATATTGGAGGCTGCAGATTGCCAAATTCTAAGGAGAGGACTAAGTGACTCTCATGCACCAACCAAGGCTTAAAGAGGCCCCCGACGCCACGTCACACCCGGCTGATGTAAGGAAAAATGAACAATTCAAAGGAACTTTTGTTGAATGGGAAGACATGTTAGAAGAGGTCTTACTGGGCAAGTGTGCTGAGATTTTCTCTCCCCTTGCACGGGGCGGGGTGGGGGTGGGGGGAGACAGAACATATCCTCCCCAGCTCCATGAAAGCAATTTAGAGAGTTTAGGGTGCCTTTCAGAAGAAGACATCTGCATTTCTGTCTCCTGTACTGACCTGCAGAGACTTGCAAACCCATCCTGGTGTTGGCCTCAGAGCAGAGGGGCACATGGTAAGAAAGTTCCTTGAAGCTTAATGTGTATCCCTGGGAGTCTGGGGACTTACATAAACATAGAGACAAGTATCCGGTGCTCCTCTGGAGAGGTCTGAAAGCTGGAGCCTGGCCAGGGTAGCATGGAATGGGAAAGAGAAAGAGAGGCAACAGTGGGATGGGAGGAGATGGGAGAGTTTCACGTGGCCTAAGAGGATGCAGGGAAGGTGGACAGGCTTGAGTATTCTTGAAGATGCCCTGCCAAAGAGGGTGGCTTGCTGGGGTAAGGAAACTCAGCAGCAAGGTGGGTAAGAGCTGTGGGGGTAAGAGCTGTGGGCAGCTCCCCCAACGTTAGAAAAATGCTTCAGCACATTGTATTTTGGGACCTCATCTTTAGTGGTTGTATGATATTAATATTTCAGTGCATGTATTTATAAATATATGTATATATTTATCATTAAAAATGATATATACAAAGAGCTTTTAATTTCATTGGCAACTACTTACTATATATTGTTAAGCAAAAAAATCAGGATATAAAATCATACCCATAATGTAAACTCAATAAATTTTTTAAAATGAAAATACAAGGATCAAAGATAAATATGTCCAAATGGTATGAAAAATAGCTGTCTCTTGGTGCTGTTGAAGGTAATTTTTCTGCTTCTTTCTGCTTTTGGGTATTAAAAATGTAAGAACATGTAGTATTATTTAAAAAGAGAAATATGCAACATAATCTGGGGTTGGTTGATGGATGGGCTTCAACTTGTCCATGACTCTTCTAAGGCTGCACACTACTTTTTCTGTAACCGAGTTTGTCTGGAGAGAAAATGATAGTTTTCAAACGGTTTCATCATCCCAGAATTACTAAAACCCATGGATTGAAAATTTTTAGAAAGTGGTTTAGAAGAGTCATAATATTGTATCAATCATGTTCCAGACTTGCCCCATACATTTATATTTAAAAGTTCAGTATTTTAAATATCACTATTCAAATAACTAAACCAGCAAAATTTTACTTGTTTGACATTCAAATGCAAAAACTCCTAAGATATCCATGAATATCTTTCTCATTTAAATTATAACTGCTACTGAAACTGTTATTCCATGTATATTTATTGAGCAACTATAGAAGCAAGGTACCAGGAAGCATGAAAACCTTTTTCAGATAAGAACTCCAGGTCCAAGGTACTGGGAAATGAGGAAGAGGTGCTACACCTTTGTGGGATGATTTATTTATGTATGTATAGGTGTATGGGTGTGTGCATGTAAGCATTTGAGTATTTATTTTTATTCATGTTGTACTTTGCTCAAAAATATTTAGGGGCACCTGGGTGGATCAGTGGGTTAAGTGGCTGACTCTTGATTTCGGCTCAGGTCATGATCTCAGGATCCTGGGATCTGCTCACATCTGACTCTGTGCTCAGTGGGAAATCCACTGGAGGATTCTGTCTCTTCCTCTGCCTCTGCCCCTCCCCTTATGCTCATGCACTCTTTCCCTCTGTAAAATAAATAAATAAATCTTTAAAAAAAAATTTAAGGAAGCATAGGAAAATAAATATAACAACATAAAATAAAATTTAAAATAAGTAAGTGAATCAGTTGGGACAAAGGCTAAAATGAGGTAGAAAAAGTAAGACAAAGGCAAGAGTAAGGTCAGTACTCTTAGTTCATGCCAAAGTTTTAAGTTTCCTTATAGCCTAAACAAAGAGGTAAACATGATCTATTACATGATTCTTGTTGCCCAGAAAATAAAAAGAAACCAGTTACTGAGGAGAAGCCCAACTACTTCTAGTTCTACCACCAAAGGGAAAGTTCCCCCATGGGTCCTCATAAAGAGGACACTGTGTAATATAATAAACATCGATCTTCATGGGATTAAATAATGAACAACATCCTGATGGAAAATGTGCAGCAAAATATCTGGGTCATCCTAGGCATCACTGGAGAAGTCCTCAGTGGCCACCTACTTAAAATCACAACTCCCCATCTCCCTTCCCAGCTCTGTTTCTTCCCATAGCACTTGCCATCAACTTATATTTTATCTCTTTTTGAATCTGTCTTCCCCCCACTAAAATATAAATTTAATGAGGGCAGAGACTTTGTCTATCTCATTCATTTGTGTTCCCAGAATTTAAAAGAAGAGCTAGCATATAGAAATTGCTCAGTGTATATTTGCTGAAAGAATGAAGGAATTTCATGAATTATCATCATATAATAAGTAATAATTATTATTATTGTCACCATATTATTAGTGGGATTCACAGAACTCTTTTATATAATATTCTTTAAGGTACACAAGGTAAAATTAACCCGAGGTAATATTTAAAAAGGCAAGTCTATGAAAGTCACAACAATGTGGTATAAGAATATAGCTTTCAGTGGTCAAGATATTAATTTTATGACATCTAAAGGAATCAATAAACTGTGCATTTTTGGATAATCCTTTATAAATATAGATTTAATCATTACAATGAAGCTGCAAATTGGGGCTGTATCTCCTGAAAGCAGTTAGAGATGAGGTATTCTATGTTCCTGTGAAGCACACAGCAAAGTTGGGTTAGAAACCAGAACAAGGAGTCTATAAAGTGACACAAGCCTGAACTGAAAATAAGTTTGGTACCCACAGAGACGGGCCAAGGGATAACCGCCAGCCAGAGCCAAGATTTTTCTCAGAAAAAGATTAGATGTCCATGTGAACATAAAGACAACTTGATGATGATGGCCTCAAATGTTTATGCTATAGTTTAATAGCTGTTAAGTTTTTAGCCAAGGAAAAATTTGAAGTAGGAAGTAGGATACCCAATGGCTCATCTGAACCATCCGCCATCTTAGTAAGATTCCCATAAAGTAACATGCACTTTCAGCATCTCGTAATTGCAGAATATACACTTAAGCAAATAAGTTTATCTTCTGGATAGAGATATTTTCCATAAGGGACTTAAATATCCAGAGACATTTACAAATATGAGAACTTTAGTTTGATTACAATTACTCTGTAGCTATTCTTTCTGAAATTAGTATCTAACAGAGTCAGTTGTCAATTCAAGTTGGTCCCAATTGCTGACAATAAAACCATATAGTTGACATCTAGGAGAAGATCTTTTTCTTCCTCTTGGAGATTGGGGAAGGGGAGCTTATTCACCTAGGTCATCTTGAAATGGTATCATTTTTCTTTTTAAGTGAAAGAAAAGAACCACAAAACCTCCCTGTTTTATTCCCATCAAATACTATTATTGGATTCACAAAAGCCCATGCACTTCTACCTGACTCTCACATTGACAACCAATGGTGATACAAAATGGGAAGTGATGTGTGCCTAGGGCAGATGCTCAGCACAGATTCTCCAGGAGAACTAGAGGACTTGTGTCCCCAGCTGCTGGGGCTGCTGCCCACATTTGGTCCTCACCTGTCAGCCTCTTTGGGAACCACCTCTGCTGAGACAACTTGAACCCAGCCCAAATGCACAATGACTTCCATGCATGCACCCTTGGAGGGCTCTCCAGAGCTGTCCATCTCTGCACATCCAAATATAGCCTGCCCACTGGGGACCTGCTCAAATACCATCTTCTTCCAGAGACCTTTCCAGATTCCCCCAGCAACTGTTCCTTCCTTCTCTGAATGGCCTTGCTCCCTTCCCTGACAGGGTTACCAGATACAATACAGGACATCCAGTTAAATTTTAATTTCAGATCAACAACAAATAATTTTTAGTATGGATATGTTCCAAATATTGCCTGAGACACCCATGTACTAAAAAAAAAACCTATGTGTTGTCAATCTGAAATTTAAATGTATCTGGGTCATCCTAGGCATCCTGGGCATCCTGGGCATGTTGTGTTTTTATTTGCTAAATCTAACAACCATATTCTCAGGCAGCCAGAACCCAATAAACCCAACTTCCTCACCCCAACATGGGACAACTCTGAAGGACAACCTTAGTTTCAGAGCATCCTTTGGGGCCAAACTAGGTTTTTCATTGAGAATGCATCTCAGCCCAGCTTTTCTCTCTGCCCAATCCTGCTTCCTTCCCTGTAGTAGTCATTAATTCCAACGAACACTCCCGAATAAACCTCCCGCACACTAATCTCCCTCCTAGAGTCTGCTTCCCTGGAAACCCAGCCCGGGACAGTGCACTGAGAATGGATAAAGAACAGTTCACTATAACACGAGAGGAACAATAAAGAGGAGTGGGAGGTAGTCTGGAGAGAAAGATTCAGGTGAACTTACAAAGAATATACACACACACTATAGTGAAATGTGTAAGATGGACTAGGTCATCAAACATACTTTGGGCAATAATTTAGAAGTAAACACCTAGAAAATCCCAGTTGTTTGTCACTCCCTGTGGAAGGGATATGGAAGAGGAGGTGTCATGGTTGGGGGTTATTATTGCCTTACACCAGTGCTTCCTAAGCCTTCCCACCTCTTAAGGAGCAGAGAGTGCACCTCCGTTGTCTGTGGCTGCATGAAATTCCTTTGAGGTCTTTGCTTTGAATACTGGTACAGATCGTGCCTTCTATTTCATAATTTATTACTTAGCCATTTAAAACAAAATGCTTTTCCCAAAATCACTCCATTCACTGACTTCCAGTAAGATGTTCCACAATGTTCCTGTAGCTTTCTATACTTCATGGAAATGGCCACTCATCCCTAAAGGAGTTCTTATCCCAGCTTGAGTAGCACAGCCTTTAAAGGATTTATTTCTCTCCTTCTTCACAGGGTTGATTCTGGGGCGAGTCATGCCAGCCTCTCTTGAGTCCAGGATCTCGTTCTCCCTCTTGCTTTCTCCCAGCCAAAGTTTTCTGCTCCTGTGAAGAGGAAAACTGCCCATTGCTATTCTACCCTAATTCCAGGTGTAATAGGCATACAATGCCTGAGGCTAATGTAAAAATCTTTTGTCTAGGTTGCCCTAGCAACACCTGGTAACTAAAGTCATAATTTTCATTAAAGATAACAGGTCAGAAGCTGAAAACAGCTCACCAAACATATCACTGAATGTTATTATCACTACCTACCTTGGGTCATTTTCCCCTCAAGTTATTGTCTGCCACTTGCCCACACAGAAGCTCATCTCCCACTTTTGCAAAGTCTGACGTTTCAGTAACTAGAAAGAACACAATTATAAGGAAACCCGGAGTTTCACTTTGCAATCCTAATTCTGAATTATCTATGAAAACCCTAATTTTAAAAGTCCAGGTTCCTCTACCACTCCTCGAAGGTCCCATATGTTACCACATGTCCATCTAAAGAAAGGCCCATTGACACTTGCTGCTCATTTTCTCTTATTTTTTTTTTTAAGATTTTATTTATTTATTTGAGAGAGAGAGAATGAGAGACAGAGAGCATGAGAGGGGGGAGGGTCAGAGGGAGAAGCAGACTCCCTGCCTTGCAGGGAGCCAGACGCGGGACTCGATCCAGGGACTCCAGGATCATGACCTGAGCCGAAGGCAGTCGCTTAACCAACTGAGCCACCTAGGCGCCCACTCATTTTCTCTTATTAAATCAAATCTCCATTGTATTGGTTTTTCTTCCTGCTGTAACAAATTGCCACATATTTAGAGACTTAAAACAACACACGTATTATTTTATAGTTGTGGATGTCACACGTCAGACATGGGTCTCACTGGACAAAAATCAAGATGTCTGCAGGACTACGTTCCCTTCTGTAGACTCTAATTGGTGATCCATTTCCTTGCCTTTTCTGGCTGTAGAGGCTGCCCACATTACTTGGTTCATGGCTCCCTTCCTCCATCTTCAAAGCCAGTAACACAGCATCTCTCTGACCCTTCTTCCATCATTCCAACCCATCTTTCTCATCAGAGCCTAGAAAGATTCTCCTCTTTTAAGGACCTATGCGATTGGACCTATGGGGAGCACCTGTGCTCTCCAGAATACAAGATAATCTCCCTATCTCACAGTGATTAACTTAATCATATTTGCAAATTCTCATTTGCCAAGTAAAGTAACATATTCACAGGTTCTGGGGACTGGAGGGGTGGGTGTTGGGGGTGGCATCAGTCTATATACCACATCCACCGATAACAAACGATTCTTTCTTATCCTGGGCTAAATCATTAAAACAGACTCAAAAATATTTGGAGAGTTTTAAAAATAAATATAAGTGTATCAGTTAGGAAAAAATAAAATTACAGTGAGCCACACCAAACCTCTCCTTCTCTGCATGACTTTCTTCTCTGAGAGAGATGTTGGTCAGATGGCCAGGATAAAATCTCTCCGTACAGAAACCCATCCCCCAAATTCTATACTGGTTAATGCAATTTCTAACAATGCCACAACTAATCCTGAATCCCACCAGTTCTTCTACGAAGACGAAATCTATGTAGAATTAACAAATCATATTATTACTGGGAGAATTCTCCTGAAGTTGAAAAATCAAGGAGTGTTCATCAACTGTGAGATAAAACCTGTGTTGATCTGAATGGTAGGTAATTATCGCATCTATGGGAAAATTTTTCAAAATGTTAAGATAGTTCTCATTTCAAACTCTCAGCTATGGAAGTGACTTATTTCCAAATCAAAATTTCTATCATAACCCCAACAATGCAATATTTATATTCCTTAATTGAAATCATAGAGGCACATCTTGCTTCTGCAGCAGGTAGAAGTGAAGAATGCTTACCTCTTACCCCATTTGTGAAGTGTTAAGATAATTTTCCACTTGGGATTTCATGAGAGTCCTAGAAAAATAAATAGCATAATATTTATTGTATGGGGGGAATAATCATCTATCTACTTTTGTCGGTATAAGAGATAATTCTGTTCCAAGCTCATTCCCAAATTCTTCGCCTTTTTCAAATTTCTCAAGAAATCTACATACAAATTCTTATTCAAGAGGCAGCGTTTGCAACTAAACGCAACCAAGATTTATTGGTTCTCCTTCCTCAGTGAAGATCTATCATGCCCATTTGACTTTCTAAATGACTCAAGAAAACAGACCTTTGTGGGCATTTGGGGAATTTTGAACACAAAGTTATGAGCAATTACTTCCGATAGACCTCAACACCACCACCTCCAAAACTGTCCTTGGCCCCCCACCATGACTCAAGAATGAACAGCAAGCAGTAAAAATGAGTCTCAGAGGGGAGCTGATAAAAGAAAAGTGGCCAAGAAAAAAAAAAGCCACAGAGAAAAATGAAGAATATGAATATGTCTGTAAAAACACCAGTGCCTAGAGCACTGCCTGGCATGTAGTCAGCACTCCATAGATACTTACTGAATGCTGAGGCTCTTTGTTTTCTACTGAACAATTTTTCACTGAGCAACCTGTCACACGGAGACAGAGTTCAGGGATGATAATATCAGTGGAAAAGGCGTTGGTGAGGTGGGTGATTGGAAACAGTTCTGGTCACTGCTCTGCCACAATTAGATATCTGATTTGGGGAAAGTGCCTTACACATCTGGATCTCTGATTCCTCTGCTGAACACTGAGGTGATTAAACTATGATCTGTAAGATTCCTTCAAATGCAAAATCTAGGATTCCTTGGACACAAGGAGGGATTCAGTTGTTATGATACTGTGTCTCGGCCTTATGAGGAGTCAGGGTTCACCCTTCTTCTCTCATGCTCTCTGTGGCTGTGACCTCTGGCCCTGTCCTACTGCTAGTTCCAGCCCTACCCTAGTTCCTCTGACCCCCAGGTCAACCAGTGGTAGAACCACCACCATCAATAAGCATAGTGACTGGCCTGCACAGGGACACCTAGGAAACTACTCTCCTCTTATCTCATATTCTCAAAGGTTTTTTGGTGTATATATTGGATCCATGATTTTTCTTTTGTATGGAAATGATCCTGCCAGTAGATGTATTAGCTGACTTTTTGGCATGGCAATAATGAAGTTAAGACTACCAGGCAAATGTAGCTTCTCTGTTCTGTGAACCAACACTAAACTCTAATCGTAGCTACCTATCTCATTCATGGTGGGCTATTAATCATCACATTTCCAAGAGAAATAATTCAGGCATAACCCAAAGTCCATCCTGGAAAAAATGTTTCCAAGACCATTCCAATTCTCCATTGCTGACGGTGAGGTCTACTGGCTGCACAGAAAAGGAATTACATTTCTCTCATCTCTTCTCTTTCACTCAACCCTGTCATCAAAATAGCAGATTCCTCATAAACAGACTGGGGAAAAAAATTCAAGAAAAGAAAATTTTATGTAAGCCAGTTCCTGAATAATATTCAGCTCTTGATAATAGAAAAACTCCCAGATGCTTTATCCCAAGGCTCCCTGAGGCTCCTAAAACACAAATACACACAAATCATGTTCAGGAATCCTTACTTAAAGTTGATTAACCCAGTCCTTCAATTCTGCCCTGTCCCTGAGATATGATCAAGCAAACTCATTAGTAAAATACTTTTGTAAATGATGCTTTTAACACAAACCCAACGAGCAGACGTGTGGCAGCAGTCAGGCCCACCATTGTGCCTCATTCTTACTCATCAGCCAGTAACCATTACAAACACTCAGTGAATCATATGGTTTCCTTAGGGAGAAAATGCAGGGGAAAAAACAAGCTCTTATTCTGCAAATAAGACTTTTTAAAAAAATTCTAGAAGAAAAGACTTGGGCTTATTCATTTTGAAATCTGATGAAATGTTCAATTTGTGGCAAAGCACTACTTCTAAGTCTAATATATGAACACAAAATATAACAATGCAAATTAAAGGAGACCTAAGTCAATAAGGTTGACATTAATAATGGATCGAGTCCTGCATTGGGCTCCCTGCTTGGCAGGGAGTCTGCTTCTTCCTCTGACCCTCCCCCCTCTCATGTGCTCCCTCTCTCATTCTCTCTCTCTCAAATAAATAAATAAATAAAATCTTAAAAAAAAAAGAAAATATCACAGTAGATCTTAAATAATAATTATTTTGCCATCCTAAAGTCTCTCGGGTTCTACCATCTGCCTGAGCAGAAAACTCATCTACCTCTTTTCTACACAGAACTTTGCACAGGGTCATGAAGCCAAAGCCTTTCCATAAATTAAGGTACCAGGTCCTGTTTGATTCATTGATTCTCCAAGAAGACTGAAGAATTTAAATCAGTGAGCCACACATGCTGGGACTTTTTTTCCTGGAGTAAAACAAAAGTAAGATTTTAAAATCAGCTGGTTTTGATTTTACAAAATAGTATCTTTCAGACCCTAATTATATTTTCAGGGGAATAATTAATTGAGAGAAGAAAATCAATTCCATCTCATTAGATAATGAAGGGCATTTTATATCAAGCAACGATACATTGAACCTTGCCTAGTAAGTCAAAACAATGATGATAACTCCAAACCAATTTACAGAATAAACCAGTGTGGGGGGAAGTCCCTGAAGTAATGTAATACTGAACTGATATTTAGAATCATCTTAAACAGAGCATATATCAGCACAGACAACAGGTATTTTCCTGTATCCAGTCTCAGCTTACATTTGAGTTTATTACAACAGAACAGAAAGCGAAGGTCTTAGTACCCTGAACAGAGTATTGGGCCAAATATAAAGTGATCTCCAATTTATAGCAGTCAGAAGTGCAAATGAAATTCATCAGGTTGCTTTATTTCTTCCCAAAACCAATCAGAAATAAGGAACAATAGAAATGGGATTTGATGGGGGTGATTCTAAGTGTTGAAAGAGAGGTCAGGTCAAAATGGGGAAGGAGTTGGAAAGGGAGGAATGGGGTGGCCAGAAGGCATCACAGGAACAATGGATGCCTTATATCATGAAGTAGATATAAAGTAAGTTTTCCCAAAATCCTGCCTGGGCTGGCTCCACATGGAATGCTCCCAAATCTCCCTTTGCTCCACCCCACCTGCCTCCCTTTCCTAAAGCTGAATTTGGGAGTTATTTTCTAGCAGAGCTTGTATGAGGAATAGAGGAGACTTCCCCTTACCAAACTCCATCTTCAAGGTTAAAGAGTTAGTTGTAATTGGTTTTATTTCCATTTTATTAACTGCATTACAATTGATCCTGAATTTCTTCCATGTAGCAGGGAGTGAGGGAAACAGCTATAAATATCTACTTCTTGCTCCTTTTCAACTCTGGTACTTGGTCATCATACACTTTCCTAAGGTGACTGGGCCTTGAACTTAGCAAAACTACCCACAAAAATTGGGATCTCTTTCTTTTAATCCCATCATTTCCAGAATCTACTGGAAATGACAAGCAGAAACAGAGATTTTTTTCTCATCGGGAAAACACATTAATAGATTTCAGATTTTCCAACCACTGGAAATAGGTGTACATACCAGTAATTTACACCAAAAAAGATTCTGAACAGGTATGCCCTTGGAGAAACCCTTGTCAAGGAATGACCCTCAACTCTGACCCTCTAACTTTTTCTCCCAAACACACAGGATCCCTTGTAGATTCTCAATGCTCTTAATGCTTTGGGACTAGTTTCTGCTTTAAGAGTCTGCTTGATCCAGTTTACATCATGACCTGTCCCAGATTGACCAGAGCGGTGTATATACAGGTGCCCTCTTGCCTTTCCTAGAGAAGGAGGAGCTATTATAAGCTGGGATCAGTCAAACATCAGGTGTCTGCCTCAGTCTTTGGGATTTCTCAGAGCAACCTAGCTATTCTGGTCCTGATGCTTACCTGATGGCCTTTAAGGTAGGCCTACCGCAGTCCTGGTACCCCTCCAACACTCTGGTGTTGTGAAATGAAAAGCCAGAAGACCCATAAATGGTCATAACTTTTCTATCAATAAGAGATTGTCAGTGGGTTGATGAAAAGGAATCTCACTAAAAATAATTCTTTACATATACAGAGCACTTGACATCAGCAAATCATTTTCATAGATTATATGACAGAATCCTCAAAATGATGTCACAAGATGGGATAGATAATTTAATTTCCTTTTTAAAGCAAACAGACTCAGAAAAGCCAAATGACTTGTTTATGTTACAGGGTTAATATGTAATAGAGACAGAACTTGAACTCAGGACTCCAGATTTCAAGGTTGAGTGTGCTTTCCAACATACCCTGGTGTCTGTCATATCTGAAATGAAGGAAACCAAATCTAGAAGCCCAGCACACACCACTTGGGATACTTACAGACCAGATACAAGACAGCACTGCAGACCAGTAAGAACTCAATAAAGCCAGAATCCCACCATTGGCCCATCCTTTAGACTTGGGTACTGGAAGATTACCTTTGGTTTAATCAATCTCCTTGGCATCCTAAGTGGTATGTCAGGGGTGTCCAGTGAGGTCCAGAACAGCAAATCTCCACCATGGCAGCTTATAGAAATTTTTGTTGAATATTATTAAAATGCAGACTCCCAGACCTGGCCCTAGACTTACTGAATCAGAATGTCCAGATACATAACCGGGATATATGCACTTTTTAAAAAGCTCAAAAGGAGCTATTGATGCAAGTCTAGGATTGTGAACCAGTTTTCTTGAGTACAGTAAACTCTAATTATCAACTACACTCATAAAAAAACCATCAACTGAAGCGAACTCAAAGTTTATTGGATATGGCAGTAATAATCTTAGTTATGTTTTAATACACATTTTTCAGTTTTCATAACCAATATTCATACTATGGTTTTTCTTCTCTCTGAAAAGCCACTGTAAGAGAGAAGGCCATCCTCTTCTACTATCTGCTAGGCTTATCAGTGAGGCAGCCTCATTAAAAACAAATTCAACAGGGGAGCTTGGGTGGCTCACCCCATTAAGCATCTGACTCTTGGTTTTGGCTCAGATCCTGATCTCAGGGTCATGAGATCAAGCTCTGCGTCAGGCTCTGTGCTCAGTGTGGAGTCTGCTCAAGATTCTCTCTCCCTCTTCTTTTGTCCCTCCCCCCGTGCATGTGTGCATGTGCACACGCACGTAAGGGGTCTCACTCTCTCTCTCAAATAAATAAATCTTTAAAAAAACTTTCTTCTAAAACAAACAAACAAACAATTTCCCTGGCTTAGACTCAATCCAAAATAGTAGAATTTCTGCAACCGTAAGGAGGCAGAGTTGCCCTGAAAGCCAACCTGAAACACTGAACTTGGTTTAGACATCTCGGGGCAGGGGACAGTAGATCCGAGGAGTCTTAGTCCGAAGGTAGCTCTGAGGCATGTGCCTCTACAAACAAATACTTTGAGCCATCTGCGTATCTAACAAACCAAAGCCAGAACAACAAAAGAGCCCCTGCAACTAGCAGTGACCCTCCAAAATCCCTAGAGGTAATTAGTTAGAAAATGATTGTTAGATGTGCTTTAATCAGACTTTTCATCTACTCACAATACCATGTAAGAATAGACACTGTATCATGTAACTGACCATGCTATCCTCTGCATTGGCTGCTAAAAAGTTTAAATATAAATTTAGAGTATACTCCTAGCAAAATTTATAAATTCCTTAAAACATTTATCAGTCTATTTTTTACTAATCTCATGTCTGATGTCATCTTATTATCCCAATTTTTCTCAATGCAATTGCTTCTCTCTCTTCTATTCACTTATATTTTACCTTGTTACATGCCATATGTTTTTATAAGTTGCCCCACATACTTTTTAGGAACAAGGAAAGAGAAAGGAGAAAAAGAAGAAGAAAAAGAGGAAAAGAGAAGAAGGGAAGAAGGTAGGAAAAAGTATTCTAGAGCAGCCGGAGCTTAAATTCTCCATCTTCTCTAAAGATTTTGTATTATCTACTTACTACAAGTGATATTCTTACAAATATGGATATTATATGACTTCAAGTTATTCAGAAAGTGCTGTGGCTTTCTAAAAATGTGTTTATCTGTTCTAGTAAGACTAAATATTCTTACATTTTTCCACTGAGAACTGTAAAATAAGTGAAGCAAGGGAGTAAAATTCATTGATTTCTTTGGCAAGTTCTTCAGTTAGGGATGCAAGATGGTAACCACTTGCCACACTCCATTGTAATTGTGTGTTAGCCCGCATCCCTTCAAAGCCATGCCACTCCCACCCATCACAGTATCCTGGCACATGGTAGTCATTCAACAAATCCTTGTTGAATGAGTGACTATGATCTAAGCAAAGTCTTAGAGATTTGAGGACACAAACATGCATAAAATAGGCCCTCAGCTCTCTGGAGTCTAGTATATAGACTGTGATAAACATATACCAATGAAACATATATATAAGTGGAGTACCTGGGTGGTTCAATGGGTTAAGCATCCAACTCTTGATCTCGGCTCAGGTCTTGATCTCAGGATCTCAGGATTGTGAGTTCAAGCCCCATGTTGGGCTACATGCTAGGCATGGAGCCTACTTAAAAAAAAATAAAATAAAATAAAACCCACATATATAAGTATATACAAATGATTGTCATAGAAAGTAAGCTGTGATAAATATTATTTAAGTGATTGAGAAAATTAGTGTTATAGGAATCCCAAGATAGGAGAGCTTTCTTTCAGGGGAGCCCTCAGGGAAAGACTCATGAAAAAGTGATTGTCACCACCTGGAGGCAGTATGGGACATTCCTTACATGTGGAGAAAACACCATAGGAGCAAAGGAAATGTGGGGAAATGCAAATGAGTTCAGGAGACAAGTTGACAAAAGGATGATGGGAAATAGTGATTGGTGTGAAATAAACTGTCAGTTACTTCCCTTTCCATCAACCCCTTCTTCCTTAATGACAGAAATCTGACTTCAGCTGGTTTTCTTGGTGCCTCACTAAGAAATTACATTCCCATCCTTTCTAGAATGTAGGTGTATCTGTAGAATTATGTTTTGCTAATGGAATAGTATCTGAAGTGTCACGTGGGACTTGCAGTAAGGCTCTGTAAACATAAGGGGGCACACTCTCCTCATCTTCCATCATGTACCAATACTCATTTGTGTAGACTGAAGCCTTGGCAGCCATCTTTGTCTATGAGGCTGATCAGTCCTGGAAGAAGCCTTGATCCCCGAGGACTTCATTGGACCACATACCAGACCAGTACTACTTACTACTTTCTCTATAGGAGAAAGAAATAGTATCTGTGTTGTTCAAGACTCTTTCACATCAGGTTTTATTGTTATGTGAAGCAAAACCTAACCAAAACTGATACAGTAGAAAAATATGTAAGCACAACACACACACACACATACACAACATGAAACAAAAAACGTTACCCTATTCCTGTAGGCTGTTCAGCCAACTTTTCCAGTCATCACTTTTGTTGACTTTCCTAAACCCAGATGATACACTCTGCTACATTTAAGTAATGTTTACCACAAACAGAGCCCCTGAGAAATCATCTCCAACAGCAACGTTGAAAGCAATTTTCCAGCATGTGATTTTGGTGTAAATCATTAAGATTTTCGCTTTGGCATGCTGCAATTACAGCGAGGCTGGGCTGCAGTGTGGAATTAATCAAGGCATAATAACCAGGTCAGCTTCGAAGGACTTAGTTCCGGCAGGAGACAAGGACAAGGACAAGGGAGGGGTCAACACTAAAACTTAACCGACCAGCCAAGGAGCTGCTGACGATCCCCAGGCAGGTATAATAAACTCCTAACTAATGTGAACCCTCGACTGAAAGGACTCATTTGTGCAGCAAGATGAAATCTTTATAATTACTTGCAAAGCAAAATCTGAAGTCTTCTGAATAACTTCAGGAAAGAAGGTTCTGTGGTAGGAGTTCTGCAAAGTATTTTAAAAAGAACAAAAGATGCACAGTAGTTGACAAAATGGAGTTTGAGAAAGCATGGTGATAAAGAACAGGAGCCCGTGGTGACAGCAATTAACTAATAAGAGAGGAGATCAGCACATCCCATCTGATTAATTATCAGGTCCCCACTTCCGGGGCGGGACTCAATGGCTCCAGGAGTTGTGTCAACATTGGCCAGTGGCTTTGAAAGTCCCTTTTGAACAGAGGGGACAACGGAAGAGAGGAAGGTAGCAATGCCTCCTACTGACTGCACTTCCCATGAAGCCCTTGGCCAACTTGGTCCTTGCCAAAAACTGAGGTCCAATCTTAGCTTCACACTGGCTTCTTACGCACCACCCCAGCCATCAGAAACATCCAAACAAAACCCATACTTTTACTACTGTTGCAAAGCATTTCCATATACATCTCTTGATGCTAATAACAATCCCAGTGAGGAAACTGAATCACAAAGAGTGACATTGAATTCACAACCATCACTGAGCGATTTGGTTTTTTTTGCAAGAGTCTGTTCAAGGTTATGGAGGTGCTGATGGAGAGGACAGAGGAGGAGAGGAAGACTAGAAGAGAAGAGTCTGCACAGGCAATGACAGAAGCCAAAGAGTACAAGGTACACTCAGAAAGAGTTGTTTATCAGTTGAGTATCAGGTGCGTAGAGGAGGAGGAGGAGGAGGTCAGGATGGAAAGGTAGGCGAGGTCCCTGTTGTGGAGGAATGTCTCCAGTGCCAGGCAATGTGGGGCCAGTGACTATGACTGCTGGCTAATGACACACGTTCAGAACTGGCTTTAAGAAAACTAATCAGATTGGGGTGTGTAGGTGAACTCAAGTAGAAAAGCTTGAGACCAGGCAGAAACTTTGGGGGGAAAGTTGATGGGGTAACCAGTGCAATTTCCTCTCTCTCATGCATATGTATGCACAAGTTTTCTTTACAATGAAAACTATTCCTAAACTGAGGTTTCCTTTACTCTGGGATGATAATCATGCCAGGCTCTGCTCCTGCATGCAAAGCCTGATTGAAAACCTTGCATGCACATCACTTAAGGGACCCTGCTCCTTCTCCAGCAGCTGTCCAGCGTCACCACAAAACAAATATGTGGGACTGTTGACAGAAAGCAATAACCCTTCCTACAGCTGTTGAATAAATTGCCTATTAGCAGTCCCGCGCCATAATTCATGTCAGATCATGTAGATTCAGCCCTTATGAATAACTGGAAAAATCTTATCATTAAATGAAGTTCTACACGAAATCCCTAAGCATTTTCTTGTTATTTCCTAAAGCTGTTCCTTCTTCTGGCTCATCCCTGAACTTTCTGAGAGCTGGCAGAATCAAAGATAAGAGAAAAGTTCATACTCTCTGTATACTGTTCCTCTGGGGACAGGCCTCTTAGGTCCTTGGGATTTATATTTTAGAACCCCAATTTAAATGCAGATTTTTAACTCCCATGTTGAGCAGCCAAGGAGGTTTCTGACTTGATTAAAATACTGATGCATAAATTTTATACTTAACATTTTCTTCTATAGCATGAGCCCAGCTAAGCGGGGTGGTACTGAAGCAATGTTTTTAATGAACTTTCAGGTCCTGCATAAGGTCTCCAAGAAAGTTTATTTTCACAGATCAGTTCTCTAAGTCTTAAAGGAACAGAGAGTTCTGCTACTTTTTTTTTTTTTAAGATTTTTATTTATTTATTCATGAGAGACAGAGAGAAACAGAGGGAGAAGCAGGCTCCCAAGGAGCGGGAAGCCTGATGCGGGACTCGATCCCAGGACCCTGGGATCATGACCTGAGCCGAAGGCAGATGCCCAACCATCTGAGCCACCCAGGCGCCCTCTGCTACTTTTTAAATAGGATTTTAACAACAGCTCTTACCAGTGGAAGCCCATAAACTGAGGGGACATATTGCTACCTGGTCCTGTCGGTGGGGGACAGAGGTAGGACAGCTAGGAGACAGGAGAGGAAATGTGGAATTTGCAGTCCAGCTGACGAGTGTTTTGCAATTTGGGATTGGGAAGCTGTCTCAAGCACTTTGAGCCTCAATTTTGCCATTTACGAAAGTGGGGGTGCTCAGCATGCCGACATGAGAGCGCCATTGGACAGCAGCTGAAGGACAGAAGTCACATGCTAGACAGCAGTCCCTTACTCCTTCACACAGGTCATCTGGGTTTGCTATTTACTTTGTGAACTTGTCCAAATCACTTCACCCAATCTGGCCCTCGATTTCCTCTCTTGTAAAACTGGGGTAGGGTAGATGAAGTGATGCCCTAGATCTCTTCTAGTCTTAATACAATGACCCTCTGATCCTGCTCTAAGTGTCACAACCACTAACCACTATACCCACAAACCCAGCTTGAGAGAAGAGCGAAAGCAAGCAGACTTGAGCTATTCCGGTTTTTCGTTGCCTAGCCACACAGAGGCCAGCCCCTCAAGGAAAGAAAGAAAATAAGATGACAGTGGGGGCAGGAGGATATCACGGCGGAGAGGGTAATAAATGGAAAAAGCCAAGAAGGAAATTAAAACAGAAAACGTACTCCACATAACTTAGATATTACATAAGATGCAACTTATAAAGCGGAAGATATACAAAATTCCATAGTAGCGACAGCAGACCTTCTGAGCAGCAACCCCAAAGGCCAGCATCTCTTCTTCTCTTTCATACGTCCAGCCCTCAGAGTCATGAATGCAACCTCAGGAACTGAGCACAAATCATGTTCCCTCTCACAAATGCAGTTCTAACTCTACTTGACCTTATTCACAATGACCAGGCAATCTAGTAGATAAAGAGAATGCATGTCGTTTGTGTTTGCCAGCTGCCAGATGGAGACTGTTGGTGAAGGATTTCAAAATTCGTAAGGACCATCCATCCCCATCTCCTTAAGAAGCAGGAGGTCTTCCTTCACTATGTACGACAATATTCTTGGGAACTCAGAAGTCCAACCTCAACCACAGACAGCACACTAGCCCAAGACATGTGACATTCTCCAAGAAAATTCACCAAAGACATTGTTGGCATTCTACCACTCTGATACAGATAATTAAAAAAAGGAACATGTTAGTTATACTGAACTCAAGCACAGCAACCATACTGAGGCCAATTAACCAAAGGAAGCAAGAGTTATTCTTATCTTCAACTCAACCAGGAAAAACTTAAAAGCATGTCGATAATGGGCTTGAGTTCTTACGCCAGAAATGTATGGGACTTGGTTACTGTAAAAAAAAAAAAATCCTAAAAATTACATTTCTAGCAATATGATAGAGATACTTCATAATAATCTCTCTGTGCCTCCTGCTAATATTGTCACCCCTCTCTTTACTCAGTGGATTTATCAAAAGCTGTGCTCTGTTGGGTTGTAGTTTTATGGTTGACTTGTATGCAGGCCACCCCTTCTGGGTTTGCCTTTTGTTGTTTGTGAGTTTGAATTCTGTGCAGTAAAACTCAGGTCTGCAACCCGGTCTCTGCCATCAAGTTCATTCTACCTGGGGCCTCTCCCTCGGTGAGAGGTTTTCCTGGCTCTCTTGGAGCAGAACGATCTTTGGGAGCCCGCACCCCACCTCCTGGACAGGCTTGGCATGGTTCTCACACAGAGCCAAGGTCCTCACAGAGAGTCTGTGAGGTCAAAACTAGATCCCTAGCAACACTGAGCACTGCTGCTATCTATCTTAGAGCAAAGTCAAGTTCATGGCACCAAGCTCTACTAGTAGTCGCTGTATTCTGCACTTCCACATACGTACTAGCAGGTTAAAAAAAAAATTGTCCTATTTTAAAATGTCCCTGATGAGTGTAAATAATTGATTTGATGACATCTCAATCCTGAGTGCGTGTCTTTTCTACATTCTGCGTGATAGATGGGAGGGAAGCCTACACAAAGCACTTCTGTTACACACAGCACCATGTTGTCTCAAAGAAAAGCACTTGTTTAAAGGTTTGAGTTGCGGGGCGCCTGGGTGGCTCAGTTGGTTAAGCGACTGCCTTCAGCTCAGGTCATGATCCCGGGGTCCCTGGATCGAGTCCCGCATCGGGCTCCCTGCTCGGCGGGGAGTCTGCTTCTCCCTCTGCCCCTCCCCCCTCTCATGTGCTCTCTCTCATTCTCTCTCTCTCTTAAATAAAAAATAAAAAATAAAAAAAAAAGAAACTGTAAAGGTTTGAGTTGCGGACTGAACTAGCTGCTTTTCCATGAAGCATCATTTTGACTTGGAACAACAATGGGGAGACAAACTGCAGTGACTCAGACTC
>NW_023270451.1:73679034-73714795 GCF_011800145.1 Mirounga leonina | reverse complement strand
CCTCCCCCCTCCCAGCTATCGTCCAGGATGGTAAGACCCTCTGCAAACACAGAGACAGCGCTCACCAGGCACCAACCCGGCTGGCACCTTGATCTTGGATTTGTAGTCTCCAGAACGGTGAGAAATAAGTTCTTGTTGTGTGAGTCACCTAGTCTGTGGTATTTTGTTATGTTGTCAGCCTAACCTAACATCTGAGCACAACTCAGATTTTTTTATTAATTCTGCACCTCGCTTGACCTGCACTTAAGGTGTCTTCTGGTTCAGTTTTTCTCATAACATAAGACGAACAGCGATGTCCTGAGAATGAACAGGAGCTGATAGAGGACCGTGTCCTTCCCCCGTGAGTCTTCAGCCTCCCGGAGACCCACGGCACTGTCTCCAGTCCCAGAAAGCCAAAAGAGACGTGCCCTCGGAGTTCTTGCCCACATATTACATTCCTGCTGTTTTTAATCTTTCTGCTTTTTGAACCTCCATATTCTTCTAAACTTCTTGGGAAACATGTAATGATATTTAATTTGAATTCCATAGCTACAGTGGATTTTGCTGACTAGAAATGGAGGGTTCTGGATACAGTACCTTAATCCTCTTTAAAAACAGCTCCTGGGGCTCTCTGCAGCTGTAAATTGTAAAAACAAAAGCGGGATTTAAAAAATACACATGCGTCATGGTAATTATTTAAAGTGCAACACATCGGTTTTAAACAGTGATATGAACGCATCCTTGGGATGAGTGAGACCTGAACGGTATAAATCTTGATTATTGGTTACAGTTCTCCAGTTTTGTAACATAGTAACAATTTAAATCACTCTGACGGAAAAAAAATCAACCCGTATCTCCCTCTTCTTGGGCTGGGAGACACAGCTACTGGGCATGAGCTGTCTTCTGCTTTTGTGACAACAGGCATCATGTTCTCTATCCCCCGGGCTCCTTTGCTACCTGCATTCACAGAACCTTGTTTTTTTCTCTCAGACCTTTATCTAACTTTATAAACACACGTGCAATTCTTCACCAGACTGTAAGCTCTGTGAGGGCAGGTCTGATGTTTATTTTTATAACCATCCTACTCAAAACCTAGGCAGACGGCTAATCCCAGTCTGCTTGGGACCATCCCAGTTTCAGCTCCCAAAGCCCTGCATCCTGGGAAGCCCTCAGGACAGTCGGTCCCCATACCCTAGCACCTAGTTCAAAAGCAGTTTTTAAATGAAGGGACAGGGTGCCTGGGTGGCTCAGTTGGTTAAGCGACTGCCTTCGGCTCAGGTCATGATCCTGGAGTCCCAGGATCGAGTCCCGCATCGGGCTCCCTGCTTGGCAGGGAGTCTGCTTCTCCCTCTGCCCCTCCCCCCTCTCATGTGCTCTCTCTCATTCTCTCTCTCTCAAATAAATAAATAAATCTTTTTAAAAAATAAAAATAAAAATAAAAAAATAAATGAAGGAACAACCTGAAGGACTCGAACATGTCCTCCCCTAAAAGAAAGAACATGAAGGATAGAACAGTGCAGATGTTCAGAGCATGACTGTGGAGCTGGATGGCTGGGTTCAAGTCCAAGCTCTGCCACTTAGCGGCTATGTGAGCTTGGGTAGCTGAACTTCTCTGGGTCTCCGTCTCCTCTTCTGTAAAATGGGAAATTAATGGTACCAACCACAAAGGGCTGTTTGAAAATCTGGTTAGTTGATATACATAAAGCAATGAGAACAGTGTCCAGGGCACGCTATCAGAAATTATGAAAACACGGCACCTGGGGGGCTCAGTCTGTTAAGCGTCTGCCTTTGGCTCAGGTCATGATCTCAGGGCCCTGGGTTCGAGACCCACATTAGGCTCCCTGCTCAGCAGGGAGCCTGCTTCTCCCTCTCCCTCTGCCTATCACTCCCTCTGCTTGTGCTCTCTCTCTCTCTCTCTCTCTCTCAGAAATAAATAAATAAAATCTTAAAAAAAAAATTTTAGGAAAACAGCTGACCTAGTACTTAGTCCATAATAGATGTCCTAGCTTATTTAAAATAGTAGGGGCAGGAGCAACCCTAGGCCAAATTGTGAATGAAATGAAATTATTCTTCAGTTTCTTTCACTTTTTTTCCTAGGCTTGTCAAAAACCAGATCAGGTGCCTCCCTCCTGGGTATTCAGTAGAAGTCCCGACTAACTCCATCCACCTCACTGGAGAGCTCTCCTGCCCTTCCTCTCTAATGGGGCACCACATTCTCTGGATTTGTTCCTTCTTTGCTCGTCAGCATGCCCTCTGCATTCACCACTGTCTTTGCCCTGTTACCGAACTGAATTGTTAGTTGCTGAAAAATTAATTTGTGCTGACACACCTCCTTCCCACTGTACCTCACCTTCCACCCACAGGGATTTCATTTTCAAAGGGAACTCCCAGAAACTTCATCTTTTAATCTAGGGAAACTAAGCTCTAACGATTGGGATTTGAGGCTATGTGGGAAGGGAGGGGAGCACTGGGAACAGGGTCATTTCAGTGCCATCTCCCAAATCCCTATGAAGACCCTGTGCCTGCTAGCATAGAGGACTGGTTTGCCTGGAGGCTCTCTCCACAAATTCTTGCACATATTCATTACTGGTTACCTAATAGGTCCTAATGCTGATTATACGGGAAAGCTACAAACAGATCAAGACTGACCTCTTACACTTGAGTAGAGGTGCAAGGAAAAGAAGTCCAAAGATAGAATTTGGAGAGGGTGCGTGGGTGGCTCAATTGGTTAAGCGACTGCCTTCGGCTCAGGTCATGATCCTGGAGTCCCAGGATCGAGTCCCGCATCAGGCTCCCTGCTTGGCAGGGAGTCTGCTTCTCCCTCTGCCCCTCCCACCTCTCATGTGCTCTCTCTCATTCTCTCTCTCAAATAAATAAAATCTTTAAAAAAAAATTTGGAGAAAATAGACACTATCACCCTCTACCCATTGATGAGGGTGAATTTCTGGAGGCAGACAAGGCCATAAGAGAAATGACTGAAGGTAAATTCACCAGGATGAGTGAAGAAGACCGCCACTTGGACATTTACCTGGGAAAGGAGTCTTCAAGATGCCCAGCCAAACACAAAACTGAAGTGACCAGAGATGAACTTAGAATTTCCCTTTCATTGCTAACTCCCTCGCTTTTCATGGCCTGGACTTAGGCATTAAATGCCAGCTAAACCCATCCTGATGACCCTCTGAAATCTGTCTTCCTAGATAGTCTCCCAAACTTCCAGCCCCCTCTCTCATCAAAACTTACCTGCTCATGTCTCCTTCCTTCAGAACCTCATTCTAAAGCAAATCTAATAAATTGTGTAAAGAGCTGGTGGATATTGGTGAACATACGGCCCCTCCCATTTATATCCCTTTAGTGCCTTAACTTGAAGGTTAATCTCCAGCACAGTAAAGGATTTCAAGAATAATGACAGGTATATAGAGGAAATAATGAAGAGTGTGCATGTTGTACTTTAAAGGCACACCTCAGAGTCTTCCATTGATAATTAGACAAGGTAGAATTTAAGGTCAATAGTGAATCACTCTTTGTACGATACAATTTTTACAAAACAGTGTTTCATTTTGCATTTGAGGACTACTTAAACTATCTCTAGTTTGGTATTTTAATTTTAAAACAAGAAACGTCTCTAACAAATCAAGTTGGGACTTGGGGACACCCCTCCACCCCTGCCACCCTTCCAATGCCTCTTAAGAAAATGTCTACAAACAGTAACAGCCCTGAGGGACAAGACTCCAGGGACAAGACTCCTACCTCTTTCCTTAGTGAGCCTGGACAGGTCGTGCCCAAGAACTGGGCCACACACTGCTGCCAACAAAGCTTAATAAGGAATTGTGTAGAAGTTCTGAAGTTCAAGGTTAACAACAAGAAATTCAACCACATTCAGAAGCGCCTGGGTGGCTCAATTGGTTGAATGTCCAACTCTTGGTTTCAGTTCAGGTCGTGATCTCAGGGTCATGGGATCAAGCCCTGCATCAGGCTCCACGCTCAGCTGGGAGTCTGCTTGAGATTCTCTCCCTCTACCTCTCTTCTCGCTTGTGTGCGCATGCACGCTCTCACTCTCTCGTGCTCTCTCTCTCAAATAAGTAAATAAAATCTTTTAAAAAATGAACTTCAACAATATTCTCAGTTAACACATACTACTCAGTAACCTACAAACTTGAGTCAGAAAATGCCCTGTGGTATACAGCCCAGTTACCTGGGTTCTAATATAAGTTCCTTCTCCTTTACTTAGTTTTCCAGAGGCGTGGAGAAGCAAGGCACATTGTCCAGACCAGTAGAGTGAATCTTCTCAGAGATGATGTCATCTGGGGAGCTTTCAGTTATTCTCCTGGCAAAATATCTTCCTTTCCTAGCTGTCACAGAAGCCGAATTTTTTATTCATTCCTTTCTACCAAGGCTGAATTTCTCTAAAATTCCCAGAAAATATTGTAGAAGTGGTAACATATTAACCCAACATCTATTGTTAAAACGTTTCATTCCATCTTCCCTAGCAATAAGAGGAAGAACATAGTATTT
The DNA here is from genome assembly GCF_011800145.1 of Mirounga leonina. NCBI lineage: Eukaryota > Metazoa > Chordata > Mammalia > Carnivora > Phocidae > Mirounga > Mirounga leonina. Next base: position 73,710,304 of record NW_023270451.1, on the reverse strand, counting down.
GGACATGGAAGACCTATTAAATAAATTAGTGAATAAACTAAGTAGTTAAAGTGAGGTAATAGGGATTTCCCAATAAAAGTAGATTGATATACAAGTGTTACGGGCTGAATTGTGTCCTCCCACAATTCTTATGTTGAAGTCCCATTCCCAGTACCTCAGAATGTAACTGCATTTGAAAATAGGATCTTTAAATGGGGTCATATAGGCAGTCCTAATCCCTGAGACTGTATTTGGAGACAGGATCTTTTGAAGAGGTGATGAAGGTAAAATGAGGCTGATAGGGTTGGGCCCTCACAAGAAGAGTGAGAGACCCCAGAGGTGCATGTAAATGGGGAAAGAAGCCATGTGAGGACACTGTGAGAAGGTTGCTGTCTGCAAGGCAAGGAGAGGGGCCTCGGGAAAAATCTACTGTGCTGACACCTTGAATTTCTACCCTCCAGAATGGTGAGAAGATAAATTTCTGTTGTTTAAGCCACCCCATCTGGTATTTTCTTATGGAAACCCTCAGAAACTAATCCAACAAGGGTCCTATTTCTCTATGAAATAACATTGTGTTTGATTTATTCCTAAATACAAACACCATGTATGTTGGGCTCAAGGGAGTATTTCGGTGCCCAGAAGCATTAGAGCTCAGTAAGTAGGTAGCTGCTGAAATGATATGATAGAGGAATGAATAAGTAAGCAAACTAATTATATCAAGTATATCTAAAGTGTTGCCTGACTCAAAGATAAACAGTAGAGGAGAGCAGGAAACACATTTTTCTTTTAATGGTTTTAAGTTATTCCTCACCATTGATGTTACATGGTTGACTGGCTTTGGGCCAACTTGCTCAGACCACAGAGATTCCAACTTTCACCACCAATTAATTTGCTGGACTTAAACCACCAGATATTTTAGGTGGCAATTATATCTTTACTGTCTGTGTCTCTCTCTGTATGTGGTGGTCTCTGTGTGTGTCTCTCTGTCCTCTCTGTCTCATAGCAAATTAATTGTATAAAAATGAAATAGTAACAAATAGTCAAAATAGCCAAAACGAAGAACACATGATCCGGGGAGGCCACAGCAAACCCTTTCAGTGACCAGTTCATATCCCTTTGGGCCTAGCACATATCCAGAATCACCAGTACCAGCATCTGGATCTCATTGCTTGGGTGATTTTTATGACTGTCAAAACCAGAACCCCACATCCACGCAGCGCTGGATAATTCATGCCACACACACATACACCATATCACTGCCCTCTGGCGCCCTTGGCCAATGACTAGAGGAGGTGGTGTGTAAATACACCAGCTCTCTCCCCATTGCTGGAGGAGCTCTGGGATGTGTGCTACAGAGCAGGGAGAAGGGCCTGTTGCCCACACTAGTGGCTTAGTAGATGCGTGCCCTTCATTGTCTGTCTTCTTCTGTCTCATATCCCAAATAAACGACTTGTACTTGAATCTTTAATTCAAGGTCTGCTTCTGGGCAAAGCCACCTTAGGGCAAAATAGACCTGGGTTAGAATCCTGGTTCTACCACTTACAAAGTTAGGCAAGCTAATGATATCCCTCAGTCTTCATTTACCTATTTGTAAATGGAAATGGTGAACACCTACTTTGTGGGTTGAACTGAAATAACACACATGAAGCTCTGAGTACTATGTCTGGCACATAGCATACACCTAACAAGTTGATTTCTCCCTCTTTAGTTTGGCTCTCCCTGCAGGAGATTTCAAACCAGCAAAGAGTTCTATCATTTGGTTTGCTACGTAACAACCCCTCCCTCCTCCTCCATTTAGTGGCCTAAATCTCTGTGACTCAACTCACAATCCTGAGGATCAGCAATTTGGGGTGGGCTCAGCTGGATGGTTCTTCTGCAGGCTTGTGCTGGGTTCACTCATGCAAAGATGGACCACAGGTAGTCAGTTGGGTGATTATGCTCCTGGGGGTCGGCTAACCACCATGGTGAGCAGGGTGACTGAGCCACATGTCTCCTATCACCTGGAAGGCTGGCCCAGGCTTCAAGTGGCAGCTCAAGTCCCCAAGAGCAGCAAGATGACAAGGCCCAATGCACTGGTGTTTTTGCAAGTCTCTGTCATTTTTGCTAGGGCTCTGCTTCTGGATGGGAAGAGCTACCAAGTGATAGAGCAAGGGTGTAGATATAGGTACTGGAGGAATCTGTGGCCATTTGTGCAACTTTCCACAAAGAATATGCCTTAAGTACGTCTGAGGGGCTTCTACAAGACGTCTGCGAATCACCAGTTTGTGGTGGCATCTCCCATGCTAGGTAGCTTGCTAGTGATTGAAAAACAGGATGGCTCTCTCAGGTCAAAAAAAATAATCCCTCAGCTGCACTAACTAGGTAAATTTAAGAAGGAAAATGTGTAGTTTTTATCTTTGACCAAAGTTAGAAGTTTTTGTTGGAAGACGATAAAAGGGTTTTTTTTTAAATCCAGAACTGCATTTGTTTTACTAAATTGTTCAGATGTGTTATCATTTTTTTAACCACCACTGATGTAATTATATTAATCACTGGAATGGTTGTCTGAATAAAGATATTTACACAAACACATTCTTCAAGATGCTGTCTAGAGATACAACTATAATCAATCCAGGGAACCAGTTAAAACGAAACTGTCTTCCTTCCACCAAAAACCAATTAATTGTAAGCCTGAAGACTACACAGAAATATTGTAATAATTGCTGCTTTCTTGTAAAAGCAAACAATTTTTCTCAGTTGATTATGGGTCAATTACTCATCTTAATAATAATTACTTTTATAAAAAAATTCTTTATAAAGCCTTGCTTCATAAAGAAAACAACTTCAATAAAGGAAGAAAAATTATAAATAACATCAGGGGGCAATAGTGCCTTGGATTCAGTAAATTGCAAGCAGCATTTCTGGCTACTGAACAAAAATTAGTCTGCTCAATAAAATCCAGAGAGGCTAGGGGCACAGCCATGAGATTGAAGTAATTCTCATGCTGTTGTAATTGCATTTATTTCTTATTAACTGCTACATACATACTTCTGATATTTTGTTAAACTCTATGCATAATTAGGATAAAAGAATTAAGACTTGACTGCCTTCTAGAAGGTTACTGAGAGGACCTAGGCTGGTAGCAACAATCCCCACCCCACCCCGCCCCACGTTTACTTGTACCCACCACCAGCTTGAGCAAGACTCACAAACTTCCTCTAAGAAAGGCAGTCAGGCCCTCAGGACTCAGGGCAATGGCTAAGACACATTATTCTAAGTATAACTCTCTGGTGCTCAGAAATAGAACAATTCAGAGTCATGCCAGCCACAGTGCAATTCTCTCTGGGCTCTGCAGGAGAGACACCTCTCCAAGGCAGGGCTAAGATTTGAGTCACCCTCTCAACACGGAATCTATGAGGACAGCTTTTTTTGCAGGCAGAGCAAAGGCAAAATCCCAGGCATGAAGCAACAGTGGGTTCAGCTAGCCCATCTCCAGATAGATGATCTGCACAGTGAGACAGGACAACACTAAGGGGAGGGTGGCCATATCGTCTGTCATCCAAACCAGGATATTTTTATTTATTTTTTTAAGATTTTATTTGAGAGAGAGAGCACAGAGGGAGAAGGAGAAGCAGACTCCCCACTGAGCAGGGAGCCCGATGTGAAGCTCAATCCAGGACCCTGAGATCATGACCTGAGCCGAAGGCAGACGCTTAACCGACTGAGCCACCCAGGCGCCCCGGAACCAGGACACTTTTAATTATGCCAGGACACAGGCATGACCCAGGGTGTCCCCAGAGTGGCAGTCTCCATATGGGAGAGCTGATAATTTATCTGAGGACAAGAGGATGTTTTCTTCTGACCTGGTGAGAGATGCTCATCAGACTAAGCAACAATAGAGCGGAAGTCAGTGTTAACCTCTCCGAGGGCCTCTTTCAGCCCCTGGTCTCCCAGCAGGGCTGTCACAAGCTCCACACAATAGTCTTGACCCTCTGCTTCAAGGAAGCAAGGGCAGCTTCCAGGATCACAGGGGAAAACACACGGCCTGGGTTCATCTCTAGCCCTGGTTCTTCTACCCAACTCATGGTGTGACCTGCCAGTGGGGGGGAAGAGAAGGCTTTGTCTGCACATCTAACACAGATGCTTAGTGGGGCCAAATCTGTGGCAGAAGAGCTCAAATACTAAAATGGCCTCTGGGAATTCTCAAGAATTCTGACCACCCTGTACAGACCTGGACCTGGAGGCAGGGACAGGGGTGTCTTTCCAATATCTTCCTGCTCACAGCTCCTTCCATGCCCCTTTGGAATGATCACACAGCACTTCTCTGCACCCTCCTGGGGGCAGCCATTGATGCCCCCCCCCTGCACAGGAGGAGCCCCATTAAGTACTCCCATAGCTGGCCCTCAGCCCTGGCACACTGACCTCGGGACAGGGGGTGGGGTTCAGACAGCCGGTTACACGGCAGTTTTCTGCCCCTCCCCCTTTGGAGACAAGAGAAGGATTAGAATTTTAGTCTTCCTTTGATTAGTATAGACTTCCTTTTCATCTAGGCGCTTCCCGGGGGGAAAACATGACTGTCTCCTGCCCTAAGTGAATGCTTACACCACAGATGACAGTTGGAAGATCTTACAGTGGCTCAATAAGTATTAAAGTATTAGAGTTTTATCTCATTTGAAAGAGAATGGACTCACGCTGTCTGCATGTCAAGCTTCTTTTCTTTTTCAAAGTTAGCAAATATCACTATATAAAAACAGGTTTGCTCCATGAGGCAGATTGCCATGAAATCTTTACAGCTAACATGGTCATGGCCAAACTCCAAGTATTCTGTTCCTGCCCATCACAGGAACACCTGTCTTTTGAGACCATCTTCTTGGACCATCTCCCCTCCGACTGTCCCATATCCAGTCACCCTCAATTCTAAACAATCAGCCCCTTCCTTTAATTTCCACTACCCCCCCTCCCCAGCTGCTAACCTCCTGACCTCACACCAACTCTAGAGTGACAGTCTTCTACCTGGATCCCCAGCCTTGGGTCTCCCCCACCCCCACCAGCTCTGCCCACCACCCTCCCCTGCACTCTCACCCTCGTTGGTGGTAATTTGTTAGAATGGCACATCCTCATTGCTTACAAAGAGGCAGACACTACGTGAAGGATTTAGCATTCACTAGCTTCCCCACTGCCCCCCAACAATATGGGGTGGTTACTACTAGTACCCCTGCGTACAGATGAGGAAGTCACCCAACGTTATGCACCGAGCTAGTGAGTGGTAGAGCCAGATATCAAACTCAGGATTCTGATGCTAAATCCTAGGCAAGAAATCCTTTCAAAACTTTTCTCAAACGTGGGTGAAGAAAGGCTTGCAAGTTAATAATGATAGAGAAAAACGGCATTGCTACCCGTTGGCTGGCAGACCCGTGGGAAAGATAGAAGTCTTTGCTCTTTTCAGTGGACTTTGAGATGTATGAGGAGAAGGCCCACCCCACCTCTGCAGCCCGCAGCCCAGACAGTCCAGATAATCCGGACAATCCGGACAATCTGGCACTTCTGGGAACACGCTCACACAGTTCTTCCCTTTGGTTCTTGTCCATTCTTAAACCTTTTTTTTTATCTCTTGCAGGCCGTGGGAATAAGGGAAGGAGAGTATGGGAGTGAGGTTGCTCTGTGCACAAGTTTGACTCTTTCCTTTGCTGAACAGCCTCCCCCAAATAAGACCGAGGATCCCAGGCTTGAGGAAATGGAATGTTTCCTCCATAGGTCACTCCAGAGCTGGGTTTTAGTCCAACACTGCCTTCCCTGATCTCCCTCACCCAGTGTGTCTTGCTTTCAACCCTCTCACAACACTGAAAATCTCTCCAAAACATTGTCATTGTTAGACTTTTCCATTGTCTTTATGGACTTATTTAAGTTTCTCCCCAGCCCCTATGAAGGTATGGGTTATGTGTATGTTGGTTCCATTTCTACTCTCAAGGAAGCCCCCTTGAGTTCTGTCTTTCCTGAACCCCCACATAGAATCTGATCGGCAAACCCAATCAATTCTACCTCCTCATTTATAACCTGAATCCTTCTCCTGCCCGCTCTCTTCATGGTTATCATCCGTGGCCAACCCTTGGTCACCTCTCTTTGGAATTATTGTCACAACATCTTGCTTCTACGCCCACTGTCCAGAAGGCTTCTCTGCATAGCAGCCACAGATCAAATCACAATAAAACCCAAACTCCTTAACCTGACTTGCAAAGTCCCGCAAAATCCTGACCCTGGCCTTCTTTTCCAACCTTATGCTATGCAATCTCATTTTAAGGCCAAATGGGAGGTCAAGTTCATTCCAGCTTTATGGCTTTTGTCCTCATGTTCTCTGCTGGGAATGTGCTGCCCCCGACCTTCCTTCACATGGCTGACTCCTCAGCATTCAAATATTGGCAAATGACACCACCTCTGATGCCCCAATCAACCTCGTTGCTCCCTGTCATATTCCCTTTATAAGTTTCCTACCTGGAACTTAGTACTTATACTACTGTATGATTTTTTTCTTATTTGTTTCTTTGTTGGTTGACTTCTCCCTTCATGTAAATTAAGCTTCCTGAGAACAGTGACATTGTCTTTCTTTACTCTATCCCAGTGATGAGCACAAGGTGCTCATTAAATATTTGTTAGTGACTTCCTGGCACTTTGCCTGGTGCAGTATACCTTTTCGGCAAATACTTGTCAACTAAATGCACAGTAATCTTGTTTTAAATTATTAAAACTTTATGCATTTTCTACTTAGTCTGACAAAATTAACACTTTTTTATTTTTTTAAGTTTTATTTTTTTAATTAACATATAATGTATTATTTGTTTCAGGGGTACAGGTCTGTGAAAAATTAACACTGTTTTAAAATCTGATTTCAAAGCATTAAGTTGACTATTCAAACAAAAACCTAGCTAAACTTAAAGATACAAATCTGAGGTCCAGAAGTACTCAACGCAACTTGGCTTTGAGCAATAAAACAATAGCTTGTCGTTTCTGTTCCCAACTTTATGCACATTCTGAGGTCTGCCTAGCAGATAGAAGCACAAGTGAACTTGTAAAATGCCTTCATGATGATCCCTCACATGTATACAGTTACCTAAAAATATCACTCACGTTTCCCTCGCCTTTCCCACTGAATAAAAATAGGATTACAGTGAAAGTCATAAAATGATAAACATTTTGGGAGGCTCTTTTCCCAGTTTCTCTGAGAGGACCCTCTGACCAAACTTTCCACCCTCCCTTCACACTTGTCACAGGAGTCACTCCCTGCAGCTGTCTCCCATGTGGTAGCAGAACCAGGCTTCCTTTTAGTCACATAGAAATATTCGTTCCTTCCTTTCCCACTTTTATTCACGCTGGTGAAATCTCTAGTAGCTGCTGCTGATAGGAGCCCACCAAAGCCACCACTACTAAAGCCCAGAGGGAAGGCCACCTCTCCAGGAGCTCACTCCTTTCTGTGCTCACATGTTGAGGGCACCATTAAAGTGTTCTGAAGGACATCAAAGTTCATTTCCCATCATTGCTGAAATTATCACTGCTGAAATTGCTGCCCCCAACCTGCTGAAACCTTCCTTGTGGTCCCAGTATTTCCCAGATATTTGAGAGACACTATGGGTTTAAATTTTGGCTCACTAATTTATTGGAAACTAACCTCACCCCATCCCTTCGCTGGATAGACAGAAGTTGTATTGTGCTCTGAATCACTCTACCTTCCCTTATGGCCCCTACTCTTGAACCAAGCTTGATTATTTCAGCTTTCTCTTTCTTTAAAAGAAGCTATTTCCTCCAAATCAAAACCTCAATGAGATATCACTTCACACCAGTCAGAATGGCTAAAATTAGCAAGTCAGGAAACGACAGATGTTGTCGGGGATGTGGAGAAAGGGGAACCTACACTGTTGGTGGGAATGCAAGCTGGTGCAGCCAGTCTGGAAAACAGTATGGAGGTTCTTCAAAAAGTTGAAAATAGAGCTACCATATGATCCAGCAATTGCACTACTGGGTATTTACCCCAAAGATACAAACATAGGGATCCAAAGGGGCACATGCACCCCGATGTTTACAGCAGCAATGTCCAAAAGAGCCAAAATGTGGAAAGAGCCAAGATGTCCATCGACAGATGAATGGATAAAGAAGATGTGGTATATATATACAATGGAATATCATGCAGCCATCAAAAGGAATAAGATCTTGCCATTTGCAACGACGTGGATAGAACTGGAGGGTCTTATGCTGAGTGAAATAAGTCAATCAGAGAAAGACATGTATCATATGACCTCACTGATATGAGGAATTCTTAATCTCAGGAAACAAACGGAGGGTTGCTGGAGTGGTGGGGGTGGGAGGGATGGGGTGGCTGGGTGATAGACACTGGGGAGGGTGTGTGCTATGGTGAGTGCTGTGAAGTGTGCAAGACTGTTGAATCACAGACCTGTACCTCTGAGACAAATAATACATTATATGTTAAAAAAAAAAAAGAAGAAGATAGCAGGAGGGGAAGAATGAAGGGAGGGAAATTGGAGGGGGAGACAAACCATGAGAGACTACGGACTCTGAAAAACAAACTGAGGGTTCTAGAGGGGAGGGGGGTGGGAGGATGGGTTAGCCTGGTGTTGGGTATTGAAGAGGACACGTTCTGCATGGAGCACTGGGTGTTACACGCAAACAAATGAATCATGGAACACTACATCAAAAACTAATGATGTAATGTATGGTGCATAACATAACATAAAATTTTTTGACTAAAAAAAAAAAAAAAGCTATTTCCCAAATAAATCATTGGCAGATATGCCCTACCAGGCCTCGGAATGTTCCCGAGTTGAACACAGCTTAGGCTTATGTTCACAACGCAATTCCACAATCACGTATATTTTTTTGCTTCTCATGGCAACCACATGGTGGGAGCAAGGTGAAAACTATCTTATATATAAGGAAATACAAAAAAGTTGATGTGAATTGGCTGGGATCACACCATCAAATCACTGCTGGAGCTGGATTTCGATTCAGGCCTCTGGACAACAGCTCAAGAGCACTTTCTCATACATCAAGCTCTAAATACCGTCTCTGAAGTAGAGACCTGCTTCCCCAACTCTTCCCCAGCCTCAACTAAACTTGGAGCATCTGGAATCTCTTAAAGTTCTGCTGATTTTCAAGTGAAAGTTTTAGTTTGTACTTTGTGTTTAGCATCACCTGTTGTCAATTCTGCAAAATATTCACTGATACTGTAAGGCCAAATTCTTACTGTTTCTAAAATGGGATCCACCAGCCCAAATCCCACAATATCCACCAGGATCATTAGCTATGCTTCTTTGGAATAAAGGCACAGATCTGAGCAAGTTGAGCCCCCCCGTTCCTTTGCCTTTATTTCATAACTAAATAAATAATTTCCCTAAAAAGCTTTTATCTTCCTTTCAGGAATTAATTACTCCCATATTATTCAAAAGAATGATACACTTTTTGGGGGGGTGAGCTTCACATGGGTAATAATCTTCTCTGATCCTCAGTTTTCTCTTTTAGGAAAAAGGGAAAGTAACAAAAACCCATAGAGTCATTATAAGCATCAAAAAGATAATCAGTAAAATACCAGCATGGGAGAGAGCACAGAATACACACTCAATAAATGTTTCCTTACTTCCTGGCCTGCCACAAACACAAAATTAACAATTAAAATTTTCTATGCATTCTCTGTTCTTTTCAAGTTTTACCTAATCCATTGTAAAGCATCTATGCAAAATTCTTCCTGAATTATTTTTTAGTCCTTTGCCTTTTTAGAAGATGCTGATTCCTTATGTTATGCAGAGTAAGTTGATTTGGGCCAGATTAAATGTGCTCATCCTGGCCTTTGTCACCTTCAGTTTTTTGATCCTACTAACAAATTCCACTCAGAGCTGAAGCAGTGCTTTATAATTATATCCACATCTACTTTCTCTTACAAGAATTCAAGCTCTATTAATTCAGATATGAGATGGAGGAAAAAAAAATAGTTGGGGTGGCTTCACCTCCCAAAATCTAAACAAGAATCTTTGTATTATTCCTAATTGTGGAAAATAATAAGAATATTTATAATCTCCTTGGCAGTTAGCAAATCAACAAAAAGTTATCTGTTATTCCTAGAAATTAAAAAAAAATTCCATATCATCATGTACATTATACTGTGATGTTTTAAAGAGATTTTATGTGGAATCTGCAGCTGAAAATGCTACACTAAATAGATCGAGCCCCATTTTTTACATTAGTAAAATAATTTACAGTTAATTTCCTTTAATTTTTAAAATAAGATTGAGAATGGCTGTAAATCTGGAGATCAAAGTGGGTAACAGCCTTCATTAAGTCACCTAAAAGGTGGTTTTTGTTTTTTTTTTAGCTTTATTTTTGTTTTGTTCAATGGTAGAAATCACTAATGGGATCATAGTGTTTAAAGTATAGTATTGAGGGGCACCTGGGTGGCTCAGTTGGTTAAGCATCTGCCTTCGGTTCAGGTCGTGATCTTGGGGTCCTGGGATTGAGCCCCACGTTGTGTCAGGCTCCCTGCTCAGTGGGAGTCTGCTTCTCCCTCTGCCTCTCCCACCCCCCATGCACTCTCTCCCTCTCAAATAAATAAAGAAAATCTTTAAAAAATTTTTTTTAATTTAAAAAAATACAGTATTTGAACAACACAAGGATCACTAAATCACAGGACATAAATTTTTTTTTCAGCCTCCAGAAATCCTTGGGCACCATCCCCAGTATTTTATAGATGACTACACGATAGCTCAGAGAGGAAAATAAATTATCCAAGGGAAGAAATATAATCTACCACGCCAAGGGTTTGAGGGGAAAAGCAACAAGCCCAACAACCATCATAACACACAGGAAGTCATCAGCAGAAGGCACAGGTGTGCACCGGTCCCCTTTCAGCATCCTGCTAGGAAACGAGCCCAGACCCAGCACAATAGGATGTACCTGCAGGGCTCTAGCACAGGGTCTCCACTTCCTAGTTTCTCTCTATGTATTGGGTGAGCATGAGAGTGGCCTTTTGAACAGGTGCATGCAAATGCCTGGAAGCCAAGCAATCAGAGTTTCTTTGCCAGCCACACAGAGCCACGTGGTGGGAGAGCATCTCAAGTCTGGACTCATGAGAAACTGCAGCCCCTGCTGCTGGGATAAGGAAGCCATCACCTCATGAAAAGCTGAGATCACGGACTTTCTGCATTTACCTGTTTATTTCTGTGCATCGCAGCGCGCTCTCTGTGCTCCCACTTCTAGACACATATGGGGTTGCTGGTCGCTGGTCTGACTACTGGGGAAAAGGGACCTCCCCTCTACTTATAGGATTCAAGGAGAAGTAAATTTTCCAACTGGTTATATTTGTCTTCAGGTTTTAAATAACTTGAGTATAAGGACCATGTCTTAAATCTCTTCTCTAACTCTACATTACACCATAAAATGAGCTTTTAACACATACTTGTTGGTTAAAGGCTTTGATAAGATCTCTCTCATCCTACTTCCTGAAAATTCTGCATGTACTTTAGGAAGCCTGGTGGAAAAGGGAAAGAGATGCAGAAAATGAACTAGTAAAACATTGTGTTTGAGCAAAGTCAATCACCCAGTCATTGTTCTTTGTTCTCATTTCTTATCCTTCACATTAATGATTTGTGGGAGAGGAAAAGAGGGGACCCTGTGCTGCCTTCTAGTTCCACACTGAACTCCTTTCTCTGGGGGCAGATGATTTCTTGAGTTTACACACTATCTGCTAAGCTCTTTGTTCTCTTTGTCCATGTGTAGAGAGAACCCTATGTGTCCAGGCAGTGACTAGAGATGGGAGCAGAACATGGGTGAATGTCCTGGCAAGAGTATTTCCCTGAAAACAGGCATGCCTGCATATCAAATCATTTTGGTTTAGGTTTCCTATTCTAATGCTTTTGGTTGGCTCTATCTTTTTTATTTTTTTAATTTTTATTTTTGAGGGAGAGCGAGCACATTTGAGAGCAGGGAAGGAGCAGAGGGAGAGAGAGAATCCCAAGCAAGCTCCACACTCAGCAGCCCAGAGCCCAATGCAGGGCTCAATCTCATCACCCCAAGATCATGACCTGAGCCAAAATCAAGAGTCGGACGCTTACCCAAATGAGCCACCCAGGCACCCCTGGTTGTCTCTATTTTAAGATTGGTTTGTAATTTATACAGAGTCACCAGACTTTAAAAGTATACAAGATGATTATTGAAGTTGTCTAGCCCATTCCCTTTCAAATAGATGGTAAGCAGTTTTCCAGTTTATTGGGCACATTCAATAGTTTGGGTTTCTCTTTTAGACAAGGTCATACATTCCATTTCTAGAAAATTCTGGTTAATTCTTCCTTGAAATTTCTACACAAGCACCCCATATTTGCCCTATTGGTACAGAGAATAAGAGCAATTGCCTTTGAGTATTTGGTATTGAGAACTGAAGTACTGAAGATACTATCATTATCCCCGACTCATCTGTTCTCCGGATAAAAGATTCCATTCCCTTCAATGATACTTCCTTCAAAAGGATTTTTAGAATTTTTTTCCATATATCTTTCCTTTCCCTATAAAGGTAGTGTCCTAAATTTTATCTTGACTTTGCAGGAAGTGTCTATGTGGAAAGACCTTCAGGACTATTTGCCAGATGACCCCCGTTGTTGTCTGGGTTGGCCAATTCCCATTAACAAAGTAGGTAGTGTTTGATCTGCAGAGCTCACTGGATAGTTTCTGGACCGTCTTTAAGTTGCTTTTGTGATATTTTGGTGTGGAACAAGCTTGAGTCTGATTCTTTTGTGTATTTTTTTATTCAGTTTTGTTTTTGTTATTCCCAACTCTTTATGATCAAAAATCTCACCCTTCAGAAATTTTCAAAGAATAAGACAATGAACTCTCATATACCCTCTATCTAAAGTCAATAATTATTAATATTTTGCCCTACTTTTATCTCTCTCTCTCCATACACACACACACCCCCTTGCAATCAGTTTTCCATCTAGAGCTCCACTCATACATATGAATAGACAACTCAGGATCATAAGAGCTTGAAAAGAAAGCTTCAATATGAAAAAGTGAATTCAAAGCCAATAGCCCCCCCGCCACCACCAAATAGAAAAAAAAGAAAAGATCTCTGAAGAAATGGAGACATTTAGGTGACACCCAAAACAAAACAAAAATAATTGAAATTAATATCATCAAAGAGCATAGATATGCATCTGTAAACTAAGAAAAGGATGATATTTTAAAAAAAAACAAACAAGGGGCGCCTGGGTGGCTCAGTCGGTTAAGCGGCTGCCTTCGGCTCAGGTCATGATCCTGGAGTCCTGGGATCGAGTCCCGCATCGGGCTCCCTGCTCAGCAGGGAGTCTGCTTCTCCCTCTGACCCTCCCCCTCTCATGCTCTCTCTCTCTCTATCTCATCCTCTCTCTCAAATAAATAAAAATAAAAATAAAATAAAAATTAAAAAATTAAAAAAATAAAAAATAAAAAAAACAAACAAGCAGAGGACCTTAAAATTAAAAATATAACTGGGATAAATACTTCATAAAAGAAATGGAAAGCAAGATCAAAGAAATCTCCCCAAAAGAATAGAATCAAAAGCTAAAGCATTGGAAAAGTAGAGAAAATATTTTAAAATTAGAGGACCAATAAAACGGGCCCAATATGTGATTATTAGAGTTCTAGAAAAAGAACAAAGAAATAGATGATGGGAAGTTATAAGAAAATAGTATAAAAATAAGCTTTGCAAAATTAAGGGCAAAAGTCTTAAGATTGAAAAGGCCCACGGACACCCATTGCAATAATTTTTTTAACTGCATATCACATAATCATGTAGTCAGGCAACTCCAGGTATAAACAGTAAGGCATAATTGCTTTCATCAAAATAGCACCTGACTGGGGCGCCTGGGTGGCTCAGTCGTTAAGCGTCTGCCTTCGGCTCAGGTCATGATCCCAGGGCCCTGGGATCGAGCCCCACGTCGGGCTCCCTGCTCAGCGGGAAGCCTGCTTCTCCCTCTCCCATTCCCCCTGCTTGTGTTCCTGCTCTGTGTCTCTCTCTGTCAAATAAAAAAAATAAAATCTTAAAAAAAAAAAAAAATAGCACCTGACTTCCCAAAAGCAATACTGGATCCCAGGAGAAAGTGGAGCCATGTTTGTAAAATTCTACAGGAAAATTATTTTCGATTGATAATTCTCCCACCAAACAAACTGGGTATGCTTGTACAAATAGGGAATAGTAACATATATGGATATGCATGGACTAAAAACTGTTAACTCCCTAGGAAGCCTTGTCAAAGGAAGCTACTGGGCTATAGTAGCTTTAAAAAAAACTAAGAGAGAAAAGTCAAGAAAGGAAGACTTGGATTTCAAAAAATAGGTTCTCCTACACATGCCCAGGAAGTTTCTGTACAAGAGCTCTGTACTAGTCTAGAGATGCAGGATGGTAGCTGTTGGGAGAAGATGCAACAAAGAATGGAAGGAGTGATTGTGACTGCTTACAAAATTTCTGTCTGGGTGGAAGACAGATGTTTAATAATAATTAATAGAACTATAATAATAATATAATCATTAATGATAATATGTAATATAACCATAGAGTGAGTGGGTGTGAGGAAGGAGAAAGGGAGAGGCAGGAAGGAATCCTCTATCACCTTGACAGGAAATCCATCCCTACTGAGTAAAATCAACCCAACCAAGAAATAACAATAAAAGCATATTTAGATATGTGGAGATAAATATGAAGGGAAACAGCTAAAATTGTTGGAAGTGGCGGCCTCTGGGAAGAACCTAGAATAGTGCCCAGCATATTGCGTATCAATCAGAACTATTTCCATTGCAAATGACAGAAACTCATATTTAACTAGCTTTAGCAGAAAGAGGAATGTATTAGTTCACATAACTTAAAAAAAATCCATGGATCGAGATAGCTGAATTCAAAATAATGTTTATATAATGTCTACAAGAAATTATCTCTTGTTTTTCATCTCTCAACCCTGCTTTCCGTCTCCTGAGTTGGCTTAATTCTCCAGCAAGCTTTCCCCACGTGGGGGCAAAGATGGTCCCTTGCATCTCTAGGCTTACAGCCCTTAGCAGCCAGACTCTAAGAATGAAACAAAGGCCTCAGTCCTGGTAGTGGTAGCAGAAATGCCAGAAAGGGCTCTTATGGGTCTGGGTTTGGTCTTGTGCTCATTTTTGAAGCTATCTCTTTGGCCAGGGTAATCTGATGCTGTGATTGGCTGGGCCTGTGTCACATGCTCACCCTTGGAGCTGGAAAAGGAAGTCAGTCCCACCAGAAGCATATGGGGGCGCCTGGGTGGCTCAGTTGGTTAAGCGACTGCCTTCGGCTCAGGTCATGATCCTGGAGTCCCTGGATCGAGTCCCGCATCAAGTCCCGCATCGGGCTCCCTGCTTGGCAGGGAGTCTGCTTCTCCCTCTCCCGCTCCCGCCTCTTGTGCTCTCTCTCTCTCTCACTCTCTCTTTCAAATAAATAAAATCTTTAAAAAAAAAAAAAAAGAAGCATATGGAATAAGGGTCAGGAGAGCAGTTCTTGAAAAGGAATTTGTGGTATGTGATGGTTAATTGTATGTGTCAACTTGGCTAAGCCATGGTACCCAGATATTTGATCAAACACTAATCTTGATGTTGCTCTGAAGGTGTGTTTCAGATTAAGATTTAAATCAGCAGGTACACGTTGAGTAAAGCAGATCACTCTCTGTAAAATGAGTGGGCCTTCCCCAACCAGTTGAAGGCCTTAAGAGGAAATAAAAAGCTGATGTCCCTCCCACTCCAACTCCTCTCCCTCGAGAAAGAAGGAATTTTGCCTTCAGACTGTCTTCAGACTTGAACTGAAATGTCAACTCTTCCCTGGGTCTCCAGCCTTCTGGCTCATCTTGCAGATTTTGGCCTTGCCAGCCTCCAACAATTGCATGAGCCAATTCCTTAAAATCTCTCTAAAGATAGAGATAGCAAGATGATAGAGATAGAGATAACCTATTGGTTCTGTTTCTTTTAAGAACTCTAAGACAGGGCACTTGAACCGAAAGAAATAAGTGAAGATGCTGGGTAGACCAAAAAAAAAAATCTACTCATTGATAGGTTAGTTGTTATTATTACAGGGGTCAGACTGGCCAATTTTTAAAGTAAGGCTACATTAAGTGGAAGAACAGGATACATAAGTGTCCATAAATTCTGTTACAAATGCCCATACAAAGGTAAAGACACAATTCATCTAAAGTGATTAAATAGGTGTCTTTAAAAGCCAGCTCCTTATTTTATTTCAAATATGGAAGATAACGTCAGTTTGGAGCCTTCAGCAGACCAGGAAATGGGCTTAAAGTGGGTTAAAAAGTATCCCATGGATGACCAGAGACCTGTAAATCACAAAGAACAAGAGCCAGCACCAGAAAGGGTGATGTCACTTGTAGGATCCCAACCAGGTTGAGGGCTCAGTGGTAACTATTGAGTACACTGAACTTGCGGAGATACTTACACAGAGACTTCCACTAGTCTCATCTTTCCACTGTCTCAAGTCTGATTATTGTTTAGGTTTCTTTTCCTTGAAAACAGGATCCTTTTACTCAATTACAGCCAGCATCCTTGCAAATGAGGAAATTGGTGTCAACATTTTGGGTACCATGGGAACAGATTGCCCCCCCCACCCCGGTCTTTGGACAGGACCCCAAACCGTTCTAAGAGAAACAATCTTAAAAACTGATCCAGGGCCGTTTCTGTCTAAGACACAAGGGTTGACAATGAAGCTTACTATAACAACTTCTTCCAAAGGGCACCTAGGAAGGTAATGAACATTTCTCACCTGCCGTAAACAATAATAATAGTAATTGTTAATACTACATGCGGTTTTCCTTTTACTGAAGCACACAATTTTTTAAAATAAAAATTACCATTTGGGGCGCCTGGGTGGCTCACTCGGTTAAGCATCTGCCTTCGGCTCAGGTCATGATCTCAGGGTCCTGGGATCGAGCCCCACATCGGGCTCCCTGCTCAGCACGGAGCCTGCTTCTCCTTCTCCCACACCCCCTGATTGTGTTCCTGCTCTCGCTGTCTCTCTCTCTCTGTCAAATAAAAAAATAAAGGGCGCCTGGGTGGCTCAGTTGGTTAAGCGACTGCCTTCAGCTCAGGTCATGATCCTGGAGTTCCGGGATCGAGTCCCACATTGGGCTCCCTGCTCAGCGGGGAGTCTGCTTCTCCCTCTAACCCTACCCCCTCTTGCACTCTCTCTCTCACTCTCTCTCTCAAATAAATAAATAAAATCTTTAAAAAAATAAAATTTAAATTAAATTAAATTTAAAAATCTTTAAAAAAAAATGACTATTTCAGGAATTTTAAGTTACTGGCCGTCTGGTCACACCATCATGCAGTCCAGTCCATACTAAAAACAGCTGATAGGCTAGCACTATACCAGCACCCACCTAACCAAAGCTAGCTTCTCATAAACCTTCCCTGAGAGCAGCATATAGTGAACAGCTTGGATTTCAAACAACTCCTGAGGGAAACATGCTCCTTATAAAGAAGGGATAATTAGGGATCTGAGATGATGACAAAGCTAGTCATAAAAACTGGTACAACAAATCTGTCTAACTGGAGAGTAACTTTCCTCTACTAAATAAAAATGCAAAAGATTCACCCAAAATTCAATTTCACTGTTTACAAAAAGCCATAGCCAGGAGATGATCAAATTAAACAGATAAAATTAAAACTTGAAAAGTGAGCAAGAAAGACAGAATAGCATAATATGAAGTAAGGCTAAATAGACATATTAAAAAGACAAAGAAAAATGTCTGAGAGTATTAAAAACAATGAAAATAAATATTAGTAAAGGAGTATTCTAGAAGAATTAAATAGTACGAGAAAAGTTAAAAATCAAGAGAATACCAGAAAAAAAAAGGAAATGAAATTACAGATGGTTCTAGAAATTCAGAAGTCCTGTGATCAATACCCCCATTGAGAAGTAATAGGATCCCTTGAAACAAGATGACTGATGGAGGTTTTCCCCCAAACTGGAGATCACCACTGCAGTTTAATGAGACTTGATATCCTGGGCGAATATCCCTAAACAGATGCAGGTAGTCCATAGAATGTCTCAAAGTCAGGTCTGCAGACCACATTTCCAACTACTAATCAAAACAAAAAAATCACATCATGGACAACACAACCACGGAAGCCAACCAGCTTCATGGCAGCCTGCTTGGGGAAGAAAAACAAGACTCCAACAGCAACCACTCTAAAACCCCGAAGTTCTTAGAGGGCTGGATACCCGTCATGCAGCACAGAGCCTGGGAGTAGCTCTCTGCTGAACTGGGCAGAGCTGAACCACACCACGAACTTCTACCCTTACGGAAAATGTGTGCTAGCAACATGGTTAAGTTGTCCCTTTTATCTCCAAACGCCTCGCCCGCTCGATATTCCTCCTCAGTGTCCATCATGGAATGCGTCTTGTCTCAAGCTAGAGGAACCCAGTCCCTTCTGGTTTTCAGCACCTAGACGAGAAATTGGAGGTGGGCCAAGGCCACATACCAGAATGAGCATAAGCAGGGCACAGAGTGCCATACTTAGCAGTACTTTTCAAAGGAAGTTGTATGGGGGCGCCTGGGTGGCTCAGTCGGTTAAGCGACTGCCTCCGGCTCAGGTCATGATCCTGGAGTCCCGGGATCGAGTCCCGCATCGGGCTCCCTGCTCGGCAGGGAGTCTGCTTCTTCCTCTGACCCTCCCCCCTGTCATGTGCTTGCTCTCTCTCATTCTCTCTCTCTCAAATAAATAAATAAAATCTTTAAAAAAAAAAAAAAGGAAGTTGTATGGACCGCGTGCCTCAGAGTCTCTGGGGGTGCTAGTTCAAAGTGAGATTCCTACACTGTATTACAGACCTAATACATTGGACTCTCTAACGTGCAGCCCAGGACTCTGCACTTTGAACAAGCACCACCTCCCACTCTCAAGCGGTTGGTATGCTCGCCAGCAATAGAGATTTACTGCCTTTGAGGAAGAGCGGAAGCAGGAAAAATTGGACCAATGGGCCAAAAATGTCTCCTCTGGGCAGGAGCAAGGGGGTAAAGCACAGAGACTGTGGGCACATCTAGCAGCAACTGCGGGGACACAGGACACAAAGGCACAGAACCTGAAAGGCAATAGTGTGAGGGTCTCAATACATTTTCTAGCCCTGGGCAGCCAGCCCCTCTTCGGGAGAGCCGCAGTCCCCTTTTCCCTGCAGGCATGCCTCGGCAGCCATTAAAGGCATGGTGTGCTGAGGGATTACAGCTCCTTACTAATTAAATTGTAAATCTCGTTTCAACTGTTGGAAAAAACCAAGGGCACAAAACGCTGGCATCTCTCTAAGCTAGAGTAGAGTAGCTGTCTTACTCTTGAAAGAATACAACACCCAACAAAATCTACATCAGAGGAGAAGCAAAGAGTCCTTGAGAGGGGGGGCTGTCAGCTTGATAGAGTGCAGTTATATGTTACCAGAGCCAAATGTACTGAAGCAGACCCTCGAAGTGTCAGTGACAATCCAAGATCCTTCCTTCCAAGCGTATAGCCCGCCCCAAAGCTCGCACTGTCACGCATCTCCAGTCTTGTGCTCAATTCTAGACTTCTTCTGAAAACCTGAATCTCTCACACTATTTGACCCCATAACCTTGGTGTTTCTCAAACCCACTTATTTTAATAGAGTGCCATAATCTAGAGTCACAGATCCAGAAGTTTCCTGGGCTCAACTCATCGTGCTTCCACATGCAGCTACAGACACTGTGTATACATCGTGTCATGCTAGGGACTCAAATATAAAACATCACAAGACCGACCACCTTTCACACACACATACATACACACACACACACACACACATAATCTCACCCAAGTGCCAGTTTCTTCCCATGAGGAAGAGGGATGACAGATACTGGACTCAGAGCTGGTGATGCAATATTCGGGTACCTGGCTTCAGCCTTCCATGGAATGGAAATGGTGCTCTTAGGACACCTCCCCACACACTCACTTATTTTATTCCACAGTGGGTGAAATTCTTTGCATGGCTATCGGAGTACTTCAGCCCCATTTTCCCGTTCCTCTGCCTGCCTGCAAATAACTCTGGTCTGATAACCCATCTCCTCAGGGTTGCAGGGAAATCCAGGGTTTTCTAGTCCTGCCCATCACTGGGCAGGTAAGCCTCACAGATTCTGGTGTAAGGAACCGAAAAGTTCAGTATTACCATGTGCCTAAGCCACATTCTCCAAACTAGCCTTCAGTGAAAAAAAGGGGGGGGGGTGGATATTGGAAATCCCATTTGCTTTATTCTTTCTCTATGTCTTAATTGGTTCAAAACTCCATAGGAAGGAAAGTGGAATAGTATATTGGCTGCCCTCAAATCTCCAGCATTTGGCTTCTACTTTCAGTTTAGGGAAGAGTTAGCATAAATCCCTGTGGTCAGAGAAATACAGGGCTCCCCTGAGCCCAACCCCATGGATCCAGACTGAGGGGGACAACAGCTTCCCAGCATGGCTACGTTACGTATTTTTCAGAGTGGTTATTGGGAAAACAAAAGCAAATCAAGAAATATACCAGTTGCCTGAGATTTACATAGGCATGTGTGTGAGGACTACTATTGGGTTATAGATACCATTCCTCTCTGTGAGCCTCCATTTCTGGTTGAGTGGACTAAATATAGATGCCCTGTTTGCTATGTGCACCATGTTTGATATTTTCTCCATACCTTTGCACATGCTGTGCCCTCTGGAATGGCCTGTCTCCTGGTACCCCCTCCCCCGCCACTGTTCACTTGGAAAACTCCTGTTTATGCCTAAAGACCTAGTTCAAATTTCATTTCATCCTGATCTTTTTCAGACAGAGTTACATACTTGTTTTACTTTAACATCTTGTTTATGCCTCTAGTAATTGCTACTGTTACTTTTTCCATGCCCCCTTCCTTCTGCTCAACCCCTACCCTGTTAGACTGACAACTCTGGATAGCATAAACTGTCTTATTCATGATGTTTATAATCCCCAACTCCTAACCCAGTGCCTAGCAATTGGGAATATGTAATAAATATATGAAGAGAGAGACAGATGGGGAAAAAAAAGACAGGAGCTAGAATGACACAGACACTGAGTCAGATAGAAGAGAGGAGAAACATAGGAATAAAGACCCACAAAGAGAGATGAGAACGGGGAGAAGCCATGAAGAGGGTAAAAAGGAAGAAAAGAAAGATGAAGTCATAAACAAAACAACATAGCCCGCCCCCCATAAAAATACTTGCTAAGTTCTTACTGAATGCTGGAGATGGCTCTCAATGGGGAAGACTGCACAGCACAACCAGAAACCATAGCAAACAGAGGTGGCGCTAAGTAGCCAAGTGGTTGCTCTGGAAAACGATCTAGACCCCAGGCAGCCCTGCAGAACTGTGTGCTCATTGCTAGTCAAAGTGTAGGGGACAGAGTTTACCTCCTGAAAGTATTCATGAACCCTACCAGGCGTGGAAGCTTTCTATTTCAACTGTGTTAGGAATAAATGGCTTTTCTGCCTGCTAATCGCAATTCCCAATCCTTCTTAGCTTGTCTCATTATTTAAATAATGAAGAAAAGAGTTCAAATGGATTCGTTTTTAATTTTGACCTTCAAACCATGTGGCCTGATTGCGGGACTTTTAGGAGGTAATTTAATCCTTAATGTTTGCATCATAAGGCATTTAGTTCTGCAGGCATGCCATAAATCTGCAAGATGAACTGTGATTCACTCCTGTAGGTGTTAGTATGGGATTATGTAAGCATTGCCAATAATGAAAATAAATTACTAGAAATTATGTCAAAGAACAAATAAAAGCAGCTATATCTATAAAAGTGTTACATCTCCACAGAGTAATAAAAGATGGTCTGTGTATAGAGAAGTAATTTATAACAGCTAGTAAGCAAATCAACATTCTTTTAGATGATGATCAGCCAAAGCATCATGTACCAAAGAGGAAAATCTACAAAACAAAACATAGCCATAGAAATAGAAATAACTAATTAAAGATTCTTTTTTATATTGTTTTATCCAATGAGTTGGATTATTTTTTCACAAAGTAAGAAGGCCCATGATACGTAGAAAGCATTTCCTATGTCTGCTCCAATATGTCCACATTAAGCAGTCAAGTCCCAGTGGTCAAGGACCAGAGTGAATCCTTGATTAGCATTTAGGACAACAGCACATGTAACTAGGCTTTTATGTTTCTTTCGTGGTGGCCATGGTGGTTTTGAGGGGTGCTGGTTCTGGGTTTTGTGTTTTCTTTCTAACTCCATGCGACCATTGCGGAGAGCACCTCCTCTCTGGCAAATACTGTGTTAAGCCCTAAAGAAATGTATTAATAGGCAAATAAGGCTCAGGCATTCTATTCAAGAATCTCACTGGCCAGTGTATTGGGCAGCGCTACAAGTCTGGAGATACAGATGTGCTGTCTTCTGTAGCCTAGGTCCCCACAGAGCCCCCAGGGAACTTAACAGACATGGAGCACAGAGGCCCAGTCTGCCACCCTCCACCTCTCACTTTCCTGTGAAACCATCTCTCCCTGGGTTCATACCAGTTCTTCAACAATTATTTTATTTGCCTCTGTGTCAATACCATATGTTTACTTGCAATGTCCTCTAAGCAGATCATATGTTCCTTGAGTACAAAAGTAAGTAGGACTTGTTTTGGTGTCATTCAGAGCAAGGAGCCTGGTGCTTAGATTAGTAAACTGTTCTGTCTTATGTTCCTAAAGGCACCATGAGTCCTTTGAAGACATGAACTACGTCCGATATGTTCTGGTGATCACCTAATACTCCAGCATAGTGCAAATTCCATTGTACACTCTTAAGAGATGGTTGTTGAATGAACTAAGAGGAATGCGAACTACTGAGAGCAGAAGCACTCCTGTCTGCTAGCCTAATTCCATTCTCTTCTGGCTCTGGCATTTAGCTCTGCTATTTTGTTTATTGCTCTGTAAATAAGAATGGTTTTATCTATCTCAAAGTGTATTATAAAAATGAAATATTTTTAAATACTCTGCACATTTCTTGGCACTCAAGAGAGCACACTGGTAATGGTAGCTGTTATAAAATGTGACTCTTAAGCCTAGAGGTTTGATCTTAGGGTGAAAAAAAAAATCCCTGAACTCTCACTTTGAGGGGGCAGAGGAATTGAACCCTTGTGCTCTGGGCTTAAACGTGTCTTCTCCATCCAAAATTCTTGATATGTCAAGTTTATGGGTTGAAGCTAAAGAAATTTCCCAGGGTCTACATGAAAGCATTGCAAAGTAGTGGTTTTTAACTTAGAGTTCATGAATGGGCTTTGGCCAGTCCATTAACTCATAAATGCATTCCAAAACATATATGTATGCATGTAGATGCATTTCTCCATCCAATGATTACATAGCTTTGATGAGATGTTCAAAGGAATTGATAGCTCAGAATAAAATTCAGAACTCCTACTATTGAATAATCTTAGGATAAGTTCTGCTTTTCCCTAAAAGTCAGTGGAGAGAATTTTCCTCCATGAACTGAAGTATCCAGGAAGATCTTTTACTTAGGGTGTATATCATATTTTATAAAACCAAAGAATTAATGATTTTTAAAACCCAGGGAACTGAAAAAGAAGAGGAATATCTTATACCCAGAGGTACAAAGTATCAATATGTCCTATGAAACAAACAAGTGCCAATGATTAAAACCTGACACATGCTCACTTGAATACCTGGGCTTGAAATATATTAGAAAGAAATGTCAGAGGAATTAATAAGCTTCTACCTCCTGTCCATATTCATTGAGAGAAAAATAAACAGAAGCTAAGCAATTACAAAAATCAGAGAGCAGAGTTTTGTTAGTTCTGCAAGAAATTCCAAGAAAACACATTTCTTTTTTAATGAAATATGCCACCAGCAGCCAAAAGATAATATGATAAAAATTTTGTGGCGATTCAAGAATATTGTTTCATGGGCCAGCTCTGTAACTGATTTCAACCATCTTAGGTTTCAGAGCCTCTAAAATACCACTTTGCAGATATTCTTCTGTTAGCTTTCTTATTTATAAACCACCCAACTATTTCCTTAACTAAAATTTTACCACTGCTTTCCATGCTATTCCAGTGGTCAGAGAATATGTTACCTACAGAAAGGAAAAGATTGCTGATCTACTGCCTTTATATAAACTAATTTCTCCAAAGGTCTTATTCATTCATAAAGCACATTGAGCCAGACACTGTAATAGATTCTAGAAGTAGAAAAGCAAATGAGGTAGACATTGACCCTGATATCAGGGAGCTTGCACTCTAGAAGAGAAGAGGATAGAGGGAAAAGTCAAATAAATAAAATAGTTTAAATAGTTGTATGTTATATTTAATGCTATTATGGAAACAATCAAGTGGCTTAAGTTTAGAATAACAAAGAGGAGCTTATATTAGACAGTCAGGGAAGACCCTTCTATAGAAATGCCACTTAAGCAGAGACAAGAAGATAAAAAAGCTGTGTTCATGCATAGAGTGAGAAAAAGAGAATCTAAGGTTAGGGAAACAGTATGTGCAAAGACTAAGAATCAGGAAAGACCATGTATTTTTGAGAAAGGAAAAAATGTGGTGAATTCCATCCATTGAGGGAGAGAGAAAGTCAAGACATGGTTGGAGAAGAAGAGACAAGATCATGCAAATCCTGGAGGCCATGGTTAGGAGTTCAGACTTTGTTCTAGCTACAGTGGCAAGTCACTGAAGGGTTTTAAGCAAGGGGATGAACTGATGCAATTTTTATTTTAAGAATAGCATCTTTAATAATGTATGAATAGTGAATTAGTACGGGAAGACTAAAAGATGTTAATGTGGAATAAGTGGCCATGACGTTGGAGTGAAGAAAAGAGATTGAGACATATTTAAGAAATAGAATTAACAGAGTTGTCTGGTAGACCAGACACAGGGTCTGAAGAGAAAGGAAGGAATCAGTATTACTTTTAGGATTCTTGTTGGAGAAGATGGCGAGCCCATTTACTGAGACGAAGAAGATTTGCAGGAGGTGCCAAGAATCCATTTTCAACTTGTAAAATTTGCCATGTATCTGTTACATTCAGGTGGAACTGTCAAGTAGGCAGCTAGATCTACAAGTCTGCAGTTCAGATGACCGACCAGGGCCAGAGACAAAAATTTGGTCTTCAACATTGCAGTAGTATTTGAATCCATAAAAATGGACAAAATCCATCTAGGGAGAAAATTTGGCAAGGGAAAAGGGCCCTTAAGGGCACTCCCCCAAAAAAACCCCAACCATTTAGAGGAAGGGAAGCCAGCAAGGAAGTCTAAGAAGGGGTGATTAGTAGAGCAGAAGGAGAGCTGGAGAAGTGAGAAGCACTAAGAGAAGAAAATGTTCTTCCTTCCAGCTCTAAATGTCACAGAAGCCTTGGAGAGAAGTCCATTGGCCTCAGGCACATCTGTCATTGCCCAGAGTGTTGATTTGACTTAAAACATACCTTAAACCAGTGCTTTCCAAACTTTAACATGGAGACCTGGGGAATGATAATATGTTTCATTCCATAGTGGGTAAAATGGAGGGTCTCTGGAGCCCTGCTGAGGCTGCTCATGGCCCCAGGTGGCCAGCTATGGGATCCCAAACCACAGCAGTGTAATGCTGTTGGCTCAGTCTGATTAGATAAATGGATCAGTGAGAACTCTTTTGGTTAAAGATATAGAAAACAACCTGAGCTAACTTAAGCAAAAATGTGGAGAATTTAACAACACAGGGGTAACTCAAGGGACCCAAGACTGGAATCAGCCAGGCTGAGGGAGGACTGGAATGGAGAAATGGAAAGTTATCAAGCTACACGGGTTCCTGTCTTGGCATCTCTCATTGCTGCTTCTCTCAGTAGCCTGCTTTGTTAATTTTTTGGGCAGAAGAGCCCTCTCTGTTACTCCATGTTTATAGCATGCTGTCATCCCTCCCACGTTCAGAGATTCTTTCTCTATGTCCCAATTTCAGATTCCTCAGGGCAGGACTCTGTACCAACATAAACCAGGGGTGCATGCCTGTTCTGATCAGCTGAAGCTGGAGGAAGTGTTATAGTGTGTAAAATGGTGAAGGGAGGCACTATGAGCTGGCCACACACTCCAAAAAAATATTGCTAGGTCCAACATGAAACTCACTTATCTTGATTATAATATTATATTGCCTTGATTCTAAGATGTCATCCATTATAAAAAGCATCCTTTTACTGACTTTTCCAGAAAAAGCAAAGACCATATAATCTATCTATCTATCTATCTATCTATCTATCTATCTATCTATCTATCTATCTATCTTTAAAGCCTACAGAAGTTTATGTTTGTTCATCCCATCACATACCACTTTCTTTTCCACTATCAATATGGCCATCAAAATTTGACTCTAAGGTTTTTTTACAAAGTGTGAAAATAATTCTGAGTCATTTTTAGATCAAAAAGTTATTCTAATTTTCATTACCCATGCCCATTGTCTTGACAGATATTGTAATTTTTGGATTGGTAATATAATTGAAAAGTGTATCAAAGAATCTGGAATTTTGTATAATAAGTATAATTTGATTATACTTATAGGATTTTTAATTGAATTACATATCACTAGAATTTAACATGCTTTTCTTGAAAGTCAGCTAAAGGCTTTTATCTGATATTCTGAGCTTGAATGATGGACCTTCACAAAATTAGTTAGACGCACCTTTCTCCTGGCTTTGAACATTCTATGCTGTGTTCTGAAAAAGCTGGTCTTCTCTGATCGCTTTAATTGCATTGCCTGATGTGTGATAGTCTTCTGCATACACAGTAATTTTTTGTTTCAATGCTATACAATGATATAGACTTATTTAAAAATAGTTTTGTTGATTTTTACAATTACACTCCTAAATTGAATTTAAATGCTATGCAGGCTTGGTACCACCAATGGACCAACTCAGCTGAGGTCCATCTCTCATTGTGCCTGGCAAAGTTGGTACAGAACATGGGAAAGCAAATGATAACAGGTTCTCTGGCCACCACCTGGAGAGTCTCTTCCGAAAGATTTTAAGACACATCTGATTTCAGAAATGTCAAAATATGGAAAATGTACATCTTGCAATCAAGCAAATATATATATAAATATATATATTTAGTTTTCTTTCACTGAGACTTAATACGTGATAGACCTTTTTAAGCTAAGTGATTCACATGGTTTAACTCATTTAATCCTCATGACATGACAATCTAGCTAGCCATAGCTCTTATGTCCATTTTACAAATGAAAAAACTAAGGTTGTAAGGTTAGGTCATTTCCCAAAGACCACCCAGCCAGTAAATAACCTAGCTAGGATGGAAGGCCAGCCTGATTCCAAATCCCATGTGTTTAGTCAATGTATCAAAATGCTTCCTAATTAATTGTGTGGTAGCAAAAGTCATTAAAGGTAAGATTAATTAATAAGATAAATTATAAGATTAACTAATAATATGAATGTATCCACCTTGCTATTATTCAATTAACTGAGCTATTCTGTTTTTCCAAGAAATGTGGACAAGGCTAGTTGTAGTAGCTATTACGTATGTCAATATCGTTTTTGGTATAACTTGGATGAATCACTGTTCATATATCCTTGATTTTCTTATCTTTAAATTCATGTAACTATTTCAAGTAATAGTAATCATAATGAGTGGAAAACAACTGCAGTTAGGGTTCTATGAGGTGCTCAGCTCTTTCCCCCCACCTGCCGTCATCCAGGTGTCCAAAGCAGAGAACCGCCAAGCAGCTGCCTGAGCCTTACCATCACCTGTGCAGGATAGAAGACAGGGCAAATGAACATAAAAAGTGCCCTGCTCCAGTAGGCCCCTGATCCTCTCACATTAGAATTCTGCCTCTGGGAATCGTACCAATGGGTGGTGTGTGGGACAGCAAGGTGTCACCCCAAAAGTATTAAAAGACATATAGATGGCCAACAGACATATGAAAAGATGCTCAACATCACTAGTCATCAAGAAAATATAAATCAAAACTACAATGAGATATCCTCACACCTCTTAGAATGGCTAAAATCAAGAAGACAAGAAACAACAGGTGTTGGTGAGGATGTGAAGAAAAGGACTGCACTGTTGGTGGGAATGCAAACTGGTGCAGCCTCTGTGGAAGACAGTATGGAGGTTCCTCAAAAAACTTAAAATAGAAATACCATATGATCCAATTATTCCACTATTGGGTATTTACCCAGGGAAAACAAAAACACTAACTTGAAAAGATATCTGCACCCTATGTTTACTGCAGCACTATTTACAATAGCCAAGACATAGGAGCAACCTAAGTGTCCATCAATAGACAAATGGATAAGGTATGTGTATATATATATAAATATATACACTTTATATATATGTGTATGTATTATAATATATATTTACACTATAATATATAATATAATAAAATATTATATACATGTATTATAATATATATAAATGGAATATTACACAGCCATAAAAAAGGATGAGCTCATGTCATTTGAGACAACATGGCTGCACCTAGAGGGTATTATGCTAAGTGAAATACATCAGACTAAGAAAGACAAATACTATATAATTCCACTTATACATGGAATCTTAAAAAATGAATAAACAAAAAGCAGAATCAGAACTGCAAGTAGAGAACAAACTGATGGTTGCCAGAGGGAGGAGGGTTATGGCTTGGCAAAATGGGTGAAGGGAGTGGGAGATACAGGCCTCTAGTTATGGAATGAGGAATGAGTAAGTCATGGGAATAAAAGGCACAGCATAAGGTATAGTCAATGATACTGTAATAGGGATGTAATGGGACAGATGGTAGCTATGCTTGTGAGCCCAGCATAATGTATAAACTTGTCAAGTCACTAAGTTGTACACCTGAAACTAATGTAACATTATGTGTCAATTATACTTAAATAAATATTTGCATATTTATATATATATAAATTAAATTAAATGGACATGGGGGAAAAAAGTATTAAGGGACAACCCCAGGCACTACAGCTTTTCTTAGGAACATCAGTACCATCTGAGAGCCTATTTCCTGTATTTGTTAGGAAACAGTGATGCTTCCTCATCCTAACTTGCCAGGATTTGGTGAAGAGGGTCTTCTTCCAGCCACAGCCATTAGCAAACTTCTTGCCTATTGAGTACAAGTAAATAAATAAAACTTCATGATGGGGGCACGTGAGTGGCTCGGTCAGTTAAGCATCAGACTCCTGATTTTGGCTCAGGTCACAATCTCAGGGTCATGAGATCGAGCCCTGCATCAGACTCTGAGCTCAGTGCAGAGTCTGCTTGAGATTCTCTCTCTCCCTCTCCCTCTGCCCCTTCCCCCACTTGTGCTCTCTCTCTCTCTAAAAATAAATGAAATCTTTAAAAAAAGAAAAGTTCATGATGAATATTATAATAAATAATATCTTATGACATATATTGAAGATCATATTATAATTACAGCATGAGGAACATTGCAATCTGAGTGTGGTAACTCATTCATGGCACCGGGGCCTCATAGGACTTCCTCCCTTGATGCCAAGAAATGCTCCCCAAAGAGCTTAATCAACTTTCGAAGAGCTATGGTTGGGGTTTATTTAATAGATTATTCAAAGAACTGTAGACACAACCCACTTCTATTGTTAAAGAGCTAAACAGAAGACACAAAAATCTTTATGTGCAGGTTTTAAATGTGTTTTCCTTGTTTCTCATTTCCCTCTATTACTTTCGGGCTCACAGATTGCTCTAATTCACCATCTTTGTGATTTCCTTCCATTGACCCTATTGCCATTTCTCTGCTATTGGTCATGCTCATCTATGTGGCTTTTAGGTTAAAGATGTATCCTTTTCTCTCATTCATTCACTTTCATTCACTTGTGCTGCAAATATTGAATCCCTACTACATCTCAAGTCCTGTATGTTTATCCATGTGACTAACTCACTGAGAACATGAAATCAGTTCAAACAGACATAGGATGTATTTTTTTATGTTTTCATATAGTAGTATTTTATTTTTTACTAAAATATACTTTGATTATAAAATTTAAAATAACTAGAAAACAAAATAAACTTGAGAATTCTTGTTCTAAATATGTTGTTCTTGTTTCTCTTATAGTAATTACTTATAGTAATAAAAGTAACTTAAGTAAAAAGACAGATTTTTATTCTAGACCTAATTTTACCATTTGCTGATTTTGTATAATGTGGTAGTCTGTCTCAGATCTCTTTCACAATCATCCTTATTTCTTTTTTTTATTATGTTACGTTAATCACCATACATTACATCATTACTTTTTGATATAGTGTTCCATGATTCACTGTTTGCGTACAACACCCAGTGCTCCATGCAGAACGCGCCCTCTCCAATACCCATCACCAGGCTAACCCATCCTCCCACCCCCGTCCCCCCCCAGAACCCTCAGTTTGTTTTCCAGAGTCCATTGTCTCTCATGGTTCATCTCCCCCACTCCGATTTCCCCCCCTTCATTCTTCCCCTCCTGCTATCTTCTTTTTTTTTTTAACAGATAATGTATTATTTGTTTCAGAGGTACAGATCTGTGATTCAACAGTCTTGCACACTTCACAGTGCTCACCATAGCACATACCCTCCCCAATGTCTAACACCCAGCCACCCCATTCCTCCCACCCACCACCACTCCAGCAACCCTCCGTTTGTTTCCTGAGATTAAGAATTCCTCATACCAGTGAGGTTATATGATACATGTCTTTCTCTGATTGATTTATTTCGCTCAGCATAATACCCTCCAGTTCCATCCATGTCATTGCAAATGGCAAGATCTCATTCCTTTTGATGGTTGCATAATATTCCATTGTATACATATACCTCATCTTCTTTATCCATTCATCTGTCGATGGACATCTTGGCTCTTTCCACAGTTTGGCTATTGTGGACATTGCTGCTATAAACATCAGGGTGCACGTACCCCTTTGGATCCCTACATTTGTATCTTTGGGGTAAATATCCAGTAGTGCAATTGCTGGATCATATGGTAGCTCTATTTTCAACTTTTTGAAGAAACTGTTTTCCAGAGTGGCTGCACCAGCTTGCATTCCCACCAACAGTGTAGGAGGGTTCCCCTTTCTCCGCATCCCTGCCAACATCTGTCGTTTCCTGACTTGTTAATTTTAGCCATTCTGACTGGTGTGAGGTGATATCTCATTGAGGTTTTGATTTGGATTTCCCTGATGCCGAGCAATGTTGAGCACTTTTTCATGTGTCTGTTGGCCATTTGGATGTCTTCTTTGGAAAAAATGTCTGTTCATGTCTTCTGCCCATTTCTTGATTGGATCATTTGTTCTTTGGGTGTTGAGTTTAGGAAGTTCTTTTTTTTTTTTT
>NW_023270451.1:73502786-73674034 GCF_011800145.1 Mirounga leonina | reverse complement strand
ACTGCAGCAACCCTCAGTTTGTTTCCTGCGATTAAGAATTCCTCATACCAGTGAGGTCATATGATACATGTCTTTCTCTGTTTGACTTATTTCGCTCAACATAATACCCTCCAGTTCCATCCACATCGTTGCAAATGGCAAGATCCCATTCCTTTTGATGGTTGCATAATATTCCATTGTGTATATATACCACATCTTCTTTATCCATTCATCTGTCGATGGACATCTTGGCTCTTTCCACAGTTTGGCTATTGTGGACATTGCTGCTATAAACATCGGGGTGCACGTACCCTTTCGGATCCCTACTTTTGTATCTTTGGGGTAAATACCAAGTAGTGCAATTGCTGAATCATATGGTAGCTGTATTTTCAACTTTTTGAGGAACCTCCATACTGTTTTCCAGAGTGGCTGCACCAGCTTGCATTCCCACCAAGAGTGTAGGAGGGTTCCCCTTTCTCCACATCCCCGCCAACATCTGTCATTTCCTGACTTGTTAATTTTAGCCATTCTGACTGGTGTGAGGTGGTATCTCATTGAGGTTTTGATTTGGATTTCCCTGATGCCGAGCGGGGATATTGAGCACTTTTTCATGTGTCTGTTGGCCATTTGGATGTCTTCTTTGGAAAAATGTCTGTTCATGCCTTCTGCCCATTTCTTGATTGGATTCTTTGTTCTTTGGGTGTTGAGTTTGATGAGTTCTTTATAGATTTTGGATACTAGCCCTTTATCTGTATGTCATTTGCAAATATCTTCTCCCATTCTGTCGGTTGTCTTTTGGTTTTGTTGACTGTTTCCTTTGCTTTACAAAAGCTTTTTATCTTGATGAAGTCCCAATAGCTCATTTTTGCCCTTGCTTCCCTTGCCTTTGGCAATGTTTCTAGGAAGAAATTGCTGCGGCTGAGGTCGAAGAGGTTGCTGCCTGTGTTCTCCTTTAGGATTTTGATGGACTCCTGTCTCACATTGAGGTCTTTCAACCATTTGGAGTCTATTTTTGTGTGTGGTCTAAGGAAATGGTCCAGTTTCATTCTTCTGCATGTGGCTATCCAATTTTCCCAACACCATTTGTTGAAGAGACTGTCTTTTTTCCATTGGACATTCTTTCCTGCTTTGTCAAAGATGAGTTGACCATAGAGTTGAGGGTCCATTTCTGGGCTCTCTATTCTGTTCCATTGATCTATGTGTCTGTTTTTGTGCCAGTACCATACTGTCTTGATGATGACAGCTTTGTAATAGAGCTGGAAGTCCGGAATTGTGATGCCGCCGGCTTTGCTTTTCTTTTTCAACATTCCTCTGGCTATTCGCGGTCTTTTCTGGTTCCATATAAATTTTAGGATTATTTGTTCCATTTCTTTGAAAAAAGTGGATGGTATTTTGATGGGGATTGCATTGAATGTGTAGATTGCTCTAGGTAGCATTGACATCTTCACAATATTTGTTCTTCCAATCCATGAGCATGGAACGTTTTTCCATTTCTTTGTGTCTTCCTCAATTTCTTTTATGAGTATTTTATAGTTTTCTGAGTACAGATCCTTTGTCTCTTTGGTTAGATTTATTCCTAGGTATCTTATGGTTTTGGGTTCAATTGTAAATGGGATCGACTCCTTAATTTCTCTTTCTTCTGTCTTGTTGTTGGTGTATAGGAATGCCACTGATTTCTGTGCATTGATTTTATATCCTGCCACTTGACTGAATTCCTGTATGAGTTCTAGCAGTTTTGGGGTGGAGTCTTTGGGTTTTCCACATAAAGTATCATATCATCTGCAAAGAGTGAGAGTTTGACTTCTTCTTTGCCGATTTGGATGCCTTTGATTTCTTTTTGTTGTCTGATTGCTGTGGCTAGGACTTCCAATACTATGTTGAATAGCAGTGGTGATAGTGGACATCCCTGCCGCGTTCCTGACCTTAGGGGGAAAGCTCTCAGTTTTTCCCCATTGAGAATGATATTCGCTGTAGGTTTTTCATAGATGGCTTTTATGATATTGAGGTATGTACCCTCTATCCCTATACTCTGAAGAGTTTTGATCAAGAAAGGATGCTGTACTTTGTCAAATGCTTTTTCTGCATCTATTGAGAGGATCATATGATTCTTGTTCTTTCTTTTGTTAATGTATTGTATCACATTGATTGATTTGCGGATGTTGAACCAACCTTGCAGCCCAGGGATAAATCCCACTTGGTCGTGGTGAATAATCCTTTTAATGTACTGTTGGATCCTATTGGCTAGTATTTTGCTGAGAACTTTTGCATCCATGTTCATCAGGGATATTGGTCTGTAATTCTCCTTTTTGATGGGGTCTTTGTCTGGTTTTGGGATCAAGGTAATGCTGGCCTCATAAAATGAGTTTGGAAGTTTTCCTTCCATTTCTATTTTTTGGAACAGTTTCAGAAGAATAGGTATTAATTCTTGAAATGTTTGGTAGAATTCCCCTGGGAAGCCATCTGGCCCTGGGCTTTTGTTTTTTGGGAGATTTTTGATGACTGCTTCAATTTCCTTAGTGGTTATAGGTCTGTTGAGGTTTTCTATTTCTTCCTGGTTCAGTTTTGGTAGGTGATACATCTCTAGGAATGCCTCCATTTCTTCCAGGTTATCTAATTTGCAGGCATAGAGTTGCTCATAATATGTTCTTATAATTGTTTGTATTTCTTTGGTGTTGGTTGTGATCTCTCCTCTTTCATTCATGATTTTGTTGATTTGGGTCATTTCTCTTCTCTTTTTGGTAAGTCTGGCCAGGGGTTTATCAATCTTGTTCATTCTTTCAAAGAACCAGCTCCTAGTTTCGTTGATCTGTTCTACTGTTCTTTTAGTTTCTATTTCATTGATTTCTGCTCTGATCTTTATTATTTCTCTTCTCCTGCTGGGTTTAGGCTTTATTTGCTGTTCTTTCTCCAGCTCCTTTAGGTGGAGGGTTAGGTTGTGTACTTGAGACCTTTCTTGTTTCTTGAGAAAGGCTTGTATTGCTATATACTTTCCTCTTAGGACTGCCTTTGCTGCATCCCAAAAATTTTGAATAGTTGTGTTTTCATTTTCATTGGTTTCCATGTATTTTTTTATTTCTTCTTTAATTTCCTGGTTGACCCATTCATTCTTCAGTAGGATGCTCTTTAGCCTCTATGTATTTGAGTTCTTTCCGACTTTCCTCTTGTGATTGAGTTCTAGTTTCAAAGCATTGTGGTCTGAAAATAGGCAGGGAATGATCCCAATCTTTTGGTACCGGTTGAGACCTGATTTATGACCTAGGATGTGATCGATTCTGGAGAATGTTCCATGGGGACTAGAGAAGAATGTGTATTCTGTTGCTTTGGGATGGAATGTTCTGAATATGTCTGTGAAGTCCATTTGGTCCAGTGTGTCATTTAAAGTCTTTATTTCCTTGTTGATCTTTTGCTTAGATGATCTGTCCATTTCAGTGAGGGGGATGTTAAAGTCCCCCACTATTATTGTATTGTTGTTGATGTGTTTCTTTGCTTTTGTTATTAATTGCCTTATATAATTGGCTGCTCCCATGTTAGGGGCATAGATATTTACAATTGTTAGATCTTCTTGTTAGATAGACCCTTTAAGTAGGATATAATGTCCTTCCTCATCTCTTATTACAGTCTTTGGTTTAAAATCTAATTTGTCTGATATAAGGATTGCCACCCCAGCTTTCTTTTGGTGTCCATTAGCATGGTAAATGGTTTTCCACCCCCTCACTTTCAATCTGGGGGTGTCTTTGGGTCTAAAATGAGTCTCTTGCAGACAGCATATCGATGGGTCTTGTTTTTTAATCCAGTCTGATAGCCTGTGTCTTTTGATTGGGGCATTGAGCCCATTTACATTCAGGGTAACTATTGAAAGATAGGAATTTAGTGCCATTGTATTGTCTGTAAGGTGACTGTTACCGTATATTATCTGTGTTCCTTTCTGGTCTATGTTGCTTTTAGGCTCTCTCTTTGCTTAGAGGACCCCTTTCAAGATTTCTTGTAGGGCTGGTTTTGTGTTTGCAAATTCCTTTAGTTTTTGTTTGTCCTGGAAGCTTTTTATCTCTCCTTCAATTTTCAATGAAGCCTAGCTGGATAGAGTATTCTTGGCTGCTTATTTTTCTCATTTAGTGCTCTGAATATATCCTGCCAGTCCTTTCTGGCCTGCCAGGTCTCTGTGGATAGGTCTGTTGCCAGTCTAATGTTTCTACCATTGTAGGTTACATATCTCTTCTCCCGAGCTGCTTTCAGGATTTTCTCTTTGTCTATGAGACTCGTAAGTTTTACTATTAGATGTCAGGGTGTTGACCTATTTTTATTGATTTTGAGGGGGGTTCTCTGTGCTTCCTGGATTTTGATGCCAGTTTCCTTCCCCAAATTAGGGAAGTTCTCTGCTATAATTTGCTCCAATATACCTTCTGCCCCTCTCTCTCTTTCTTCTTCTTCTGGGATCCCAATTATTCTAATGATGTTTTGTCTTATGGTATCGCTTATCTCTCGAATTCTGCCCTCGTGATCCAGTAGTTGTTTCTCTCTCTTTTTCTCAGTTTCTTTATTTTCCATCATTTGGTCTTCTATATTACTGATTCTCTCTTCTGCCTCATTTATCCTAGCAGTTAGCGCCCCCGTTTTTGATTGCATCTCATTAATAGCCTTTTTGATTTCTACTTGGTTAGATTTTAGCTCTTTTACTTCTCCAGAAAGGGTTTCTCTAATAACTTCCATATTTTTTTCAAGCCCAGCTAGTATCTTTAAAGTGATGATTCTGAACTCTAGATCTGACATCGTACTAATGTCCGTATTGAGTAGGTCCCTGGCAGTCGGTACTACCTCTTGTTCTTTTTGTTGAGGTGATTTTTTCCGTCTTGTCATTTTGTGCAGAGGTGAATAGATTAATGAGAGAACAAAATGCTAGCAGAGTAACCACGTCCCCAGAAAATATACTCTAAACAAATCAGAAAAGACCTGAAGCAGTGGAAAAAGAAACGGAAAGAGAGAAAAAAGAAAAAAAAGAAAAGAAAAAGATAAAGATAAAAACAAACAAAAACAAACAAAACAAAACAACAACAACAAAAAACCAGAATGTGATCAAATATGATCAGGCTGGTATATAGATCAGTGCCACACACTAGATTTGGGGTGTATTTTGGTCTTTTAGAAGAAAGTGCCTCCCAAAATTTTAAAGAAAGAAAAACTTATATATGTACAAAAATAAGGGTTGATATGATAAAAGGATGGAATATGACTGTAAAGATGGAAATTATAAAAAAAATTTATAAAAGGAATTGATAAGAAGTTGTTTGAAAAAAGAAAGAAGAGGATTTAAAAAAAGAAAAAAGAAAAAAAAAGGGAGAGAATGTGATCAGGCAGGGGAATAGAAAAAACCATATACTAGAGATTTAGGGTATATTTTAATCTGTTAGAAGAAACTATCTCAAAATTTTAAAGAGAGAACAACTTATATATATATATGCCAAAAATACAGGTAACTACTATGAAGGGATAGAATATGACTCTAAAAATGAAAAATAAAAATGTTTTTTTAAAAAAAGGGATTGATAAGATGTGGGTTGAAAAAGGGAAAAAGAAAAATTAAAAAAAAAAAAACAGTTAAAAAAATTAACTTTGAAAGACTAAAGGATCATGGTAAAAAAGCCATGAATTCTATGTGCAGTAGTCCCCTAGCGCTGGAGTTCTGCCGTTCTCATTGATCGGTAAACTTGGTCTTGGCCGGCTGTTCTCGCTGATCTTCTGGGGAGGGGCCTGTTGCCGTGGTTTCCAAAGGTCTTTGCCGGAGGCGGAAGTGCCCCGCCCTTGCCCCCTCCCAGCTAAGTAATCTGCTCGGGTTTGCTCTCCGGGGCTTTTGTTCCCTGCGAGCTTTCCGTACAACTTTGGAGGCGGAGAGTGAAAATGGCGGCCTCCCAATCTCCGCCCCGGAGGAGCCGAGAACTCGGGGCCCCGCTCCTCAGTGCGCCCCCAGAGAGAAGCCGTCAGTCATTCCCGTCTCCCCAGTTTCCAGCCGCACTCCGTGCTCACCCGGCCTGTGACCGCGCGTTTCTCTCTCTGGCACCCGAGCCCGGGTGGAGTCTCCAAACCCAGCCGATCCCTGCGGTGCCCTCCCGCGCGGCTCCTCCCGGGGGAGGAAGGTGAGTCTCCCGGATCTGCCACTTGTGGGGTCCCTGCTGGAGGAGCAGGGGCCCGACTGAGCCGCGGATCCCGGTTTATGGCGACCCCGAGCTGAGAGCCCGCGCCTGGGCTCCGCCTCTGCAGCCGGCTTCCCGGCTCCGTTACCGGGGAGCTCTGCCGCCCTCAGGCACCCCCGGTCTTTCTGTGACCCCGAGGGTCCTGAGACCACACTGTCCCGGAGGGTTCCACCCCCCGCTTAGCCACCAGAGTGACGTCCCTCGGCGGAGCCGACTTCTAAAAGTTCCGATTTTGTGCTCCGTGGTTCTATCACTTGCCAGAAGTGGCCGACGGAGGCCCCTCCCCCGCCGTCTATCCTCCCGAATATCGCCTCGGATTCACTTCTCCGCACGTCCTACCTTCCAGAAAGTGGTCGCTTTTCTGATGAGAGAGTTGTTGCTCTTCTTTTCTTCGATCTCCTGTTGAGTTTGTAGGTGTTCAGAATGGTTTGATCCCTATCCAGCTGAATTCCTGAGAGGAGACGAAATCCAGGTCTCCTACTCCTCTGCCATCTTGCTCCGCCCCCCCTTAGGAAGTTCTTTATAGATTTTGGATACTAGCCCTTTATCTGATGTGTCATTTGCAAATATCTTCTCCCATTCCAGACATAAGATGTATTTAATAATAAACAGAAAATTTAGTTTTACTCTTCCCCAGAATCCCAGTTGGCTTCTGAGTTCCTTTTCGGGCACCTTTAGATTAGAAGCCAGAGCTGCCCCTTCTGTCATCATCAGTGCTGTTCAAGGGAAACTTCAGCAGTGGGAGGATGGTGGATTTGGGCATTTAGGAAATCTGGTACAAATTCTACATCACTTGCCAGGTATGAGAGCAGAAACAAGTTTGGTAAGTTCCCCAAGTCTCGGTTTCTTCATTTACTAAATGGGACATTCACATCTATCTCCCAGATAGGTTCGAAAGCTCAAACACATGATTATAAGTAAAGCCATGCAAAAGAGGTAGTCAGTAAGTGTTATTTCTCCAATGTCGCACACCTTTCTTACTGTGTCTTTGTCTTCTTTGCAATCTGTTATGTATTCAGTCTTTATCTAGTGACTACCTATTATGTGCCAGGCACTGTGCTATTTTTCTTCTTCTGTAATGAACTCAAGAACTTCTAAATGGGAAGGACTTAGTCAACCTGGATGGAATGGAGACTTGCCTTAGGCTTTATTTGCAGAGCAAACTAGCTTTTTTACTAAGAATTTATGTATGGGGGCAGCGAGTGGGGGCACTGAAGGAAGTTATGCCCCCGCCCACCTGCACTGGCCAGCTCCCCTGGCAGAGAACACCACTTCCACTGAGACCTCAATGGTCTTGGCTACCACAAGACTTCTCCATGCACTGCTGTGTTCTAGGTACCCTCACGTATGAACCAGGTGCAAAGAAGACCCCACT
This sequence comes from Mirounga leonina, assembly GCF_011800145.1. NCBI lineage: Eukaryota > Metazoa > Chordata > Mammalia > Carnivora > Phocidae > Mirounga > Mirounga leonina. Next base: position 73,666,495 of record NW_023270451.1, on the reverse strand, counting down.
GCTTCCCACGTCCCTGTTCAGGGTCTCCAGCTCTCTTTCCAAACTGGCTTCCAGGAAGGCAACTAATTTCTCTACTGATTAACCTTTTCTGCCTGACTCTGGATGACAAGACCTCTTAAACCAGCTTCCTTCTAGCTTTGTCCCTGGATTATTTTCCTTCCACTCACATTTCCATTGCTAATTAGCCACCCATTTCTTCATTTCTTATTGGTGACCAAACCTCTTTCTTTTTTATTTCTTTTGTGTTGAATTTTCCAATTTGGAAGGAAAAGATTTTTATGGGTATATAATGTCTGTTTAGTATTTTTTAGGCTACATTACACATATATCATTTAACTATTACAAAAACCCTGAGATGTAGGTGCTTTTTTTAAGATTAGTGAGAGAGAGGGAGAGCACAGTTGGGTTGGGGGGAGAGGCAGAGGGAGAGGGAGAAGGAGGTTCCCTGTGAGCAGAGAGCCCCATACAGGGCTTGATCCCAGGACCCTGGAATCACTACCCGAGCTGAAGGCAGATGCTTAACCGACTGAGCCACCGAGGCGCTCCTGAGATGTAAGTGTTATGAATCCTCCTATTTTGAAGATTAAAAAATCAAATCTTAGAAAAACTGATATGTAAGAAGGACCTTCAACTCCATATGCTCGTCCCATTACCCCAATTTGAAGAATTACTACAAATATTTTGCAAACAAATTCACCAATAGAATAGACTATAAAAACAGCATCTGCAATTGTTGACTGATGCACACATGAAATTGCCTTTGTTTTTCATTAGTTAGATACTCGGTCTTAAGCACCTGGGCATCTTCTATAGGGAGCAGGTGAGTCTAAATTTTGAGAAGCAATATCTCAACCAATTCATCCATTTCAAGGTGCTCTTTAGTAGTATATTTTCCTAAGCATCAGTAGGACAGAGAGTTACTGTTATAATAGAGTACAATTATTACCATATACATCAATTCTTTGTGTCTGCATTGTATTTATCTACTGACAAAGTCTTTTTCCCCCAGTGTCAGCACTCTATCGTTAATACAGCTTTAGAAGAGAATTGTGTTCTCTTGTGACTCATATATCACTAACAAAACTACCAGCAAAGATCCAATTCTCAATTATAAGCACAAAAATAGGCCTCCATTTTAGCATGTATCAAGCCCATCTAGTTCAACATCTATTCTCTGACATAGATGTATTCCATCAGGATGGGCCAAGTCATTAGAAGAGCTTGCAAGTTCCCCCAACATCATGTTATCAGGTTGTATTTTTCTTTTGGATCTTTAACATTTGTCTTCACATCATAAAATCAGTCGTGACCAGTTTTAAAGCAGACTTTTAACGGCATGTGTAACTTTGACATTGACACCTCACTATCAAGGTGGGAAAACCTTAGCAGACTTGGCCCAGAAAAAAAATCCCCTAATTTCATCAGTCAGGTTTTCTGGGGCAACCAGCCTACTAGTTTACTCTCTCCCACTCTACTAAATACCCAATAACATAGCTTATCCTAAACATCACAATGTAAAGGCCTGTCTTAGTCTGCTTGGGCTGCTGTAACAAAATACCATAGACTGGATGGCTGAAACAACATATATAGGGAAGTCCAAGGTCAAGTGCCAGCATGGCCAGGTTCTGCTGAGAGCTCTCTTGTTGGCTTACAGATGGCCATCTTCTTGCCATGTCCTGACATGGCAGAGAGAGAGGGTGCAAGATCTCTGGTCTCTTCTTATACAGCATTAATTTTGTTGTGAGGACCCCACCCTCATGAACTTATCTAAGCATTATTATCTCCCAAAGGCCCACCTCCAAATGCCACGACTTTGGGGATTAGGGCTAAAATATGTGAATTTGGGAGGAGGATATAAACATGCAGTCCAAAACAGTGCCCTCATCACCAATGACATAATCTTCCTAAAAAGCTTTAAGTTGCTGGTAATAACCACTAGCTTGTGTACAACTCCTAACCACACCTGAGTAGAGGAAGAGAATAAGGGCAATCCAGGCAATCCAGAGTGAATTCTTAGGCCCAGGCATAGCTTCATGAAGGTTCTGTGAGCCATGTTTCCTACAAAATGGCAGGAAGACTTCCTTACCAGTTGCCTTGAAATCTAAATGAGATAGAAACTGGGAACATGCCCAAGGATAGAAAGAATGCACAAGAAACTTCCCCTTGAAAAAAAATAATAATAATTGGACAATGAACACAATATAGCTTGCCTGGATTACAAGCCAGTTGGCACTGCATCAAACCCAGTTTGGTGGCTACCCTCCCCCAAAAGGAAAGTCTGCACCCAAACCCAATTCCACAGGGGTCCTCAATATCCCCAGGTAACTGAGTTTCCCAGATAGATAACTCTTAACAATGGATTCCAAATCCAGATATCCCAAGAGTTTGAGTAGTCTATTTGTCTCACATTTAACATGACCACTTTGTTGTGTTTATACTATAAAAAGGTAAAGCAATAGGGGGCAAAGTACCTTCACTCAAACATACATTTACAGCATGTCCAGCAAAGCTTGCTAGCTCCAACCCATCTCCCTCCAGAGGCAACCATATATCTTTCTTCTTGCTGACCCTGACCTTGTAAGTTTCCCCCAATGAAGTCTATTTACTATTCATTCTGGCTGGCATTGTGAAATCATTTTTGAGCCCTACTGCAGACAGAGAGTGATCATGAAAAGACCCATCTTGAATAACAAGTGGTAGCCTCAGAGACTCACCCTGCCCAAGTACCATATTCATATAATGAAAGGTGATTTCATTTTTAACAAACCAGCATGAAATAAATGTTGTAGATTGGATTCTACTGGTTTTATAGGTTATATACAATTAGCTTGTAAATTTGATTTGGATTGTAGTTATATAAGAGCTATAAGCATAAAGTGTTTATATCTGGCTCTATATTCACATTTAATCAGTATTTTAACAAAATAATTTAAATCAATACTTGTGGTTGGAAGATACTGTTATGTTTGTGAATTCTGGACTTTGCTCAAGCCCAGGTGAATAACCCCAAGACTTCAGCAAGCACATTTTTGTTTTCCCGTGAGAACTACCTAAGAGGGTACACCTGGCTAAAAATAGCTTTCTACTGTACCACAGTGCTATTACCTGAGTAGCATTCTAAACATTTGGATATGAGGAAGGCTGAATGAGAAAGAGGTTACTCACCCCTCAGTATTAGAAAATATACTTTGGGCTAACTTTCCCTCCCCAGGCACAAGTTGTACTGAATCAAACATGTTCATTTGCTACTCCTAGAGCTTGATGGGAGCACCCCTTGATATAGAACTTTTGTTAGCCCTAAACTACTCAGGCGATCTCTGACCTTATCAAAATTAAAGACTCACCTGGAGTTTGGGAAGGGAGCAGACATGCAAAGACACTATATCCTTACTGGAAGACTGAAAATATTCCCTTGAGTCTCCATATGGAATCAAGCAGTCCCAGTCTTACTCTGTGACACTAACATTGAGTTTGTCTAGGAAACTTAGAACTGTGGGAGTTTTATCAGACACCAGAACCAAATCAAGTAGTACAAAGGTGACGGATAAAATCTCTGGATACACTGGAGTTTGTTTATCAAATCTAGAATCCTAAATCCCATTTGCACTTCTACCCTGGTCTTTAGGGGCCTCTTGACAAAGATGTGATCACTTGGGAATTAAGCCACAATGACTGCATCTCTAGTCCAGTTAAATTGGGTTCTTTTCTCATTTGTTTTTCCACAAACCATTTAAACTTTTGAGTTTCCCAACAAGCATAATTCACAAATTCATTTGCTATTGGGGTTCTCAATATAACTTTAATTCTAAACTTTAATGAATTGGCTTATAGCAATATTCTGAATATGTCAAATATCACTATTGATTCTCTCTTGGCATACTTGACATACACCTACCTATATATTCATTCTTCCAGGGAATTAACTTATGAAGTCAAAGTTCCAGGAGAGGATATTTAACCCCACTCTTGCTTGTAACTTGAAACAAATGCAGCAATTGATTTTGTACAGAGATGAAGCACCCAGCTGTAATATCAACATATAACATTATCAAAATGTGTCATACGTCAAACACTTTTTTAATATACTGATTATAAATGTTTTATTAAGATATCCAGATAGTATCAAATATGTTAATGTTTATATGTATTTTAAATCAAACATGATCTGTTTTGTATTCTTTTAGGAAAGAGTTTGTATAATTGATTTCCTGTTTTGTATTGAATTAGACTAACCGGTGAATAGAAAGCTCATAGGAACTGTTCAGACACCCGAGGTAAGTGCTTAAAAAATAGAACTATACTATTTAGTGTTTTTTAAAAAAAAATTCCCATAAGGTATTTGAAGGAAATCATTTGAAGAACTATAGCAGGTTAGCTGTTCTGGAAATGATGTTTCCTTAAAGAGAGGAAAAAAAATAAGATGGTACCAAAGAAATGGAATTTAAAAGGAACTCTGAATTAAAATTAAGATACAATGTAATGTCACAGTTCATGGGAAGCCTGAAGTCATGACTGAAAATAAGGTGCCAGCCTTCTGATGACCACACTGTTCTCCCCACAGCGACCCATCACAAGCCTCCCTCCCTGCTCACACTCTCCATCTGGGGCTCATGGGAGAAGACTCTGCCTTCACACCTTCTGTAAGAGTGTGGGCATGTCAAGGAACATCCAGTGTGTTTCTGAGGATTTTATTTCTATGTGCCCAATGAGCTGCATGAAGGAAATTAAGATATAATGTGTTACAGTTAGGGAAGGGAAAAAGACAAAGGCTCTCGTACCAGACAGAAAAAACCAACTCACCCAGAGGTAGATTTAAAATATTGCCCAGAGGGGATAAACACACATACACATATGCACTATGTATACACACACACACACACAACACACACCTATATACGGATATGAATGTATATGGACATATACTATAATCAATGTATCGATAAACATGTACGTAGATCAATATACCATACATCCATGTATATGCACATGAAGAAAGAGAGAGTGAGTGCTTTCTTCAGGAAGATTCTGCTCATTTCTAGTTTGATCTTTCTGTGCATAATCATTTAAATATTTATTACATATTTTAAAGATGACCTATATAGATATGGATATAGATATAAATGTGTTAACAGTAGCAACAGAAATTTTTTTAAAATATTAAGGAATAAATTTAATTAGAAATGAGCAGAAGCTTCCTGAAGAAAGTGTTTTATCTCTACTGAGGTCCACAAAAGAGGACCGGTAAATCACATACCCTTTTCTTGGATAAAAACCTTAAACTTGTAAAGAAGCCAATTCCATTTAGTTTAGTCTATAAATTTAGTAAGATCCAAATAAAAATACTAGATAGGTTTTAACCTTGTGAAATTACAATTTTTTTCCTTTTGTACAATTTTATTGGCTAATTCTTTCAGAACAAAATTAAACAACATTGATGGCTTTTCATCATTGTCTCATTTTTTACTTTTACTTGAAATGCTTTTCACCATGAGGAGTTACGCCGGAATTGGCTGATACAACACACATATACTGTAATGTCTTAGTTAGATGAAATCAGTTCAACACTTCTATATTCTCATTGTGCTGAACTTCAGAAAAGGAGTCAACGCAGCTTATCTCTCTTTCCACTTTTTTCTTGTGGCTTCTAATGCTGCCATCCACTCCTGCCTTTCCTTCACTTCTGTCCTTTACTGTCTACGCTGCTTTAATCTGATGTCTACATATTGGAGATGACTCAGAATTTGTCTATCTAAACCCTTGCCCATGTAATCTCATTGGGTCTATCTATATAATCCTAAAAGAGTCAACCTGCACCTTTCATTTAAAAATAAATAGAAACACACATGCACACAAATATAAGTAAAGATGGGGAAATCTGATTAAGATCAATGGATTGTATCAATGTCAGTAACCTAGTTGTGATATTATACCGTTGGCTTTTGAAATGTTACCTTTGGGGGAAACTGGGTAAAGTATGCTCTCTCTATTATTTATTACAACTGTATGTGACTCTATAATTATTTCAATAAAAATTTCAGAGAGAGAGATCAAAGATTATGTGACTCATTACACCAAAACATCTTCAGATGGCTATTGTATTTAAATATATATTTTTTAAAGGGGGGAGAGAGAGAGAGGGATCTGATTAACTTTTAATTTCCATATCATGATTTTCTCTCGATTCTGGTGTTTATATACAGTTTTTTTTCAATGTAAAGAAATTACATTTTAAACGAGTCCTTTATTTCACCCAAACTGTTATCACGTACTGATTTTTAGCTAGTATTATATGTTAGCAATTCTTGCCCTTTGCAGCAAATCTAAACCCCCTCCCAACACGTATAGTCACTTCCCCAGCCCATCAAGTACAGAAAAAATTTTATTGACATAATCTCTTATTTAGTGAAACAAGCAGACCAAAGAAAAATGAAATGTTGAATAAGAGTGTGATTCTGATGTACAAACTAACATTTCTGCTAAACTCTGTGCATGTGCAGCTAGGCTTGGAGGAGTCCTTCTGATGATTGGCATCCAACTGAAGAGAGTCGAGAATTAACCATGGAGCCATGGGAGTCTGTCTGGGGTTCCCTTGCTTCCCTTGTTTTATTCCTTTACTTACTCCCTGCCCTTCATGTTTCCTTCCCTTCTGCTCTTTTTTTTTTTTTTTTTTAAGATTTTATTTTTAAGTAATCTCTGCACCCAACATGGGGCTAGAACTTACAACCCTGAGATCAAGAGTCACAGGCTCTACGGACTGAGCCAGCCAGGCACTCCTCCTTCTGTTCTTGAGGTTAGAAAGCATCAGGATTTTTTAATGTTCCTCAGGTGAATCCCAGTGTTTGGCGAAGGCCTCTTCCTGCAGGCTCTTGATGAAAGAGGAAGTTTTCTTAAGGAGTGAAGGAACCCGGAGCTCTCCTGGTTGTCAGCCCCGACTTCCAGATACTTTTCCACGCTGTGACTATTTCCTCCATTCCCTGGTGAAAACCACCCTGCTGCCACTCTCCAAATGCCTCTCTCCTCACTCAGACCCGAAGTCTCCAAGCTGCCAGGACCCGTACCCTGTCTCACTGTGTTCCCATCCACCTCATGGTAGAAGGTGCTGCCTGCGTCTCTTCTGCCCCATCCTCCTCCCAAAGCCTGGAGGCAGTGCTTTTAACATTCGAGCATCCAGGGATCCCAGAGCCGAGCAGCAGAAGAAACACTCGATGTGGATTATAGACCCCTGGGCAAAAGTGGGCTCATGGAATGGAACACAGGAGGAAGGCAGGCACACAAGGAACTGTAAGAATGGAGAGGTGAGTTGCAGACTGAGTGTGCAAGCACGTATGTGTGTTAAGCTGCATGTGTAAAAAGTATTCATGGTTTGCATTGTGAATAACTAATGAAAAGGAAAACTGTAACATTTTCTCCTGATCCCGTAGAAAGTAATACCTAGTAATTTTCACGAGTTGGTTAGCATTTATATAATTATTATGCAGCATGCAGATTTAAGCATATATACACACATAAATATATATACATAAATATATATTTATATATATATAATTTTGTGCTACATGAATATATGTGTGTATATATCAGACAAATTTATGGATTTCACTTCACAATGATGCTTACTGCTGCTTGCATCACTCATGTGACAAGTTATAGGTTTGTAAGATCATATCAGAAATTTCGGTATATGAAGCTGTTGTGAAGTCCACTGTTTGATCTATAACATATCCAATTACTGAAAACGGAGTCCTGTTCTATCCAGTGATTCTTCACAGAAATTTTTACAATATTCTGTCCAACAAGGTGCCACACTTTTTCTGTGACTTGGTCTAAAAGCAGGAGTGATTAACAAATATTTTCAGTACATGGTGCATAGCTATAGAGCGTATGTAATATCCATCCTTCCAGCAGGGGGCTCTCTCACCATTCGAAGTATAGATGAGAAAAGATTTAAAAATTATCTACTCAGTTGCTCATTCAATTCATTTACTCACCAAGCTATCATTGAGTTCCTGCCCACTGCCAAATTCTATTACTTTCCAGGGATTTAGTAGGGAGGACTTCATTCTCCTGGAACTTAGAATCTAGTGTCTAATCTTTAGCTACCTCTAATAGAAACAATCATTGCCTCCTGAGTAAAAGCTGTTATTACCAGGTCAGCCACTTGGAGAGGAGGTGATTCTGCTTGCTGAGAAAGTAAGTACTTCGGAAAGGAGTTTGAGTACACATTAAATTTGATTTGCTCTCCTCTGTGCTCTGAGAAATGTATTCCCTCCCGCAACTAGAAAAGAAATTGCCTCTGTTTCTCCCATAGCCTTTCCTGGGATCCAGCCACTGCTCTATTCTGAGGGGGGAAAAATGACTAATCTAGTGGGACAAGCTTTCTATGCCAACAATTTCAAATTTGTGGTCTTAGAATCTGTTATTCTAAGAATGATGAGGGAATTAGGATGCAGACCTCATAAACATCACCTAGTGCAGTGGTAGTCAACTGGCTTTGTCCAAGGACCAATTAAAAAAAAATTAAGATTTTTCAGATTTCATTGTTTTCCTGCCAAATAAAAATGACATCATTGCATCTTATGGGAGAATCATTCTTACAACTTGGGTTATCCACTTGAATGAATGTTGTCAATGTAAAAGAGAAGATTGGTGTTGTGTTATGGACCACTAGAACGTTAACCACTGAACATAGTCAAGAGGGAAAACATCATGGCAGCTTTGATCTTTCTTCTTCACATTTGGGGCTGCATGCCACACAAGGGCCAAAGCAGGTACCTTCCTGATGTAGTGTCCAACCCTCTCATTTTGCAGATGAGGGATCTAGAGCCCAGAGAGGAGGCAGGACTTATCCATGCCACACGGTGAGCTCTCAGGGCATCTTTTTTGAGAAAGTGTTTTTAAAGATTGTGAAATCATAGCATCTTAGAGTTAAGATGAATCTTAGGAAGTCAATCAATCCAACCTTCTGCACCAAGGGAAAACCACTTTGATAGGACCCCTAAAACGACATCATCCAAAAAGTGACAGATCGCTGTGTTCTAGCTCTCAAAGTGTCCACTCATTCCTGAGTTTTCTCATTGTATAAAAGTCATCCATGGAGCCCAAAGATAATTTCTTGTCTTGTTTCTAGTTTTGTGGTCTGCATCTATATAAAGAATTGTACTGCAATTGCTTAAGGACAGTGATCATAACCCCAGTTCTCTCGTCCAAACTACACATTTTCTATACCAACTTTTCAGCCATTTTCCAGATGCTCTAGTTTCTCCTGACATCCTCAAATCCCAACCAGATCCTAACATGTGATGCCAAATGTGATGCTTTTCAGCTGAATCTGGCAAACAATGAGAATGAAGCAAAGTATGTCCATTTCCCAGAAAACATATTTTACCTATGGGGAGAATAAAGAGGACTCACTCTGAGCAACTAAAAGTTGCCTTTTGTACCATTTCAACCTATGGAAGGCTTTTTCAGTTGAGCCAGGTCTCCAGGCTAAAGAACGAGTTTATTTAGAGAAGCAAAAATCAAAACGTTTCATGCATATGATAGCAATACAAATCAACCCAGAAATTCCAAACACTACTCCCTCCACCCAAGTCCCAGGGCCCAGGCTCAGGGTTAACTGGGTTTAAATGGATCAATGAATGCCTAAAGGTCAGTGCCGTCTCAGACATACTACGTTGTCATGAAGTACATATTCTCCAATATCTAGAGATAGAACTATAAGGGGTCTTTGGGTTCAAATAATAAGCACACCAAGAAACCTACCAGGGAATCAACAATGCACTTTCTTCTATTAATAAATAACATATAGATGTTTATGCAAATCAGTGAGTACAAAATACCCATTGCAACAATTTCGAGATAATGTCCATTTCCTAAAACTAGTTTCAGCTAATTAACCATGGTGGAAACTAATTGATTGCCGTCAATCTTGCTGAAACTCTTTATGATACTTTCAGCAGCTTGGCAGTCACTCAAAACGGTCCCAGATTGATGTCAAGAAATCCATATTGGCAAATGCCCAGAATTTCATAGGAGCCTCCCACACCTTACGTGAATTGTCCTCTACATCTTTTCAGCCAGAAACCAGCCACATGCTTCACCTTACTGTCAGCAGGTCAGGGGAGACTTTCAGAGGCTTACAGTCACCATATTCACTGGGTCAAAAATAAGTTCACTTATGGGAGCCATGGAACAAAATATTTTAATTCATATCTTCAGAAAGTTTAGAAGTCACAGTACCAACACCTCTTCCCATTTGTACTTGGGCCATGTTCAGTTTTACTGAGATCATGTTCTAATGTGTAAGCTATTAAAATATTTCATATGCCCTCCATTTACTCTTTTTGGAGACATCTTAGCCCTCGAACATGGGACATTAAGATAATATTTTATAATGTTCCTACTGCAATTTCCTACTTGCAGAAACTATTTTGCCTTCGTAAATAATCTTTGCACACATGTATTTTACTCATCCACATTCTGCGGAGGAGGAAACAGGGTTTTAGAAGAGTGAATTCACTTGTCCAAAGTGTCTTAGGTAGGAGACGACAGAACTGAGCTGGAGCCCAGGTCTGTCTCCAAAGTTTATGCAAAGTACCACGCTTCACAGAGACTGCTTCTCATTGAGGAAGGGAGGATCTAGATTATGGCTCTGTATCTTCTACCTGGGAAGCATAAAAAATATCTGCAATGGGAAGGACTCATTTCACTTTTGACAATTTTCTTAAACATCAAATATCTACACCTACTTTCTAAACACTTATTTTTGAAAATCCTAAAATCACCCTCAACCCGATGGTGAGATCCAAATCCATCAGCTCTTTCTCCCCCATTAGGAAGACAGCTTCAAGTAATGAAAATTGCACAGATTTGGAAGTCAGAGAACAGGGTTCTAATTCCAACCTCACCATCTACTATTGTGGGTAAGTTATTCCCTGACATCTATTCTCTCAACCCTAAAATGCAAATAGTAATGTCATCAGTTTCCTAGAGTTGCTGATAATTATTAAATAAGAATATATGTACAAAATATTTCTCATAATCCTTTACAAACATTCTAATTACTATTATGCTTTGCATTTGTTGATATGATTTCCACTTTCTTCGTAGATGTAGCCATCTAGAATATTTTCATATTTCCACAAGATGTCAACAGAGTGAAGGAATTTTCAAATGTTAATTTTCAGTTTGTCAAGCATACAATGAAAATGCTGAAGCTCAGATTTCCTTACCACTTCATTTTACTTGTTCTAACAAGTACAGAGAACAAGGAACCTAGCTAACAATGATTCCCCATTACCTCTCTAACATAAAGCACTCAACTTTTATAATACATGTGAAGTGAGTAATAAGCACAGAAATACGTAATTGCTTTTTAAGAAATACTTGTTTTCGGTTTACACTTCAGAGTAATGTGGAGGACTAAATTATTTTATTTAAATGGACTTTTGTCAGGTAAAACTGAGTATCACTAATAGATTACAAAATGGGAGCATAGTCATGGGAAAAGGAGAATGAATTTTCAAAGGCATTAGACCTTAAACTCTATCAGTATTCATAAACCATAATGAAGACCACAACAATCTGTTAATGAAGTAAGATTAGCAATCACATTTTATACTATTTCTACATACAGTTAGACATACTCTGGTGTTGTAACATTTTTAAATGTAGATTTTTGTAATCCAAGATTTTCTTTCCTATTAACGAAGAAATACAATGGATATGTGTTCATCTCGATGCTAACTTATAATTGAATTTCTTTTGTCCTGTATCTTCTTATCTTTATGTTTGAAAAAAAAAATCATGTTTAGGAAATGTGGTTCAATTTATACCTTCAGAGTCCCTCCCAGTTCTAGTGTCTGACCCATGTGTTGCGCCATGTGCTTTTCCTCTGCCTTTACCCTGCTCCTGAGCTATATTCCAAGAAGTTCCTGAGTCAAAGCCTGCTAGTATTTGTGCAGTGCCCCTCCTGCCAGATTTTTATCCTCTTCTAGCTGCATCCAGCTGTTTGCTCTGCATATCCAATCATCTGCAGGCAAACTGCTCCCTTCATGGGAGTAATGAAAGGCCAGTAGACAGGATATCAGCAATCCTCATCCTCAAAAGAAAAAGCTAGCTTTGACAATAGTCCTAGAATATTCCCTGTCCAAAAGCAGAGATGCTGGGTGGTCCTTCAAATAATTATTTGTGCACAAGTTCATTCATTTAGAGGTGATGTAACAAAGTGCTAAGAGCATCATCCCAAAACGGGATTGCATTCCCAACTCTGTCGCTTCTTAGCTGTGTGATCTTGGGTGACTTCCTTAACCCTTCCCTGTCTCAGTTTCTTCATCTATAAAATGTGGAATATAATTGTACCTATCTCAGAGTTCTTGCAAGAAGTCTTTGAGTTCATATGTGTACAATATTTAAACAATGTCTGGTGCATTGGATATGCCCGATGTCTTTCCTATTAGTGTTACTACCATTTTTTGTTTTAGTCACTCATTTAATATTTATTGGTCTCTGCTAGTGCTGTTACACCAGGCATTGGAATACAAACCGGAGCAGAGCAAACAACTAACAGCCCTCGTAACATCTACAGCGACACACACAAATCAAATAAACTCATAAATATGTAATAGGAAACATGATATAAATAAAATACATGAGGTATGACTCTGCCCCTAAAAATCATGGGCCTAGGCCACCTGGATGGCTCAGTTGGTTAAGTGTCTGTCTTGCCTTCAGCTCAGGTCATGATCCCAGTGTCCTGGGATCGAGCCCCGCATTGGGCTCCCTGCTCAGCTGTGAGTCTGCTTCTCCCTCTCACTCTCCCTCTGTGCTCTCCCTCTCTCTCTCAAATAAATAAATAAAATACTAAAAAAAAAAAAAAAAAATCACGGGCCTGTCTACCAGATTTCTTAGCATCTGCAGTTCCTCTAGGTTTTTCCAAGGGACAGGAAGGAGTCTGCTTGCTCCCCCAGTCTGTGAACTAGTACGGATTTGCTTGTCTGCTTCCTTTGTGCCCTCTTTCTGGGGAAAGGCCTGGTTCCCACTCTTCCACTGCTTAGTTTTGAACAGCTCTACTCAGCCATCCGTATCTCATTCCTCCACCAGCACAGAGCTGCCCCTTTGAAACTCAGCCCAGGCCCTGATTCTATTTAAATCAGCGGTCCTCCCAGATTCTGCCACTTGGCTGGCGGCTGAGTTGGATTATTAGGTGCATTGCCCCAGTTTCTGCTTCCCCAGGTTGCCCATGCTCCTGCTACCTTCTACACACACTTTAGAATACCCGGATCTGGTGTCAAATGCTGCCTTTATACTTGTAACTCTGTGAGTTCTACTAAGTTTGTCAACCTTCCTTGGCCCTTGTAGTCTCATCTGTAAAATAAGAATAAAAATATCTATGCCATAGACTTGAGTGGCTTAAATAAGATAAGACCTCTTAAGCAACTTTTAGTGTCTAACACTCGGTAAATAAATTCATTCATACAACAGATATTTACCCCTAGACACTGAGCACATTATCCAACAAGTACTTACCCCAAGCACTGAAGATACATGGGTAAAAAAAGACATAAATTGGTTTCTTCATTTGTGAAGATTATATTCTATCAGGAGAGGCAGCTAAAAAGTAAAATAATGCAAATTGTTGTTGTTGCTGTTGGGGTTTTTTGTTTTAAGTAAGCCTCATGCCCAGCATGGAGCACAGGGCAGGGTCCTAACTCATGACCCTAAGACCAACACCCAAGCTGAGATCAAGAGTCAAATGTTCAACCAACTGAGCCACCCAAGCGCCCCATATAATAATGTAAATTATAAGTACTGTATGGGAAACAAAAACATTGCTGAGATAGAAAAACAAGGGAGATTTACTATAGATAGTGGTCAAAAAGGGGGTGGGGGAAGAGACAGCCAGATAAAAGAGCATGTGCAAAGGTCCTGAGGTGAGAAAGATTAGCAAGATTGAGGGCCTATAGGACCACAGTGGCTAGAGCTTGGTAAGCCAGGGTGGAGTGGCACAAGATGAGATTGGAGAGGTGAACCTAGTAAATGGCTTGGATCTTTCCTATAATTTAATTCTTCCTCCTCCCACTACCATCTCTAGCCCCCAGTTTTGTTTTTTTAAGGAAAAGATAGGTACTGATACACGAAAGTTTAGTTGATTCCCATCTTAGGAATTCATTGTGTTACTACTGATCCAGTTCTTTATGGAATAAAGAAAAGAAAGATTGAGATGGACGGTATGATATACATCATATTCTTCTGTTTTCTTCCTCTCTTCAAATGTTGGTGCACCCTGGGGGCTCAGTCCTATTTTGTGCTTTCCCTCATGATCTTCTTCAGTCTCATGGCTTTATGTAGCGTTTGTATGCCCATAACTCCAGGTTATATCTCCAGCTCTGATTTTGCAGAGCTCCAGATGCATCTCTAAAAGCCCACTTTACCTCACTACTTGACTGTCCAAATTTAAGATGGTCAGAAGAGAGCCATACATTTTTGCCCTCCAAGCATGTTCTTTCCCCAGACTTCCCCATCCCTATCACCATCCAACCTTTCATTCAAATCAAAATTGCAGATAAAATCCTTGACTCTTCCACTTCTCCTGCCCTCCTCCATCCAATCCATGGAAGCCTGTCAGCTGGACATCCACAGCAGATCCCTTATCTATTTCTCTGTCTCAACAGCCATCCCTCTCCTAGGGTCATTCTGTAGTCACCTGGGCTATCTGAGCTACCAGAACAGTCTCCCAGATGGCCTACCTCTTTCCCACAGTCAGTTGTTTGTTATCCCAACAATCAAGTCTCCACACACCCGCCATAGTGATCTGTTGAGGACATGAATGTAAATCACATCATGTCACTCTCCTGCTTAAAACCTGCTGTGCTTCCCACTGCACTTAGTATTCAATTCAGACCCTTGACCCTAGACCATGAGACCCTAAACCCTCTGGCCCCTTAGCGTCCCTCTCCTACCTCACTTACTATTCCTCTCCTCCTGTATCACTAAGCTCCTGCCACACTGTCTTCAAACATATCCCAGCAGTTTCGACCCAAAGGGCGTCATGTGTCTTGTTCCCTCTGCCTGGTGCCCTGCCCCCTGACCTTTGCAGGTCTCACTTTTGCCTGTCCTCCAGCTCATGTCTCAAGTACTTCTCTCTCAGAGAAGCCTTCCCTAGCTTCTAGTTTTAAAGAAGCTCCTCATTCCCCTACTCATTCTCTGCAAAAGCTCTGCCCAACAGAACTTCTGTGATGGAAATGTTGGAAATGTTCTACAATCGGTGCTGTTCAACACAGTAGCCATGAGCCAAGCCACATGTGGCTATTGAGCACTTGAAATGCAGCTACTGCAGCTAAGGAACTGAAATTTTCATTTTATTTCATTTTAATTTATTTTAATATAATCAGTCCCATGTGCAGACAGGTGCTATCCTGTTGGACAGAACAGCTCTATGACATCACCATATTTTATTTTTCTCAGTGCACTCATAACTACCTGAAGTCATCATGTTCATTTCTTTTATAGTTCCATGAGGGCCAGGGTTCTGGTCTACCTAAAGAAAAAAGTACTGGATACACAAAAGGTCTTGTATTGATTATCACAAATTCAGCAGCTTAAAAAAACACACACATTTATTACATCACAGTTTTGGGGAGTCAGGAATCCTGGGCATGGTTTAGCTGGGAGCTTTGCTTCATTGTGTCTCACATGTCTGCAGTCAAGATGTTGGCAGGGCTGGGGTCTCATCCAAAAGCTGACTGGGGAGGGATCTGCTTCCAAGCTCGTGTGGTTGTTGGCAGAGTTCAGTTCTCTGAGGGCCACTAGAATGAGAGTCTGTTCCTGGCTGGCTGTTGACTGGAAGCTGCCCTCAGTTCCTGGCCAGGTAGGAACAACATGGCAGCATATTCCATGCCAGCTCACTTTATCAAGGAAACAGAGAGATTTTGCTACCAAGAATCTTCTGTAAAGTAATCATGGAAATGATAGCTCATCACCTTTGCTGCATTCTTTTGTTTGGAAGTGATTCTCTAGACCAACCTACCCTTGAAGGGAGAGGATTACTCAAGTGCATGAAAACCAGGAGGCAGAGATCATGCCGGGCCATTTTAGGGGTCCGCCTGCCGCAAGTGGTTATTAGCTGTTAGCTAAATGGACGGATGAGTGGAAAAATGAAGACTCTATTCTGGCCGAGTAGCTGTGCCACTTGCAGCACTTTTATTCCTCACTGTGGAAGGTAAAGCCTCTTTATAAGAAAAAAACAGAGGCTCTTTCCCAGAAGAAATATGAAAAGGTAAAAGAGCAACGAAAAGGGAAGCTCCTTAGCAAATTGGGCAGATCTTTACTTGATAACTATTAAAAGCATGGGCCCTAGATCATACCTCTCAGATTCAAACCCCAACACAGCATTTTCCCAGTTGTAGGGGTAACTTCCCTGTGCCTCAGTTTGCATCTCGAAGTGATGTCAGGATTTAATAGATGTGGCAATCTTAGAACAGTGCTTGGCAGGGAATAAACACTCAAGAAATGTTAACTATTATTGTTATTATTACTGCTTCTACTACCAAATTTTGTGTTGAAAACACATTTTCTTCTTTTATTGCTCTTAATGTGGTTCTTATAAGTTAATGATTGGATCACTCACGGTTCTTAGTTGCAGGCAACCAAAACCAACTCCAGCTGACATATGCAGAAAATGGCGTTATTAAAAACATAAGGAGTGGCTCCCAGAATCACTGGACGAACTAAAGAACTGGCATGGGGCTGCAGCCAATAACACCACCCAGGATCATGAGGCAGAGCCTGTCTGGTGAGACCCCTGCCCCTGCAGTCCTCACTACTGCATTGTCACCTCTGAACCTCGTAAGTGATGGCCGCATCACCAACACCCCCAGTCCCAGATGCTGCAGAAGACCATCTGCCCTAAGGAACTGAGTCTCCTTCGGCTTTCACCACCACAGAGCTGGAGTCTCATAGCCCCCACATCACTGGCTCTGGGCTTTCGGTGGGCATCATGTGACTGATGGAGGCTAGGTCTCAGACAGAGGCCAGACAAGCAAGGATTTGGCATTTTCTTCCTCTATGATTATAAATAGGCCTGCCTCTTTCCAAGATTCATTAGAAGGGGAATTCCCAAAACAGAAGATGAGAGTTCCAAAGCTGGACAGCCAAAATAACTTTTAAAGGCAAATGTCCACTAAAGTGTTCATTAACGATTTCTCTGTGATGAGCATGATTTTTTAATCCATGCATTAAAAATTCAGTAATTTCCCACAGGGAAGTTCTCTCAAGGATTTACATCTCTCATTAAATTCCTTTCTAAGTTGAAATTATAGTCTTGGAGCTAAAGTGAAAGATTGGTCAAAATATTAATTGTTTGACTGATTTATTTGTGCTTTATTTTTTCACCAATAGATTTCCCTTTTTCAGAAAATCATTAATTGCATATTATATTCTCCACCAAGACTTGTACCCTTTCAGCACTCAGATGCCGTGATATTACAGCCTCTTGCCCTATAAAAAGTAAGATGTCTCTATTCATGACCTCCTTGGAAGAAGTTCAAAATCTTATTGCTTGTGGTATTTTAATTTTACTTTTCTAGGAGACAGTCATGAGAGTTTCTTTCATCAGAAACTTCAGAATAGATGGCTTTGAGCCCTTGTGATTCACTCCTCCACACATCAGAGAAGGAGCCTCTGACACCAAGGTCAATGCCAGATGGTCCTCCAAAAAGATTGTACCATTTTACATGCCTACCAACAGCTTAAAGGAAATTTCTGCTTTGGGTAATATTCTACTTCCATCATCTCAAGAATCTAGAATTTTTCTCTAGCCTTTTACCTTAAGGCCACAATTTCCCCTTTTATTTTTCCCTGATACTACACATCTGTAGAAGGTTGCCCAGTAAGCATACAAATTGGCAATTTGATCATATTGCTTTAAAAATACTTTATAACAGTGTGAGGGGGGAAGAAAACAAACACTGAGATGCAATCAATGTGCAGGTTGGTAAACTTGAAGTTTAAATCTTGGCTACCTAATTCGGTTTGATTGATTTTAGATGATGGTTCTCAACCAGGGGCGGCTTGGCCCCTTAGGGGACATTGGCAATGTCTGGAGATATTTTGGTAGTCATAGGTGGGGATAGGAAGGAGTGATGTCACTAACATCTGTTGGGTAGAGGCCAGGGACCATTCTCTACAACAAAAAATTATGCCACCCAAGATGTCATTTGCCAAGGTTGAGAAACCCCAATGTGAACACAATGACTTTGATAGGCATTTTCAGTTTTCTTCCCTCAATCCATAGTTCTGTCCCTTCCTGGCATAGAGACACCTCTTCCGACTCTCAGGTCTTTAAAAAAGCAAGATTCTTGCTGAGAGGTCATTCCAGATCTCATCCTCAAGCCTGAACTGTGGAGGACGAAGCTATGCCCTGATCTCCCATTCTGAAAATTCTGTGAGCAAATCTACCTTGGTAAATACTCCTTGGTTTTGAGCCTTTTCTGAAACACTTCTACTCAATTATGTGTATTTGAATCTGGAACTTTAACAAAATCAACTCCTGTTCTTATCACACTGCGCGTGTTCACCCTTAGTTTTTCTAAAAATTGTAGTCCTAAAGCCCTGATGGGCATCCACGTTCTCCACCTATAGTCTATGCAGCCTTGTCATGTAAGCTCTTGCCACTTTATGTCCACATCTGCAAAATGATTTAATAAAACTAACTTCACAGGGTAGTTTGATCAAATGAAATAATATAAAAGCGTTTCATGATCTATAAGACAATAGAAAGTTTGCTTTTACTGTTAGTATTTTTTTTCTCCCCACCTCCTTTCTCTACCCTCCTCCCCTATGGTTAATATGTGTAGGGCTCTCTGGTAAGGATGTCACATAATGTACCAGTCAAGCATTTAGTTTCAGCAACAAAACCAGTATACCTATAACATGCATTTGTATTACATTTGCCCCTACCCATAAAGACAGTGAATTACATAGTCACGTTTTAAAGAATAGAGACAGCATCACACTGCAATTAGACCCTCCCCCCAATGTAGCAGAAAAAAATTACAGATGGGTCATGATTTTTACCATATGGTGCCTGGGAATAGAAAACAAATGAGGGCGCCTGGGTGGCTCGGTCGGTTGGGCGACTGCCTTCGGCTCAGGTCATGATCCTGGAGTCCCGGGATCGAGTCCCGCGTCGGGCTCCCTGCTCGGCGGGGAGTCTGCTTCTCCCTCTGACCCTCCCCCCTCTCATGTGCTCACTCTCTCTCTCTCTCAAATAAATAAATAAAATCTTTAAAAAAAAAAAAAAGAAAAGAAACATCATAAAATAGCTTATTTCTTCATAAGAACGATCTTATGATTTGTGGTTGAAAACATGGCGTCAAATAAAGCAAAGGAAGAACAAACAACAAATAAACTTCTATAATCTTTGAAAAAGAAATATACTCTAAGCCATAGAAAACAAATATAAATGCACATTTTGTTACATAATATTTTTGTTAGCCTTAACATTTATAAGACTTTTTATTGATGACTTGGATAGTTTGTTTTATGAAAATACAGCGCATGGAAGTTTGAATCGTTGTCTTCTTTCTGTCTTAGTAAATCTCCCTAAACTTAGCGGAAATAATCAGCCTCTTTCCATCTACCTTGGAGAGTCCTGCCACACTGAGATCATTATTCAGAGAAACTGCAAGATCTAAGCATTTGAATCTTTCCCGAAGAACTTTAGTTCACTTGCTTATATCTTCCAGCATTGGATGGGAAAACAAACCACACAAGGAAAGCTATAAAGAAATAAGTGACAAAAAGGACAGCCATAGTCCATTGGCTGTGAGCATTGCAAGATATTAATGAGTTCCCTGTTGAAGCACAGAGCTTTTTGAGGGTCAGGCCATGGAGACACACTCATCTCTCTTCCTCATACTGCTCCCCTGGGTTACTGCCCAGAGTCGGCAGCATGAAATACTACTTCAGAGACTATGGAATGAGTGAGTCTATTCACAACAAAGTGAATTGTGGGTGTTAGTTATCCAGTGACACACACTAGTATCTATTTGTCTATCTTCCCTAGTAACCTTTCAGTTTTATAAAATATGATTTTTTTTAAGATTTTATTTATTTATCTGAGAGAGAGAATGGGAGACAGAGAGCATGAGAGGGGAAGGGTCAGAGGGAGAAGCAGACCCCCTGCTGAGCAGGGAGCCCAATGTGGGACTCGATCCTGGGACTCCAGAATCATGACCTGAGCCGAAGGCAGTTGCTTAACCAACTGAGCCACCCAGGCGCCCCTATAAAATATGATTCTTTCACCCCATATGTATCCTTTAGTAAGTATATACAAAGATAAACATTTCAGAATTATGATAGTCAGGCATGTTATAAATGCAGACATTCTGATGTGTGTGTCTTGAATCAAAAATCCATTTCCCTCCAGCTACAAGCATGTTTTTGGAAGTTACTTCTGATGCATGTGATGAGACTTTGTACAGTCTCCATGACGTTATCATAATCAGCACTGGCAATTTACTGGTGCCTGCTCTTGTAGGCAGATGGTCGTTTTTATAGTCCAATGAGATTTTAACTCTTCCTTCAAGAAGTCTTGAGTTGTGTCACGACCTCAACTCAGTGTGGCAGACTTTGCAAGCTAAATCTCTGTCTCTTAATCCATCCGGTCTAGGAAAGTTCCCTAAGGGTCTGTTTCAGCAATTGCTGTCCCTTGTGCCAATATGACAATTTGCCTTTCCTATTATAGGCTCAGGATTGCAAAGTTAACACTTCAGAGACTATTTGTTTCAACCCAGGGATGTGCCAAAAATTCAGGTACTGCCAAAGATGAGTAGTGGTGTCTGGCACAGGAATCCATAGGTAGGGATTAATAAAATGAAAAACAGCATACTTTTGTACTGATTGTGTTTTGTCCAAACAATACAATTTTTCCATAACCAAGGCAATAACAGTAAGTTATCCTGTAAGAATTAAATATAAAAACTGACACATAATTCAGAACAAAGAAGAAATTCAGACATCTTAGAAGAGTTAAGTTCTTACAAATGAGAGTCTACAGTAAGTCCAGATCTCCCCTTATCTGAACTAAATGTCTCTCTTTGGTCAACTTAACCACCATCTTCCCAAAATGGCTCCTCTCCTCTCAGCTAAGCCAGCCAAAGTCTGAGTCTGCTGTTGCCATCATGACCCAGTCCTTGGAAGGAACTTTCTGAGGAATCAGAGCTGTATATTTCCTGGCCCCTGATGTTCTTTACCTTCCATATTGAAGCTGTTTAAGCTTAATTTACTCCCATTCTGAAAGTGAGTCTAGATGCTTTGAAGCAGAAACACGTAGGCAGCTCTGTCTAGCACCACACTCAATCACTCTGGTTGTGTGCGCTGATCCCAGATCCATGGCCACACACACAACATGGCCTGTATGCTGGCCCTCTGGCCCAACTCTGGTCTTGGACCATGTCTCACTGATTCACCAGCACCTGCTGCTTGGCATCAGTGCTGATACCATGCATTTATTTTAGAAAGCTTAATCAGGTCATGATGAAGTACAGGGTTCCTTGAATCTTCATCTTGACATTGTTGAACTGTAAGTGTCTTAACTGTGCATGACACTGAGTCTGCATGAGGCACATGACCTAAATGAGAGCTTGAGAGAAGCAAGAGACATGGGAAACTGAATTTTATGCTCAAGTAGATGTTCTATGTGATGTTAATGCCATTTTAGTACTGCATGTTCTTCAGCACTGCATTTTCACGTTTGAAAAGTTTGTCAGAAATATTCTATAGGCCATACTTTCTTCCCTCTGCCCCCTCCCCCCCCAAGAAAATCCCTACAACACATTCAGCAAATCCACATTATTGTCAGGACTAGCTCTGACTTTTCACTTAACACATTCCTGCTATCTGAGCCCCACCCAATCCCTGATTCTATCAAGCTAATACCTGCTTTGGCCTTTGCAATTGCTGCTCCTTCCACTTGGAATGCTCTCCCTGCAGAAGGTTGAGTGGCTCACTCCTCATCCCAATCCCAGCTCAAATACTCCGCTCTCAAGGAGGCTTCTAGCTAACATGGCCTCCCTCCAACAATGCTCACTATTATAACACCCTCCTTTAGTTTCTTCATAGCACTAAATACTACCTAAATCATCTCATTAATTTATTTGTTTATTATCTTTCTCCCCCACTAGAATATTTATCTTCATGAAAATAGGGATCTTATCTGTCTTAGTCACCACTTCCTTCTGGGTTCCTAAAATAGTGTCCAGCACTGAATAAATATTTATTGAATTGATTATTTATTGTAAATTCACATTTTGTTTGAATAACTGATAGAATTATGGCCACTTCATTACATATCTTGTCACCTCACTTTTATAAACTTTTTACTGCAATAACTCAAACTCCTTCAATTTAATTGGACATAAGTTCTGCTCTACATAGATACACAACTTAAAATAATTTCATCTTTCTGATTCTTGAATTTATATTTGTTGATAGAAAACTTAGAAAATAATAAAAAGTATAGGGAAGAAAGCAAGAAATCAACCATACTCATACAACTCAGACTGGCATGATTAATATTCGATTCCTTTTAGTGTATTTTTGTAGAAATTTTTAGATACCAGCTGGGTGTCCTACAACTCAGCTCAATTCTGATACTATCTACCCAGGGATGGCATCAGATTCCACCAGTTAAGGGTTCAGTCCTACAAGACTGTCCCCTTAACACACACACACACAACTTCAGACTCCAATGTAAGCCCAGGTTGTCCACCTGTGCTTCTGACTGGCTCTAGCCTAGAGGTTCCCATGACCCTCTCCTTTGGTCCAATTAATTTGCTAGAGTGGCTTACAGAACTCAGAGAAACATTTTATTTACTAGATTACTAGTTCATTATAAAATAATAAAGCTCCAGAACAGCCAGATGGAAGAGATGCAGGGAACAGGATGGGGAAAGGACGTAGAGCTTCCATGCCTTCTCCAGGTGCATAACCCTCCCAGCAACTCCGTATGTTCACCAACCAACCCAGAAGCTCTACGAACTCCATTCTTTTAGGTTTTTTTTTTTTTTTAAGATTTTTATTAATTTATTCATGAGAGACAGAGAGAGAGAGGCAGAGGGAGAAGCAGGCTCCCAAGGAGCAGAGAGCCCGATGCGGGACTCGATCCCAGGACCCTGGGATCATGACCTGAGCCGAAGGCAGACGCTTAACCATCTGAGCCACCCAGGCGCCCCATTCTTTTAGGTTTTTATGGAGGCTTCATTACACAAGCATGACTGATTAAGTCATTGGCCATTGGTGATTGATTCAACCTTCAGCCCATCTTCTCTCCCCAGAGGTCAGAAGGTGGTTGGTTGTCTTGGCAACAAGCCCCATCCCTAGGTGGGGCCCAAAAGTCACCTTGTTAATGTAACAAAAGACACCTTTATAGCTCTCATCACTTAGGAAATTCCAAGGGTTTTAGGAACTCTGTGCCAGAAACACAGGACAAAAACAAAATATGTATTTCTTATAAGTCACAATATCAGAATAATATTCTCACAGATCCAATTTTACTATCTCATATTAAAAGGGCATATTACAGTTCACCAGTTCTGCTGAACACTGTCAGTGCTAACCTATGGGAAAGCAATGGTGTGATGGAAGGGAAAGATCAGGGACTGCAATAAAGGGTATTTTCACATTTTACTCTACATACAATGATATTTTCTTAAAATTTTAAAAATAAGCATGCATTCATGTATTACTTTTGTAATATGAAAATAAAATGACATGGTCTCAGTCAAAATAGTCATGGCCCTATTTAAGATTATGATTTTGTGTGTGTATTTTGAAACAGGTCTCAAAATTCTTTTTAAAAACTATTTAGACCCTGTTTGCATGCATTGTTTTGGCTCACCACCATGTAAAGGTGAGATGACTGTCTATTCAGACATGAATCTTGGTTAATTAAGGTTCTTAATTATACTAAGAGATTAACCCATTCAATAATTCAATAAATATTTTTGAGCACCTGCTATGAGCCAGCGTAGTGTTAAATATTCAGTATATAACTTACAGCAAGATAGACAAGATTCTTGTCCTCATTAGTCCTACCTTCTAATGCAAGAGGCAGACAATAAATTGATATTTTATTTAGAATAGATTAGATTATTCTGCAATGATATACAATACCTCCAAATCTTAGTAGCTTAAAACAAAAGGTTTCTTTCTCACTGATGCCACATGCCTATCACAGGTTGGCAGGGGAATTGGCTCCTAATAGATACTTTGGAACCCAGGTTGAGGGTTGCCTATTGGAAAAAGTATATTGGAGGAGGTCAAAATAGCATTTAAATGTTTAAAGGTTCTGACCTAGAAGTGATTTAATATCATTTATGTTCATAAATCATTTGCCAGAACTACTCACATGGACCCACCTAACTGCTAGGGGGCCAGAAAGTGCTCTGAAGTGGGAAGCATGAGCAGATGAGACTAGTGACAACAATCTGCCTTTCTGATCATTAGATATTAGGTTTATCTTTCTTCCCATGTACAAAATATATGCATACCCTCTCCAGGGAAATAACCCCAAAAGTTCTATCACAGTGTCAAGCTCAAAGTCCAAGATCTCACAATACTTAGGCCTAGATGTACCTTCTCTTGATCTGGAGACCTATGAACTAAATAAACAAAATATCTGCACTATCCTCCCTACCTCTCTACCCCACTCCCGATATATAATGGTAGAATAGGAACAGGATAACTATCATAAATACTCCCATTTAAAAGGGAGAAGAATAGTAGCCATTGTTGGTCTGTGGCAACTGTGGAATCCTGCCAGGCAGACATTGACAGTCTTAGACACTAGGGTGGGGAATGTTCCTTGGTTAAGCAACAATTGTGATCCTTGGTTGGCTCTCCTCTCCCATCACATTGTTTTCTGTGATCCTTAGCTCTAACTTCTACCTTCTAGAAGAGTTCTTTTCCATTATCCTCCATGTCCTTGGATTAAGTGAGCATTGGAGAATATGTCCTTCTCAGTTTTTGAACAGCTTTCTCAGACTACTTCCTGCTCATCCTGCTCAAAGAAAGTTGAGGCCCAACGGTCATTTTAAGTCTCATTTACAGTTTCCTTTAGCACTCACTGCTAGATATTTTGGCACTATCCTAAAAAAAGAAGTCAACTTTTTCTACATTTGAGTCAAGTCTGTTCCATGTGCCATAGTCACAGCCACTGTGCTTTCTGAGACACACATTTTTCTTTTATTTCTCTTGTGGGTAGCTTGAGCCCATCAGGCTTTGTCAGTGGGAAGCCCTGTACCATTTTATTCAACTGAAAGGATTTACTGGGCACCACTTCAATCTACTCAGAGATTTTAGTCATGAGTGTGACTGTCATATCCTTGATTTGATCCTTGACACAAGGCTGAGTTCTAATCAGACTTTTTGCTCAGTTATGGCTGAGAATCATTTGTATCTTCCAACAATACAAGTCTCCAAATCTCTGGACTCTATGATCTCTTTCAGGTCTAATTGCAAGCTGGACAATTATTTATTTCATCTCTCCCTGTAGTATCTTATGTAATCAGTAGTTACCAACACCCAAATGGACATAACAGACACATACAGAACATCCCATCTGACAGCAGCAGAATATGCATTCTTATCAAGTGTACACGAAACATTTTTTAGGATAGATCATATGTCTCAACAAATTTAGGAAGACATAAATTATATGAAGTATCTTTTCCAACCATAATTGTATGAAACTAGAAACAAAAGGAAAGCTGGAAAATCCACAAATATGTGCAAATTAAACAATGCACTCTTGAACAACCAATCGATCAAAGGATAAATCAAAAGGGAAATTTAAAAAAAAATCTTGAGACAGATGAAAATGGAGACACAACACACCAAAACTTATGAGATGCAGCAAAAGCAGTTCTAACAGGAAAATTTATTGCTATAAATGCATACATTAAGAAAAAAGAAAGATCTCAAATAAACCTAACATTACACCTCAAGGAAATAGAAAAGAAGAATAAACTAAGCCCAACGTTAGAAGGAAGGAACTAATAAAAACTAGAGCATAAATACAGAACAAGAAAACAATAGAAAAGATTAACAAAATAAGAGTTGGCTCTTTGAAAAGATAAAAAATCTTGACAAACCTTAGCCCAATAATCCAAGAAAAAAAAAAAAAAGAGGACTCAAATAAAAATAGAAATGGAGAGGAAATGTTACAATAAGTACCACACAAATACAAAGGGTCATAAGAGACTACTATGAATAATTATATGTTTAGGTTGTTCTAGGATAACATAGAAGAATGGATGAATTCCTAGAAACATACAACCTACCAAGACTGAATCATGAAGAAATAGAAAATCTAAACAGACCAATAATGAGTAAGAAAGTGAGAGATTGAATCAGTAATCAAAAACCTCCCAACAAAGTCCAGGAATTTGGTTTCTACTGAAACACTCAAAAGATTAATAACAATTCTCAAACTTTTTTAAAACATTGAAGAGGAGAGAACATTCCCAAACTCATCTTACAAGGCCAGACTTATCTGGATGCCAAAGCCAAATAAGGACACTGTTAGAAAAGAAAACTAATAGTTTTCTGTACTGATAAGTCTAGATGCAAAAATTCTTAACAAAGTATTAGCAAATTGATTCAACAGAATGTTAAAAGGTTCATACATCATGATCAAATGTGTTTATCCCTGGGATACAAGGATGGCTCAATATACACAAATCAATAAATGGGAAACATCACATTAAGAGAATGAAAGACAAAGATCATGATCATATCAATAGATGCAGGTGAAGGTGAAGCATTTGACAAAATTCAACATCCTTTCATGACAAAACTCTCAACAATTGGGTATCGAAAGATGTACCTCAACATAATAAAAGCTGTATATGGCAAGCCCACAGCTAATATCATAGTCAAGGATGAAAGATTGAAAATTTTTCCTTTAAGATCAGGAACAAAACAAGGATGTCCACTCTCACCACTCATTCAACATAGTACTGGGAGTCCTAGCCAGAACAATCAGACAAGAAAAAAAAAAAAAAAGACATCCAAATTTGAAAGGAAGAAGTAAAATTGTCTGTTTGCAGATGACATGATCTTACATATAGAAAACCCTAAAGACTCTAACAAAAAACTGTTAAAACTAATCAATGAATTCAGTAAAGTTGCAGGATACAAAATCAACATATAAAAATCAGATGCATTTCTATACACTTAACAATGAACTACCTGAAAAAGAAAACAATCCCATTCACAATAACATCAAAAATAATATAATACTTCAGAATAAATTTAACCAAGAAGGTGAAAGATCTGTACACTGAAAACTGTATGCTATTGGTGAAAGAAATTGAAAAGGATACAAACAAATGCAATGACATCCCATGTTCATGGATTGGAATAATTAATATTGTCAAAATGTCTACACTACCCAAAGCAATCTTTAGATTTCATGCAACCCCTATAAAAATTCCAGCAGCATTTTTTACAGAAATAGAAAAAATCCTAAAATTAGTATGAAACCACAAAAGACCTCAAATAGTCAAAGCAATCCTGAGAAAGAACAATGCCAGAGGCAGCACACTTCAGGATTTCAAAACATATTACAAAGCCATAGTAATCAAAACAAATCATACTGGCATAAAATAGATACATAGACCAATGGAACACAATAGAGAGCCCAGAAACCAACCCACGTATGTACAATCAACTAACATTTGAAGAGGGAGCCAAGTAGATTCCGTGGGGAAAAATAGTCTTTTCAATAAACGATCCTGGGAAAACTGGACAGCCACATGCAAAAGAATGAAATTAGACCAATATCTTAGATCACATAAGAGTTAACTTGGAATGGATTGAAGACTTAAATGTAAGACTTGAAGCCATAAAACTCCTAGAAGAAAACAGAGAGAAAATGCTTCTTGACATTTATCCTGGTGATGAGTTTTTGGATATGATGCCCAAAACCCAGGGAATAAAAGTAAAAATAAACAAGTGGGAATATATGAAACTAAAAAGCTTCTGCACACAAAAAAGAAATAATCAACAAAATGAAAAGATAATCTACAGAATTGGAGAAAATATTTGCAAATTATATATCTAGTAAGGGGTTAATATCCAAAATATATATGGAATTCATACAGCTCCATAGCAAAATAACAAAGTATCCAATTTAAAAATGGGCAAAAGACTTGAATAAGCATTTTTCCAAAGAAAATATGCAAATGGCCAACAGTTATATGAATTACATCAGTAATCATCTGGGAAATGCTAGTCAAAACCACAGTGAGATATCTCCTCACACTGTCAGAATGGCTATTATGAAAAAGACAAGAGATAGTAAGTGTTGGTGAGGATGTGGAGAAAAGGGAGCCCTTGTACACTGTTGGTAGGAATGTGAATTGGTGCAGCCACTTGGAAAACAGTATGGAGGTTCCTCAAAAAATTAAAAATAGAACAACCCCATGATCCAGCAGTTCCAATTCTGGGTATATATGCAAAGGAAACAAAATCACTATCCCAAACTGAACATCTGCACTCCCATGTTCACTGCAGCATTATTTACAATAGCCAAGAGATGGAAAACAGCTAAGTGTCTACTGACATGAATGGCTAAAGAAAATGTGGTATATACACATAATGGACTATTATTCAGGCATAAATAGGAAGGAAATCCAGCCACTTGAGACAACATGGATGAATTTTGAAGATATTATGCTAACTGAAAGAAGTCAGACAGAGGAAGACAAATACTCTATGATCTTGATCTTACTTATATGTGGAATCTAAAACACCAAACAGAAAAAGAGAGTATATTGGTGGTGGCCAGAGGCTACAGGGTGGGAGAAATGGGTGAAAGTGGCCAAAGGGCACAAAATTCCAGTTATGAGGTGAGTAAGTTCTGAAGATCTAGTGTTTAGCACAGTGACTATAGTTAATATTGTATACCTGAAAGGTGCTAAGAGAGTAGATCTTAAAAGTTCTCACCACACACACACACACACACACACACACACACACACACACAGAGTAACTATCAGGTGATGGATGTGTTTACCATCCTTACTGAGGTAATCATTTTGCAATATATGCATATATCATATCATCACACTGGATACCTTAAACTTACACAATGTAATATGCCAATTATATCTCAGTAAAGCAGGGAAAAATAAGTAAAAATATGCCCCCCCCCAAAAAAAATAGTTACCAACACATGCCATCAGCATCCAGCCTCTTCCACTGGAGCTACACATGTACAGGATACATTATCTGCCTTCCAGGCTTCACTATGCTACCAGGGGAGATTGTTTTGCCAAATGTTTCACTCCTGTGACTATGAATCATCATCCTTACGGCTTCTAATATCACTTCCTTTGTTGTGTACCATTTAGCCTGTAAGCCAATGCCGTCTATTTAAGGTTTTTGTTCTAGTAACAGATCCCTTCTGACAATAATTTCTGTATCAGTCAAGATTGGCTTGGTGTTGCTGCAGTAATAAAAACCAAAATCTCAGTGTCTGAAAAGTTTACTACATATCCATTGTGGGATGGTAGGGGAGCTCTGCTCAATAGAGTCACTCAGGAACGCAGGCTGATGCTGGCCACTGTCTTGAATGTTGCTGGTGACTGTGGCAGAGGGAATCAAGAGCTCTGAAGGGTCTTGCATTGGCAAGCCTGGAAATGACTCATATGACGTCTGTTCATAACTAATAGGCCAAAATTAGTTACATGACATTACTCAACCACAAGGAAGCCAGGAAGAGCAACTCTCTCTTGTGCTCAGGGTGGTAGACGAAAGGAAATATTTGTTGAGCACCATGAATAGGTAAACAAAGTAGCAAAGCAGGTAAACAAACAACAAAAATAATGAAAAATTTGTGATAAGTGAGGTCAAAGGGGAAAAAACTGGGCTATATGGTAGAACTCATTGAGGGACCTATTTAAAGTGGGTGGTCTGGGAGGTCTTTCTGATGATGTAACATTTGCATTGAGACCTTAAAGTTCAGAAGGAGTGAGCAAGGATGAAAAGAGCATTCCAGACAGGAAACATCAGCCCTTGGGTGGAATGAGCTTGTTTTTTCCTAAAACTGACAGAAGACAAGATTTTGGAGGAAACCCAAGAAGCAATGGGGGTAGGAGGGGAGTGTCATAAGATGGGAGAGACATCAGAGTCAGATCAAAGAAGACCCTGAAGGCCATAGCAAATAATTAGGATTTTATCCTAAATGCAATGGGCAGCCATTGAAAGGTCTTAGGGTGAAAAGTTCCTGTTGGATTTATGTCTGAAAAAGTTAACTCTGGCTATGTGAGGAATTACTAGGAAAAGAGAATGAAAATGGGAAACAAGCTGGGAGGGTACTGTAGCAGTGCAGACAGAGATGGTGGGGCTGGGAAGGGTTGCAGAAGGTGATCAGTAGTGAAGATGGTAAGTGGTGAACAATTTAAGATATATTTTGAAAGCCTTACTGATGTATAAAGTAAGAGGGAAAGATCGGGAATGATAGGAGTTATGCATGACTTCCATTGTCAAAGATAAACAAAGCCGGATACTAGTTAAAGTGGTCAGGGCAGATTTTTATCGGTAATAACTTATTACAATCAAAAACAGGGACCAGCCTTGAAAAATCCCTGAGTAGACAATACCAGTTTAATCATACAAACAAAGATTAATTTAACTTATTTTGCAAGACTAACTTGACCTGGGTAATTTCTTATTATGCCTCTGAAAATCACAAGCAAAACTTAAACTGTTTCCCAAGGTTGATATGAGCTGTGCCCTATCATTTAAGAGAATTCTAATATTATAACCAGTCACTGTGAAGAATAAATAGTCTGCTTTCCCACTACATAAGCTGCTTTATAGCAATATACCCCTGAGCCTCATTACATATTTTGGTTTGAGTGCTCCTGGTTTGCAAACTGTCTTTTTGGTATGTGCACAGTAAACTTTGACTAATTACTACTTCTGGTGATTCATTCGTTTTACTTCTGTTATGTCTAAATTTTTGACAAACTATTGCTATAGGGAAACGAATCCAATCTGAAATGAACTCAACTTTGATATGTATGGAGATGAATGGGTGTTTTAAAGGGAGAAAGAGGGAATAAAGGGGAGGCAAGTGGAGCTCAAGAGAGTAAATGCAAGTAGGCCAGCTGTGTATACTAGCTGGCAATCACTGAAGTTAGGATTCCACCTTCCAACAGAGACTGGGAGACAGAGGCCTAACCTCAGGTGTTAGCTGAAACGAAAAGAAAAAAAAAAAACAAAAACAGCCTTGAGTTTTCTCAGGCAGGCACTTTAAGAGGTCTGGGTTCATCTTAGGATGTGGCCTTGATCTGTTAGGAACTACAGTAGTGTTTGTTCAAGTTTTTATATGTCAAGGTTGAGGCCTAGTCGAGAACAGGGCTCAGAGGAGCCTAGCTACAGTTTGGTCAAGGAGAGAATCTTTGTTACATGTTTCTGATTCTATGACATGTGGTTGGTGATGTCATTCATAGAGAAGGGGAAGTGACAACTAGGTTTAAAATCTAGAGGAGACCAAATCCCACGTTAAGTATGAAACATTTGAATGGCTAAGAAGTTAAATATAAGAATGAATCATAGCAGAAGTCTGAGCTAGAGATATAAATATAAATCAAGAGCCATCATCATGATGTAACTCAAAGATCACACAGGTGTGAGTGGGAGATCAAGAAGACATAGGGACTCTAGGATTTGCCTTACAAATTATTCCTTGAGATTTGTTTCCGAAATGTATCATCATTAGGTAGATGGGTCTTTTTTGTCAGAAAGTCGAATTAACAGAACATCAGTCAAGGTAGCTGTTAAATATTTGATTTTTCTTTTGATTCGAAACCTATCTCCATTTACAATTTCTAAATCGTAGCAAAAAAAAATTACATTTAGTGGACATGATTGTTCACATTTAACATATGTGGCAAACTGAACAGAGAAGGGTTAAATAACTTTTGCCTTACAAAATTAGTAAGGGTTAGATCCTGTATTCAAAACTAAGCAATCTGTTTCCAAAGGCTATGATCTGAACCCCTATACTATGTGGCAAGCATATTTAGTAGCGTGGCTTATTTATTTAGTGGGTCATAAATAATAGACTTTTATATACATATAATAGTTCCAGTAAAGGCGCCTGGGTGGCTCAGTTGGTTAAGCGACTGCCTTCGGCTCAGGTCATGATCCTGGAGTCCCTGGATCGAGTTGGGCTCCCTGCTCTGCGGGGAGTCTGCTTCTCTCTCTGACCCTCCCCCCTCTCATGTGCTCTCTCTCATTCTCTCTCTCAAATAAATAAATAAAATCTTTAAAAAAAAAAATAGTTCCAGTAAGTTTTTATTGGATCTATGTTCATGTGTGCGTGTCTGGGTCATTAGGGTTGGGGCACAATTCAGCTGGAGGCTGTGCCCCGAGGTATATTACACCCAAACTCTAGGCAGAGTAGAACTGGTTTCACAAGAATGGCTCCGAAGCTTCAACCCATTGGAAACAAACGAACAAACAGAAAATTAAAAAACAAAACAAAAAACAAACAAACAAAAAACACGCAAATTGTACGGGACAGTTGGGTTTGCTCTACCCTATGGCATCAAGCTGAATTTCTAGTCCTGGACATAATTTGCTAGTCTGGGAGATGAGTAAAAATTTTCCCCCACCACACACTGAAATTGTTCCCTGCAAACAACACTATACGTAGTTATTACACTGAATTCACACGGTTATCTGAAGGATCGAAGAGGTCTTTGACGACAGGCATTATTTTATTCCATCTTTTTAACTATATCCTCAGTGGCCAGCAGAGTCTAGCATGGAGTAGGAGCCCAAGGGAAGAAAGAGAAGGAGCAAAAAAGGGAGGAAAGAGGGAGGGAGGGAGGGATGGAAAAGGTAAAAGAAAGAGGAAAGGAGGGAACGAAAAGAGAAAGGAATTCAAATCGACCATTCCTACTGGACACTTAGAAGGTGAGCAAGATGACCTCCAAGGTTGTGTTTTTAAGTTTTTCCCACGTGTGTGCCGTGCAAAGACATCCTGGTTCTTTCCGAAAGAGCCTAACTGGGCCCCCACCACCCGCGCTTGCGGCCCGCGGACCCGCTTCACCGGCCTCTCAGTCCCGCCCACTCCCCGTGGACCCCGTTCTCCAGCCTGCCCAGCCACTGCGCCTGCGCACGTGGAGCGCTCCGCCGCGGGCCGCCAGGGCGGGGTCCTGAGCAGGGCGTTCCGCCCAGGGGAAGAGGAAGAGGAAGTTGGGGGAGGATCCTAGCTGGGAGTGAACCGGAAGTGCAAACGCTCCTGCTTCTCGTCGGCCAGGCGGAACCTGCTCTGCTGGGCCCGGTGGCCGCAAAAGAACTTTCTTTCTCCCGCCCCAACGGTCGTCGCGGCCAACTGCCTCGCCCGCCTGGCAGCCTTCCACCGCCTTCTCTTCCCCTCTCCAGCTCCGCGCGGCCCTGTCTCCCTCTCGCCCCGCGGTATCCGCTTGCTGCTACCACCGCCTCCTCGTCTTCTGCCCGGCCGAGCGGCCCGCCCCGCTGCAGTGATGTGCGACAAGGAGTTCATGTGGGCCCTGAAAAACGGAGACTTGGATGAGGTGAAAGACTATGTGGCCAAGGTAAGCGGCGACGAGTGGAGTGCGCGAGAGCGCGGAGGTGGGTTGCAGATGAGGCTGAGGAAGCTGCTGGGAGCTGGGCTGGCGGGGGTGGGGGGTGGGGAGGAGAGACAGCCTGGATGGAGGTGGCCCCAAGGAGAGAAGGGGGTCCAGGAGCGTCTGAACTGAAGGAGGGGTCCGGATAACACGGCCGCGTTCTGTCGGGTAACTGGTTGGTGTGATACAGTCGGGCTCTTCTTGTCTGCCTGCTCCCTGGGGGAGGGGAGGAGTGGTAGGCGTCTTTTAGAGTCACTTCTGAGCACTGGTCATTTGAGTTTGGCCCTCTTCTGTGCCGGAGTAACTTAAATCTTTCTTTGAATGGGGTAATTCTCCATCTGAGACCTGCCGGTTGCTGAATGAAGTAACCTAAGTGATTAGAATCAGAGGAACGTTTTCTTGAACTTTGAGCCTCTTGAGAATTTAAAGTATTCATTGACCGTGAAAAAGAGTACCGAAAATAGCAATGGTTAGAATTGTGAAACTCGGTATCCCTTCACTGTGAGGTCTTAACTTTGGGTGTGGCCTTTTTCCTCTCCCACACTACAACAAATACGTGTTTGCTTCAAGTGGTAAGGTGGTCAGTCAGCACCTGGCAGTGTTTAAGATATCATTAGTTTTCAAGCAAGCATGGTGACTTTAGTTACTCCATGTTTATCCTTGATCCCATCCGAAATACTCAAACGAGTCGTAAATAGTATGCAGTGTAGTCACAATATGTTTAGGGGTAAAATTGTGATGAAGAAAGCTAATCTCAAACCTAAACTCAAAATACGAAGTTGAATCTTCATTGTGGTGGAATGGTAAGCTTAAAATCCCAAGCTGACCTGCCTCCCGACCCTAAAACTGTGCCTTTTGTAATTGTGAGAGAACTGACCTGCGATTATAATATGATGGTAATGTAAAAACAAATTTTCCAAAACAAAAGTATAACCTTATGACATAACCATGGAGGGCATGTTGCTTCTAAAAAATATAACTTTATGACATAACCATGGAGGGCATCTTGCTCACCTTCTAAAAGTGTGAGAACTGGATCTAAATTTTAGTTCTTCAGAGGATATGACCGCTGGTATGCTGTTTTTGCTTCAGCGATCTATGTTAGGAAGCAACTAAGCAGAAGCAGAGTTTCTTAAAACTTGCAGGATTGTGTAATCCCATTACAATTTAGACTTTTTGCATGCAGAATATGTGTTTTGTTGTTATTTGCAATGGATTCGTAGGACACCATTCGCTGCCTTCTCAGCTAGTGGCAGTCTGAAACCTGACTTATTGGATGTTTCGATCTAAGATTGAAAGGAAGAAATTACTGGGACACTTCAATCCATGGTACACTTCCCAGTGGTGGGACACTGCAGTACTCTGGAAGTGAGTGGGCTTTTGTGTTTCTGTTATGGCAGACCTAGGTTATTTGATATACCTGAAATATGAAAAGTTGATAAGTACTAATGGAGCTTACAGCTACAAAAACAACACCATTTATGTGGTGTCTTCCTGGTACATTATTTTATATCATCCTTGTGAGTTTTGTGAAGTCCTTTTATTCGTCCCATTTTACAGATAGGAATACTGAGATGGAGGGTACTTAAAACAAAAATCCAGAGTTACAGAGAGAACAAATAATGAAGCCGGAACTGAACTGCTGACTCCAAAACTCAGGCTCTTTCACTGCTCCATTCAGTCTTTCCCAATATAAACTGTAATTGTGAAAGCATATGATACCAAGATTCTAGTAGGACATTCCCCAATTTTTTTTTTTTAAGTTTTAAAATCGGGTTGTTATGTTCAGTTTGATTTTGTTCTTTCCCTATTACTACCCTACTGCCTATTCTCATCAAAAGAGACATGCATGAGAGGGAGGCTAGACATTCAAAGAAAAGCAGAAGGAAGTATTAAGAACTGGTTTATCTGAAAAGTTTGACTGTAATGTAATCCTATGAACAATGAGCTTTTTCCTTAGTTTTATTGAGTAACTTGAATCTTTTAAAATATCTTTTGTTTTGTTAGTGAGAAATACGCAAAAAACCCAAAACCACCAAAAACCAGCACTCCAGGGTTTACTAAGTTCCCTTGTAGTGCTATTCACACTCTCAAGTGCTTATAACATAGTTTCTTCTGCTCAGCAGCCATCTTCCCTGCTTACTCATTGACTCATCTTTTTCATCCACCAATTTATGAACACTCATTATGATACTGAGTTTATGTAATGTGCATTTATCTAAGTAAAAGTATGTAAACAAAGTACATAAAGGAACGTTTGGACTCATCTAATTTTCCTTCTAAGCAGTGAGTCTTTAAAATACTCTCCTCAGTACTCCTATGAAGATCTCGCACATTGTTAATATATAAGAATGGACCTGTAGGTGAAGTATTTTAGTGTTTTCCCTTTTTAAAACTAACATTTTAAAAAATAAATAATCTGGGGCACCTGGGTGGCTCAGTCAGTTAAGCATCTGCCTTTGGCTCAGGTCATGATATCAGGGTCCTGAGATCAAGCCCTGCATCAGGCTCCCGGAGCCTGCTTCTGCCTCTCCCACTCCCCCTGCTTGTGCTTTCTCTCTGTCAAATAAAATCTTAAAAAAAAAAAAAAAAATCAATAATCTTACTTTTCTACCTGCTTTTGACTTCTATACAGAAATCTGAAATAAGGATAGGCATAAATTACTGGTTTTAGGTGAGTTCTTAACTCTGAAAAATAAGTTCAGAGTCCCCAAGTCATTGAAAAGTGTATGTTTCTAAATGGAAAAAACAGCATATAAAGAAAATTTTAGGTTAATCCATATTAAATGTTCATCTGTAACATTAAAACAATATCTGAAACAGTTTGGCTTCTTGACTGACCTAAAGACCACACTTGGTTAGTTCATTCATTTTTATTGGGCACCTTTCAGGTCCCAAGCACTCTGCTAGGCCTAGCCCGATAATGAAGAAGTTGGACACAGTGCTCAGGAAACTTAAGCATCTGCATTCAGTAGACTTGTATGGGAAAATTTTCATGCTTTTAAAGAAGTATGAAAACTGTAACATCTCACTTACATAAAATTCAGCTTGTCCAATTGGAAAACAAGTGAAAGGCAGAGAGCGAGATCTTCATGAGCAGCAATAATAGATACTCGTAACCCCATCTTCAATCTGTGTACTTCTGGGTGACATTACCTTTGCCTCGTATTCCATTTCTACCTTTATGTTCATTTCTTCCATTGGAGTTAATTCTGCTTTCACCTGGGCTCCAGGCTTCCTAATAGACGGCTTTGTTCACATAAAATCCAGATTGAGCCCAGACTGTCTTCTCAGAAACTTTTTCATTTTTGTTGTCTCCATTTTGACTAATGACCTCTTGACCCACCTATTTGCCCAAATGGGAAATTGGGGGATTTTCCCCAACTTCTGAGTATTGTCAAGACTACCCTCTTCTCTCTCAGCCATTCTTTACTCTCCATTCTTATCACTACTGCTTTCAATTAATTGCTGCGTCTTTCCCACCTGAACTGTATTTTCCTTGACTATGGTACTCCTCTCTTTCCTAGTCAACTTGCATATCTCTCTGTATTGTGAATTCTGAGCATGTTATCTTTTTCAGCCAACCTCCTACACTGCCCTTAAAATATTTTGTGATTCCCCATTATTAATTTTTCCCCATTATTAATTTTTAAAAGGGCCAACTACTCCTTGGTTTGGAAGACTAGGCCACTATGATCTGGCCCATGCCTGCCTTTCTAAACTCTCCTCTCTAAACTCTCCTCTCTTACAAACGCTCTGCTCCAGGCTGTGCCAGGCTGTTTCTTACTTGTATATCTTTACATGTGCTCTTTTTATCCTCCTGGACCAAGTCTGGCTCACCTCAATCACTAACCCCCAACCTGGTGAGCTCCTATTTATCCTCTGAGCTTAAATACCACTCCTTCCAGAAAAAAAACACTTGACTTCAGATGGTGCACTCCTTCTTTTACTGTTTCACTTATCAAATTGCTGTGACTTTGTTTACATGTCTGTCTTTAATTAGGCTCTGAGCCTCTGGAGCTTAGATACTATATTCTTTTTCATCTTTGTATCCAGTACAGTGCCAAGGAATTTCACACATTA
Organism: Mirounga leonina; assembly: GCF_011800145.1. Classification (NCBI taxonomy): domain Eukaryota; kingdom Metazoa; phylum Chordata; class Mammalia; order Carnivora; family Phocidae; genus Mirounga; species Mirounga leonina. Next base: position 73,628,741 of record NW_023270451.1, on the reverse strand, counting down.
AAAGCACATGTTCCAAGAAATTCTTTTTATTCTTGACTTAGCTACAGTTTCAGTATACTTCACTGGCTGTGTAATAAAGATTACCATTAACAGAGTGATTTATATTGCCAGGTACTAGAAGACACTCTGCAAGATCTTTACCTAAGTTTTCATTTGCTTTTAACCCCAGCATTTCAATATAGCTAACAGTATTCCCATTTTTAAGGTTGAGGAAATTGAAACTTAGAGAAGTTAAGCAACTTAACAAGGTCACAGAGTAAGTAGCACAGCTGGGATTTAAACATAGAGCTGTCTGAATCTACAGCCCATATTTTTTTCACTGTATCAGTCTGCCTCGAAATGGTTATCTGGTTTCTTAGCTCAGAGTAGTTTAGCATCAGCACCTTAAGAAAAAGAAAGGGGCTTGTGAGGAGGCACAACAAGTTATCTCTGATTATGAATAAAGACTTAGGAAAATGGCTATAATTTTAAAAGTTTTTAACTGTAACAATATAGAAATAGCATAGAGACAACATCTCTTATAAACTTTAAATATCTTCAGAGAGGCTCTCTTTGCTCAAGGTACTCTGTAGAGACTGATTATTTGATAGCTTGTGGAAACTTTTGTATTTATAGTCACACAGTCTTTTTTTTTTTTAAGATTTTTTTTTTTTAAAGTAATCTCTACAGCCAAAAATATGGGGCTTGAACCCACAACCCTGATTCAAAGAGTTGCATGCTCGACCGACTGAGCCAGCCAGGTGCCCCTCTAGTCACACAGTCTTATAATTTATATATTTGAAGACTTATGCAGTGCAGAAAAAGTTAAATTGTGTCTGTTTGCCTTAAGAAACAAAAGTAAAGGGTGCCTGGGTGGCTCAGTTGGTTAAGCGACTGACTGCCTTTGGCTCAGGTCATGATCCTGGAGTCCCGGGATCGAGTCCCGCATCGGGCTACCTGCTCAGTGGGAAGCCTGCTTCTCCCTCTGACCCTCCCCCCTCTCATGTGCTCTCTCTCTCTCTCATTCTCTCTGTCTCAAATAAATAAATAAAATCTTTAAAAAAAAAAAAAGAAACAAAAGTAAACTAAAGTATTGAGATTTCTATTCAGAGTAGTTTCAATTAAACAAATAGCACTTTTTTTTTTTCCCAAAAGTATGTTCTTAGAATTTTATTTGAGCACTGTGATGCCATGTGTAAATATAATTTCATTTACTTATCACATCAATCCATGAGCATAGTTAATGTTGTTAAACCCCCATTTTAGAGATTAAGAGACTGAAGCAAAGATTAAATAGCTTGCCTAAGGTCATAAAACTCTTGAGTAGTAAAGCTGAGATTTGAACTCTGACTTCATAGCTCCTTGCTGTATCCTTCAGCATACCATTGACCTTCATTTCTCATGAATGCTATGTAATTCAGGGGGTACTGTTTTATGCAAGTCTTAAAAATAATCAGGATGGTAATTATCCATTGAGACTACTTAGAGGTGAACTTTTCGGTAGATTTTGAGGATCCAGCTCTCCTAGAGGTGAACGTTTGTGAGTTGTATTGATAAATAGTCCATTATAATCTCCAGCAGGTCTGATATATGTACTCTCTTGTTTACATGTGCTTCTGTTTCACTTGCTGTGAAATACTATACATCAGGTCTCTAACTTCCCTTTCTCTGTGGTTTCCTTTCCCTCTCCAGCCCCCATTCTAATTACATCTGCCTTTGACACTCTGATAGGTTTGAAAAGCACAACTGTGCACGCTTTGAAAGGATAGGATCTCTTGAACCTGAGAAAAGTATCAGTGCTGATCTTTAGAAATTGCAAGACTTATTGGGATCGCTTTTCATTTTCCTAATAAAATAGGCAATTTAAAAGCAGTCCTAATTTAATCTGTCTTGCATTTATTCATTTTAGGCAGTTTCCCTTTTTTCCATTCCTTTTTTAAATTACCAGTTTCTTTCTTATAAAGATTTGTCACTGTATTCTGCCCTTTCTGCGTCAGGGCTGGTGACTCAGTCAGAAAGCAGATATCTCAGTTTGTATAAATAAATATAGGTGCCCTCAGAAGATATAGAAAGTTTAGTATAGATACACTTTTCTGTCTGTTAGTCTGTTAGTCTTCTTTTTGAATGTAAAAGAAGATCTTTTTTTATATTGGAAGGCTAGTGTTCACTCTGATGTCCATAGGCTATATATAGTGTTTGGTTTGAAATTGTAAACATTATCCTTACACTAGTGCAGATAGTTAAAAGTGTAAGATATTAAAACTGATTTGATTATAAAAATAATGTAAGCTTTTACTATTTAAAAGGTAACACTGCATTGAATAAAATAAATTGAAACTAAGTGTCCCATTGCCCATTCCCCCCTGCCCAGGTGGTTTCTTTAAAATATAGGTTGTATTAACGTATTTTTAAGACAGAAAAGCATTAAAAAAACAAAAATTTCCCCATAATTCTATTATCTAGATAATTCCTGTTAACTTTAAAAAGTGAAATTAATTCAGGAACAGATTAAAAAATGCAGCAGCTATGGCTCCCTTCCCTGGTCTCTGTGAACAAAGTGAACCATTCTTAACAGTTTCACATAATTTCAAAAAAACACTGGAAATTCACTTACTTGTCGATTTTCCCACTTAAAAACAATCTGTACATACTTCGACATTTTGCTTTTTTAAATTCCTTAATAATTTATCTTAGGTTCCACAGTGAAGTTTATTCATTCCTCCCCTCCCTCTTTTCCCAATGGGGCATAGTATTCTATTTTATGAATATACCATAATTTATTTAACTAGTGTTCTATGATAAATATTTTTTCCAGCTTAATTTTGTAATTAAACAGTGCTATCATGATTACCTTTGTATATATACCTTGATAGCTTTTGAGGTTGTATCTGTATTACCCTCCTGATGAAGTTTTGTAAACTTAGGCACACATCAGTAAGCACATTGGACTGATTATTTCCTCACAACATCAGCAGCACTGGGCATCATCACACTTTTTAGTTTTTGCCATTTGAATAATTCAGGTGAAAAATGATACATTGCTTCAGATTCCAATTCTTAATGAGGAAATCAAACATCAGAACTTTATTAGCATTTGTGTTCTTCCCTCCAGATTTCTTATTCATATCTTTTGTTCGTTTTTCTATTTAGGTAGTTGGTCTGTTTTTTACTGATTTGCATGAGCCCTTTATAAATTAAGGAAGTTCGTTTTTTATCATAGTTTCTGTAGATTTTTTTCCGGTTTGTCTCTTGACTTCCATCTATTTTGTTGTTGCTCTATAACAGTCTTTACTTTTTATGTGGTAAATATAGCACTTTTTCCCCTTTTGTGACTTGGATATTGTCTCCTGTTTACAGAGACCTATTTCTTCTCTGTAAGATTATAGATAAATTTGGTCTTCTAAAACTTTTTATTTTTTTGGTATTTTAAGCATTTGATCCTTCTGTTATTTACTCTGAAGTTGTTTGGTTTTTTTTTTAAACAGTTTGTTTCCATACCATTTATTGTGTAATTCTTCTTACTAATCTGAGCTATTATCTTCATCATAAGCAGAATTTTGTGTTTGGATTTCTTGCTCTGTTTCTATCCATACTAAATTGCTTTAAATACTGTAGCTTCATAATATATTTTAGCATGACATAGAACCATTTTTCTCTTATATTCTCTTTAGAATTTTTGCAGGAGGTTTCCTTTAAGATTTTTCCCTTTTTTCTATTGTCTCAGGGAAAATATGAGCATTTTTTGAACTACCTCACATTTAACCCTAATGTCTCCATAAGCATTATAACACTTTTTTCTAGCATGTTGGCATCATGTAATCTGAAGAACATAATGCTTTAGGTTTTAATTCTTTATGAAGTATCTTAGGATCAGAGAATATAGTGCAGTGTGGGAATATTCTATATCAAAGTATTTGTAACAGTGAAGTTGTGTTTAGGTAATCAAATCACAGCTGAATTGATCATTTTAAAAGAGTTACTCTAGGTACTATAACAAAGGCCACCTTGTAATGAGAAGTAAGACAGGAATTAATTTTTTTGCAGCTGTATCTTTATGGTATTAATAGTTCTGATAGCTTGATTTTTTTTTTTTTTTTTTTTGGTCCACAGAACACTGCTCTAAGGGTGGAGAGGAGGTGTGATTATTGAAAGCAATGAAGAAACAAACATAAGCTTACCTTAGAAAATGAAGGGGCAAAGAGTTACGTTATCTTAAAGCTCTAGAGGCCCATACAATAATTAATATGTATGAAAGTAACCTTGGGCTTCAAGAAAAGTTTAGATTTAGTCTACTTTTCTCTTATTTAAAAAGCCAGAGATGTGTAGGATATATTTTGGAAAGATTTCCATTTGACTATATAAAATAATAAACATTTTGATACTTAGGTCTAAATTCTTGACCTTCTGAAAAACTTAGATATCAAAGAAAGGGGGTTGTAGATAATAAGCACTTTGCCCATAGTATAATAGAAGCCGTAACAGTCTCCTTAGGGAATTTGGAATTTCATTGTTGGATTAGCCATAGGGTTAATGGCTTTGGGTTTAAACCCTCTTGCTCTGGCTCTCTCAACTAATTGGATTGCGTTGAGCAAATTAGTTCCCCATTCAGAACCTGGGTTTCCTCAATTGGGGGAAAATCAGGCTATTAATAATACCTACTTGATAAATCTCAACTCTGTACCATTTTCCCTGGCATGTGGTGAGTGTTAGCCAAGAAATGTTAGCCATTGTTACTCATAATAATAAACATAAATTTGTTTAGAAGCAAAATTACTTAAATTTATCACCCAGTCCACCTGCCTTATTTTGTAGTTGAGGAAAAATTAGTTGTTAATGGGCTTGACCCAGATCATACTGCTAATAAGGATTAGGACTTTAATGCAGTTTTCTGGAACCAGAACAGGTGCTCCCCCCCCCCCCCCCACCAAACTTTGGTATTTTATAATAAAGTACTTTGTACTTTATACTAGTTACTACCTCTGTTGGAATATTCTTTTTTGCCCTGCCCTATCTGCATAGTAAATTTCTGCTTATTTTTAAAGTTGTTGTTCTGCATAGCATTCCCTGTTTGTGCAGTTAACTCCTCATTTATGCCAATGTGGTATCTAACATAGAACTTTTTCACTATGTTTATGCTGTAGTGCAGTTTCTTTAACTGAAGAGCTATGGGCTCCTGATTTAACCAACAAGTCCCTGGACTTGAATTAGAAAAACAGTGGTTTAAGAAACTCAAATCTTGGGGCGCCTGGCTGGCTCAGTCGTTAAGCGTCTGCCTTCGGCTCAGGTCATGATCCCAGCGTCCTGGGATCGAGCCCCACATCAGGCTCTCTGCTCCGCGGGAAGCCTGCTTCTCCCTCTCCCATTCCCCCTGCTTGTGTTCCCTCTCTCACTGTGTCTCTCTCTGTCAAATAAATAAAATCTTTAAAAAAAAAAAGAAACTCAAATCTTGTTCTATGGAAGTCTTGCTCTTGTCTTTAAGTTTTGAATATTCAAAGAGTTTTGTGTTAATGACTGGTTGAAAAAAAACAAAGGTGCCTGTGTGGGAGTGGATCATTTGTTACCATTTAGATATTTGAATAGTACCTCTCAAACTTGAGAACTCAGAGATTACCTCCCCCCAAATATTTCACATCTTGATTTAAGATACAGTGTTTATAGTGGGGCTTTTATCTCTTGCGGGGTGGGGCTTCCCAGAATTTGAAGGCCCTTCCTGTGTTTGAGGAGTTCCCTCTTACATAGTGTGAATCTTGGTGAAATGCAAGCCCTACCACAACAAAAGCCAAAAAGGACAAATAGATTGCTTTTTCCTGTCTGCATTTAGGAAATGGGCCCAAAATTCATAACCCTAATTGGATGCTTTTTTTCTGGAGCTGATAAAAAGACGCAGGCGCTGTAAAGGATATGGCTGCAGCAATAAAATGTGCAGTTTCCAAAAGGAGAAGTAGCGGTATGCCCGTTGTGGCGTCTTCTGTGCCCAGGTGCTTCTTGTGACAGATTTTGGTTTTATTTCTTTATTTTGAAGCCTCCTTCATGCCTGCACATTTGCTGAGCTTGGTTCTTCAAGCTTCCAAGTAATTCTGAGAGATACTTTGAGTATCTGTTTAATTTCTGTTCCTCATTATGAATTGGTTTCTGCTGCTTGTAATTAAGAACCCCATATTAATTTTTACTTGCTTATCCTCCCTTCTTGTACTGTGAGCTCTTTGAAGATAGAAATTATCTTTGTATTTCCAGCATTTATCACATTGTCTCTTATGTGCTTTATAGTTTGGGTTGAATTGGTATTCTAGGAACTAGCCCTTCCTTTGTGGTTTCCAAAGTTGTTTTGCTATATTCCTCTTTGTAACAGATGTTCTTAGTGTAAATGATGTTCCTTCATATTTCCTCCCTTGAAAATAGCTCTTAAGTTTTCAAAGTCTTTCTTTTAAACTCAGTAAACTTTGTCCAGCTTTTTCACACTATTAACAGTAGTTGTGGAATACAATAATGACAACAGTTGTTTAGATATAATACCAGCTTTTACTTGTAAAGGTGGCCATCACTTTAGAAGTTCAGTAGAGAATTTTTAAAACCATATAGTCTCAATAAAAGTAAAGGTAGTTTTTATGCTTGTTTTCTTGTGAAGAATAAGAATGAATCATCATTGCTTTTTCATTGGCATTAATGAACAAATATTAAAATCCATACTTAATACCACATAAAACAATATAAAAGCGCATGGACCATCAAACCAATAAAATTGAAAGATGTCTAGCTGCAAACTAAGTCCTTGGAAAACACCTTTATTATTTGTTATTTTAAAGCCCTCAAGAGTATTTCACTTTGGATTCCAACAGACCAGGGTTTGATCCCAATCCTACTACTCATTAATCTTGACCAAGTTATTTAATTTCATCAGCCTCAGCTTTCTCATCTGTAAAGAGGGATTGTGATAATAACCAATTCAGATAATTTATCTAATTTTTAAAAGAGACAGTGAATGTAAAATTCAACAAAACAGTACCCAACACATTGTAACTGCATAGTGAATGTTTGCTATTTGTGTTGTTGTTATGTGGATCCATTCCTAAGAGGAGTCTTAGAGAGGCCAGGGCTCTCTTAGGCTTTGTGAGCCATACAGTCTCTATCATAGCTCTTCATCTCTGCAGTTACGCAAAAACAGCCATAGATGATATATAAGCAAATAAGCATGTCTGTGTTCCAATAAAACTTTATTTACAAAAACAGGCAGAAAGCTGGATTTGGCCCATGGGTCAGAGTTTGCTCATCCCTGTATAACACTGAAGTTACAAAAACTGGCTTGTCTGATAAACTAAATTTTCTTTCTTTCTCCTTGAGATTTTGAGATCTAAAATAATGAACATGTATGATCAAATATAAGACTTCTTTGGGGGCTCAACATTTCCAAAAATATGATTCAGAAATTTTTCTGGTTTGAAGTCTTCAGACCTGGAAAACCTACGTGTAGATAAGGGGATGAGAAAGAAAGAGGTTGAATGAAATTCTTTAAAAGAAAAGCAGAGTCTTGGGGTGCCTGGGTGGCACAGTCATTTTAGCATCTGCCTTTGGCTCAGTGATCCCAGGGTCCTGGGATCAAGCCCTACATCGGCTCCCTGCTCAGCGAGGAGCCTGCTTCTCTCTCTCTGTCAAATAGATAAATAAAATCTTAAAAAAAAAAAAAAGAGTCTCTATAGTAAATTTGCTCCTTAGGCAAGAGGCCTAGAATTATTCTGAAAATTAGGAATCATTACCTGTATACATGAAAACAAGAACTAATTTAGATCATTAAACTGAAAGGGAATTCTAAAAAATCTTTATGGCTGTCAAAGGTCATCCTTCACCAAAAACGCTCCCAGAATTCTCTCTCCAGCTCCAATGCCAGTCCTAAGACCTTGTTTGATTTCCAAACTGTGGAAGTGAAAGAGAAGGCTAGTTATTACAGTTCTCATTGGTTCATTCATAATTCATTCAGCAGATATCATTTGAGCGCCTATAATACCAGCCGCTGTATTCAGTAAGCATAGGAATACAATAATGAATATTTCTGACGATCCATTTTCTTTAGTAGGTTCAGTTAAAAGGGTGTACAGGACAAACAATAAATAAGATAGTTGCATGGGTTCTGGATAAATTATTTTCTTATTTAAAACACGACATGAATAAAACTTAGAAAGCAAACATACAAATATGTTAAGGAGTCATATAATTTCTGTAGAAATAATAGACTGCTATAAGAGCTAAGAAAAAGTTATATTTGGTTACAGTATAGAGAAGAATCAGCGCTATAGAACAACAAATTCAAAATGGAAGATAATGGGAACAGAATGCCTTCTCTTTGAGGGCTTACTCTATGTTAGGTATGGTCCTACAGAATAAGTTAATATGCATGTAGATATGCATATAATTTAATCTCTGTCTACCCAGGTAGGCTTTATCTCCATTTTTTAGGTAGAGATAAAAATTAAGTAACTTGCCTGAAATCCTACAGCTAGTAAGTGGAAGGATAAGATTTGATCTGAACTCATTCCAAAAGAGTATTCTTTTCCAGGGCGCCTGGGTGGCTCAGATGGTTAAGCGTCTGCCTTCGGCTCAGGTCATGATCCCAGGGTCCTGGGATCAAGTCCCGCATCGGGCTCCCTGCTTCCTTGGGAGCCTGCTTCTCCCTCTGCCTCTCTCTCTCTCTCTCTGTCTCTCATGAATAAATAAATAAAATCTTTAAAAAAAAAAAAAGTATTCTTTTCCATCATTTGCACTAAAATTTTTCAGAGCTACAAATGAAATACATACATGGAAAAAACTGAAGATTATTATGATATGTAAAGCATTGAGATTAAACCAGCAAAAGATAGGGAAGAACATACAAGTTTGAACTGATAAATAGAAATACAAGTTTTCACAAAATTGGAAATAGAGGGTCCCCACATTTTATTCAAAATCAGGAAACGTAAATGAGGAGCATAACACATCCTGACTAAAATGATTATGAAGATTTTTTTTTTTAGTCTGTATGCTTATAGGCAAAATAATAACATGAATTTTAAGAGGTTAAATCATCTTACCTTTAGATTATTTTCTGTGATAGTACTGGATAATAGTGAAACAAGCAGGTCTGTCAGGAATAAAGCATATAATATATTCAAGTTGTCACTATTTTGTGATGGTGATAGAAAAACAATCTTAATATATACACCCCCTTCCCCACTGAATAGATTTCTGCAGAGATCACATTTAAAATTGTAGGAATTGGGGCACCTGAGTGGCTCAGTCGTTAAGCATCTGCCTTTGGCTCAGGTCATGATCCCAGAGTGTTGGGATCGAGCCCCGCATCGGGCTCCCTGCTCAGTGGGAAGCCTGCTTCTCCCTCTCCCACTCACCCTGCTTGTGTTCCGTCTCTCTCTGTCAAATAAAATCTTTAAAATTGTAGGAATTGAATTACTCTTTCCCTTCTGTCTGTCTTCTCTCTTGCCCTCTCCTTTCCTTCCCTTTTCCCTCTCCCCTCCTGTCATGGGTTTATTTACAGATACAAACTTTAGGAATGTAAACCTTTGGATCCAGACACAAGACATTTCCCAGGCTACATAAGATTTTAGGAATAAATTCCAGCTGTGGAGCCATGAATTAGTTTCTTGAAAATGAAGCTAATTTTTGATCATATGAAGTTTTCCAAATTGAGATACTACCATAATGTTTTGAATGGATTTTTTAAATTTTGATAGTCTTCATATAAATGCATGCATTCTGTTAAATTAAAATTTTAATTTTATACCACCAGTAAAAATTCTAATACTTCACGATTTCCATCTGAAAATTTCTAAGTGTGACTGATTGCTTTAAAACCTTCCAAAGCAGAAAAATAAAGTGAGTTTTTAATAAGTAAATTAGCTATATAAAATTCATTTAAGTGACAGAAGTAGTCATCTGGAAAAAAAAAACAACTTAGGTTAAAAGTTCTGTGTAGTGTGTAGATGAGGGAATATACCGTAAGATTTGAGCTCTTAACTTTCATGGGCTTTCATTTAAAAACTTTTTTGTTAGTAAAAAAGGTAGATACTTAACACTTTTATTAGTTAAAAATACTTATGAACAGTTAAGCATTATGTTTGCACTTAAAATTTTTTCTAGTTCAGGTTTTGATTTTCATTAGTTCTGTGTGATACTGGTAAGTAGATTAATGAAAATGAACTATAATTTGAATATATACTTCCAGAACCTTGAGTAGTCCTAAGTTTAGAATCCTGGAGACAGAAAAACATAGTTATTTGCATAACTATGTTAAAAACACAGAACTTTGTTTTATCTTGTAGTTCTCATTTTTAAACAAGGTATATGTTGTTTTACTGTGAACAATTTCTTTTTTCAAAAAAATTTTTTGCCAGATTCCCAGGCATCATTAACCATTGAAATATGTTAAAATTACTACCATTTGTAGTAATTTTTGTCAGTGAAGATAACCCACAGTTGGGAACGTGTCTGGGGTGACTGACCCTGGTAGATTTTAGAAGGTGATTACTTTGGTCAGGATCAGTGTAGGAAGGATTTTAACTAGTAATAAGAAATTATTCTTCAAAACAATTTAAAATGTTTTCTGTGGATGCATCGTTATTGATTAAGTAGGTGCTCATTAAAGGAATGCTTATGGGTATTATTCCTGTTCATTACTTTGAAATGAGTTCATTTTTATAATATTGAAAGTTTGATGCATTTGGTGTGACAGACCTTTCCTGATAACTTTGTAGAAAATATGTAGAATTAAGAGCAAGTTGATGAAATATTTCTCAGACTTTCTACCTTTTTCTTGTGCCATCTACCTGTATTATCATCTTTTTTGTTTTCTTTGCTCCTCAGTGGCAAATTAGACATTTGAATCCACTGCTATGTAATTTATAACTCTGGTACTTTTTATCCACTAATATCACTAGTGCAGTATTATGTAATTCTTGGCAAAATTGTATCCTGAGGCAAGGACTTGTAACCTCAAGGGGCAGGGGAGAGAGGACAGAGGGACAGTTGTAGGAAAGGAGAGGCCATAGCATTTATCCAGTTCTCAAAAGGTTCTGTCATTATCCAAATACTACATTCCATAGTCTTAAGGAAATTCTGAACTCTGAGTGGGGAAAGGTAGGTAATACTTAGCTGTAACTGAATTACTGGGCACATAGACTCAACTATATAGAATTTGTTAAATTTAATAGTTTTACTGCATTCTCCTGTCAGTCAGGTGTCCAGTATTAACTTACATGCTGTGCTACAAAATGGTCACACGTATGCTAATTTAGTCTACTCTTTGTTAAGTAGCTTTTGAGGACACTGGTTTCTTGTGACAGTACAGTAGAACTCAGTTGCAGCAACATGTAGGTATCTTGGAGATCAAAGGAGGCAAATGACTTGTGTGTTTTCACCTGAAAAAAGTCCTAAAAAAGAGTTCTCTGCAAGAGTCAAATGACCATTTCATTTGGAAATATTATAAAGAATGCTATCCCAGTCTGAATGTTTATTATTCAGATGAACCTAATGTGTAGTAGAGACCTGCAGGAAGTACTGGATCTAGTAAATATCCCCCCCAAAACCACGGTTTTGAGATGCATATAAAAGGTTTTGCTTTTGGGGTGCCTAGGTGGCTCAGTCAGTTAAGCATCTGCCTTCAGCTCAGGACATGATCCCGGGGTTCCAGGATCAAGCCCCACTTTTGGGCTCCCTGCTCAGCAGGAAGTCTGCTTCTCCCTCTCACTCCGTCCCTCTACCCCCCTGCCCCCCGCTTGTGCTCGCTCACTCGCTCTCCCAAATAAATAAATAAAATCTTTTTTTAAAAAAAAGATTTTGCCATTAAAAGGACAGGAAATCTGAAACTATTGAAAGTGTATACGTATTTGTAAATATGGCTTTATACCATATTAAAACCATTTAGGAGAGTAGATAAGGCAAATACTGAAAAAAGCTGGGGAAATCTGGTGAAAGGAAGATGTAGAAAAATAGAAATACAAAGTAAACTAGACTAGGTAGACTGACCTACTCTCTATTTGGACTGTGGATGATGGAGATAGAACACTTCATAACACAGAGCCCTTGAAATGATTTGTTTTTGTTCACCATGGTACCTACCGTTTGTCCCTTATCTGCCTTAAACTTCCAGAAGCTCTACTTCACAGGGCAGTAGTACTAGCAGCCCACCAGAAGAACAGTTCCCCTCTGGGACCGTGTAAGTGATTAAAATGACAATATCCTTAGAATACAGGTAAAGCAAACCAAAGACCTAATACTTGTCCTGTGTTACAAATAAACATAATGATATTCTAATAGCCACCATGTAATATTAGGTTATTTGCGGAATGCTTTGTCTACATTTTCTCACTTAATTCTCATAAACATTTGGTGTAAAAAAGACACCATGAAAGATTGTTTTTACAGGTAAGGTTACTGAGAATTGAAGAAATTTAAGTAATGTGCCCAAGTTAACCAAACCAGTAAATGGCAGAGCCAAGATTTGTCTCTAGATGTTTGATACCATAAACCACCCTCATTCCATTACATGAACAGGAGTATTTTTCTGAAAGACTGAGGGGGTAGAGAAATGAGTTTCAATTTTTTTTTTTTTTTATGACTTAACACAGACCTGTTGTCAAAAGAGAAACTTCTAGAACCACAGTGACCATAGTCCAGCTCATGCTACGCGAATTACAGCTGTCACTTGACCTGATGAACTTGTGTCTTTTTGTTCACTTCTGTACATTTCTACCATGTAGAATAATGTCTAGCTCTTAGTGGGAGCTTATAAATATTTGTTCAATAAATGACCAGATAAATGACTAATGAATGAAAAAAATCTCTAAAGCTTGAAGGTCTTATAAAAGATCTAGAGCTGTACATACGATGGTAAGAGTTTATATAGAAAGAGCTTGTAGTTATTCTCTATCCAGAAGATGAAATCAAGATCTGATTAAGGAGTATCAGCTTGAGCTGAAAGTCACTGGCAAGATTTGAGTCTAAATGGCAGGAAAAGAAGAGCATCCAAAATCTGAACAGGAAATAAAATGTTAACAGAGACAGAAACCAGGTGAACCAGTTCCCCTTCATGTTGGCATTAGCAAACTGGCAGAAAAGGGGTCTGAATCAGTGTAAGGGGGAGCTATAATATTGTCTTGGGATTTAACTCTTGTCACCCAGTGCATTAGGGTTCTTCGGTGCTTTTAACGAGTTTCTAAGGTGTAATACAAAAGATAAGGAGATCAAAAAAAAAAAAAAATAGATGCCAGGCCACTTTGAGTTAGTCATATAAAAAATTATTTATTTAAATCATTATAAGACTTCTTTACCTTTGATAGAGAACATTGCTCATTATTTCTTGTATAATTTGTTATTCAAGAGGCAACAATGATATTATTAAACAATACCACCAAAGCCAGGTATTCGTTTGCTGGTTTTGCTTAAAATGAAAGGTGAATTCAGCACCTACTTTGGCTTCTAGACTTTGACTCAAAATATTAAGACTTATTTTTTAAAATAAGGCTTGGAGATTTTCTGCAGTTAGTCCTAAAAGTGCTATATGCTGTTAATTCTTGTTTTCATTCCGAATACTCATTTTTTTTTTAAGATTTTATTTATTTATTTGAGAGAGAGAGAATGAGAGAGAGAGAAAGAGCACAAGAGGGGTGAGGGTCAGAGGGAGAAGCAGACTCCCTGCCAAGCAGGAAGCCCGATGCGGGACTCGATCCAGGGACTCCAGGATCATGACCTGAGCCGAAGGCAGTCACTTAACCAACTGAGCCACCCAGGCGCCCATTCCGAATACTCATTTTTATAAGGATATACTTTGAACAGGCTTGTGAATAATAATTCTAAAGGAAATAGTGGACTCTGTGTGTGTATATGTGTGTGTGTTTATGTGTGTATACATATATTATAAACACTGGGGTTCTTTTCTCAAACATTGAAAACTCTTAAATGAACTCTTATTATTGATTTTTACAAAACTAGAAAAATAGATCTTTGAATCTGAAGTCAGACATTCTGAGGTTAATTATCTTTGGAAGCAAGATGGATTGGATGATGTTCCTCTACAGTTTTTTTAATGGATTTTTAAATTTGTAAAAATTGTCATTACCTTTTAGCTAATATGGAAAGTTACCAGAATTAGTATACTTAAAATTTTTGTTGTTGCAAGATCTAGGCAAAATAATAAATGTTTTCAAAGTCTAATGTGAAATAAAATAATGGACAGATTTTAAAAAGCCATGTAACTTTATATTAACACTCTCACAAAAGCTGTGGTTTTCCACAGTTTTGGGTCCATCCATAAGTAATATTCTTACCTTTAATATAATAATTTAATATTTTTACCTTTATTTTCAAAATACTAATTTTCCAGTGTTGAGCTCTTCTTTGCTTCATCAGTAATTTAGGACATTCACTATTGGTTTCATTGTGTGTGTGTGTTTGTGTGTGTAAATTTGGGTGTTTTTTGGTGTTATTTTTGTTTCCTCCTTTGGTGGTTTTTTTTTTTGTCCTGGTTTGTGTTTATATGAAAGCTTTTGGTATTAATTTTTAGTTTTATTGCAGTGAGGTTAGAGAATAGGTTCTATAAGGTTTTCAACTTCAGGCTGTATTGAGGTTTTCTTTGGTCTGTTACAATCAAGTTTTGTTAATCATGGAAGTTAAAGGTGTAGTTTCCATAAGGTACAAAATTTGATATATATTCAATCTTTTTGATTACTAATCATGCCTGCTGTATTCTTACCTGCCAAAGACTGAGATTATTATGATAGTCTCTCACTACGGTGCTATTTTTGTCAGTTGTTTTCTTGATATTCTTTGGTAGATTCATGACTAACATACACGTTTTTTAAATGTAAAATGAACATCTTTTTCACATATACTTTTCTTTGCCTTGAGTTCAACTTTGTCATATATTAATGTTACTCATTAATTTTTTTAGATATATGTACCTGATATATTTTTGCCCATTCGTTTATATTTTTTCACATTTTCTCACATTATTTTATTTTTAGGTGTGTCTCTCATTGGATTTTTATTTGCTTTTCTTTTTGCCAGTGTTATTTAACAAAATCCAAGATTCATTCTTTATCTTTAAATTTGATAGTTAAACCTACTCACATTTGTTGACATAACTGATCAATTTAAATTTTCTTCTTAGACTTTGAATTTATTTTGTTTAAACTTACTTTCATTTTTTTTTTTTTTTTTTTTTTTAGCCACAGGCATTTATTTTATCGGCTTCCTTTCCTTCCATGACTTGAAAGGTATTCATTTTTTTAGTTCTACCAGAACTTAAATTTCATCAGAAAAAAAGTGTTTGAGTCTAAATTTTGCTAAGCAGTAACCTTTAGTTTGTTTTAGTTTTTCAAAACAAAAATATGTGTGTTGCTTTAATTGATTATAAAAGTAATGGATTTTTAAATTTTTAATGGATTTTTCATTTTTAAAAGATATAATGTTATTTGAAAATCAGAAAGTGAGAGTATTCTCATAGTCCTGGTCTCTAAAGATGACAGCTAATCAATTTATTGTATATATTCCTTGAAATTTTATATGATTATAGATAAATATATAGTCTTGTAAGTTTTGAAGTAAGTGCGATCATTCCTGCTTTATTCACTCAACAGCATGGTCATCTCCCCATGTCAGCAGTACAGAATTAGGGCAAGTCATCTTCATTGTGCCTCAGTTTCCTTGTAAGGGAATAGTAGTACTAATTTAATTTCCTAACAGTTTTGTGATAATTAAGTGAATTAATACCTGGAAAGTACTTCTAACAGTGCCTGGCCACATGGTAAGCATTGAGGAACTATGTTATTTTCATCTTAAATGATTCTGCATAGTATTTCATGGAGGATATGCCATCATTTATTTTAAAGTCTCCCGTGTACAGTATTTAGTTGGGATTGTGTCCCTTAATAAGGTCCAAATAAGATAGAACCTAGTCAATTTTTATTTTCTCACCTACTTTCTGTTTTCTGTAAATGTGTGATTGTATGTGCTTGTTAAAAATCTATGTCTTCTCTCTCAAGACTTCTTTTTGACATCTGTATTATCTAGTTTTTAACCATATTTGTTTAAGTAAAGACTTTATGATGCCCAAACTCCCCATTCTTGTGTTGTAATTTTGAGTTCATTTCTTCTATTTCACTAAAGCAATAGCTCTCAAAGTACCGTAGATCTCATAGATGTCTGGGGGCCCCAGGGACCTCTTCAAGATATCCATAGGTCAGAACTATTTTCATGATAATAGTAAGACTTTCTTTGCTCTCTTCACTATGATGATACTTCTACTGATGGCGCATAAGCAGAGTTCAATAAAGCCAAACTATATGGCTGCTTGTCATTGTGAACCTTACCCCACACACGCACAATTAAATATATGCCAGTTTCCTTTCAGAGGGCCCTTGATGAAACGTTAAACATTCACTTTCATTAAACCTTGATTATGGTGTACATTTCTTTCATATTCTTTGTGAAGAAATGGAAAGTATTCATAAAGCACTTTCACAGTTGGAGCTGCAACCTGAACTAGCTGCCTTTTTGAGGGAGCAAACCCTGCAAATTATAAATTTGGTTATTCAGTCTTGGCTATTTGGCAGATAATTTCTTGAAAATGAAGTTCGTGAGCCTGTCAGTTCAAGGAAAGTAGCTTGAAGAAAAAAGTCAAATTTTGGAACATTTATATCTGCCATTTTGAGCCTGACAGCTTCCCAGAACTTAAGGGCTTTGCTGATGAGGTTGGAAGTGTTATCAATGAATGTGATTGTTTTGATACTGAAAAAGAAGTGAGTCACCATTTGGAAGATCTATGTAACTCAATAAACCAATACTTTCTAAATGACCAATGCATTACAAAATCATGCATATTTATAAAAGAGCCATTCAAAGTGTAAATAGACTGATGGGTTTTAATGTAACAGAGTATGAAGTTCATTGATACAGTGACAGATTCCACATTGTAAGTAATCTTTAACAAACTACCACTTGCTGAGTTTTAGTGTAGTGTCAAAGAAAATCCATAATTAACTGAAAAGGCTGTTAAAAACATGTTAAATTTTGGGTGCCTGGGTGGCTCAGATGATTAACTTCTGCCTTCAGCTCCTTCAGCTCAGTTCACGATCTCAGGGTCCTGGGATTGAGGCCCTCTCTTGGGCTCCTTGCTCAGCGGGGAGCCTGCGTCTCCCTCTCTCGTCCCTCTCCCTGCTCATTTTCATTCTCTCTCTTCCTCAAATAAATAAAATATTTTTTTTAAAAAGTTAAATTTTTTACTTGTTCAACTACATATCTGTGGGAGGCCAAATTTTCTTCATATATTTTGGCCAAAACGATATGTCAAAACAAATTGAATGTGACAGCAGATATGAGAAGTCAGCTGTCCTCTGTTAAAGCAGACATTAAAAAGAATTGCCAAAAAAAAAAAAAAAAGTAATGCAATGTCACCCTTCACCTTTTGAAGGAGAGGGGAAGAGGACTATAGTTATTTTTTATTTTTAAAAATCTCATTTATGTTAACATGCAATGTGTTTCTTTTTGTTATTTCTAAATGAATTAATAAATATTTAAAAGGTTTTCTGCTTTGATAAATACCCAACCATTATAAACAAAAATCACTTTGGGATGCTGAGACTAAATGTTGGAGAATTTACTGCACTAGAAGTCCTAAGGTACTGCTCACCTCCTCCTCCTTCCCTCATGGGAGCATCATTGGTGTATTTTCTGATTTGCTGGTACCCAAGACTGCCTTTGCCTTTACACGTGAATGTTGATTTGCTTGTGTGGAATGGATGAGTCATAATTTATTCTCTCTCAGCTGGAGATTCTATAGACCTTCTGCCTACCTCCAGCGTATTTAAAGGACACCTCATACAGCCCCCATTAGTGTCAGTGTCAGTAACTCTCCTCAGAGGCTTATACCTGATTCCCCAAGTCCTCTCCAGATAGCATTACTATAGATGGTCTCTTTCTCTTGTCCTCTGGAATTCAGTGTTGTAGAAAGAGACCAAGCTAATTTAATTCTCTTTAGAGTAACATATTTTTTACTTATTTGTTTTTATTTTTATCCTTGTAAAACAGAAATTGCAAAACTATACTAATGGGTGGCGGTGGGGGGGGGGCGGTTCTGTTGAATTTTGTAAATGAGTTTTACGATCTGCAGGTTCACGTCTTTTTTGAACTCAAAAAGTGTACTTTTATAACTTTCAGTTCCCCTTGTTTTGACAATGTATTATTTATAGATTTTAGCTTTACTGTCATTATATCATTTTTATTTATCACTTCAGTATTCTGGGAGAATTTCTTAAGCTTATTGACAATTCTTTATTTAATTAAGGTTTCCTAATTTAGAGTTGGTAGTGTTACCCAACTCAGCTGACTTTGGTGCAGATTTTAATCTTGCAATTGCAGTTTTAATTCTCCTGCCGTATTTCACTTTCTCACCCAGTTTCCTATTCCCATCAGCCTGGATCTCTGTTTGCTTTGCATATTTGCTTGTTTTCCTCTTAAGATACTTTTTTCATAGAAACCATGTCTTTTGGATTCCATCTTGATCACTCTGTGAATGCTTTCTAAAATTAAGTTTCATGAGTTTTCAGTATGATTTTTCTTTTCCTGTTATAGTTTTCTTGTAGTGTTCATACACCCCATATTGTTTTTCTTCTGTGACTTACCCTTTAAAGGGGAAAGCTGTCCAGATTGAGGGTATGCAAACATAACCAGAGTGGAGCCTGACATGGGGCTTGATCTCACAACCCTGAGATCATGACCTGCACCAAAATCAGGAGTCAGATGCTTAACCAACTGAGCCACCCAGGCGCCCCCATTCTGAGCTTTTTTGAGTTGCCTTTTTCTGTTTGTTTTCACAGAAGTTGAGGCAGGCATATCAGGAGTGTGTCCCTGAGAATGTATCACTTATACTGGAGGACAGTTTGCTTTCCGTTTTAGTTTGTGGACACAATTTAGATGAAGTGAGAACTTCTGAACATTTAGTATTAGCAATAGGATCTAATGTGTTCCTGCTGGTTTTAATTTATTTAAGATCTTTATTACATTGTTAAAATATGAAATACTCTTTTTAGTTTCTGAACTAGAATTGATGGTATACTCACCCATTTTCCATGAGAATAATATGAGCAGGTCTTACTTTCAGTGAATTTTGCCATTTTATGTTCTCCAACTTTTTTTTTTTTTTCTATTTGTGACCCGATTTCAGAGATGTTAAAATACAGGAAAATGCGTACTTTGGAATCAATGAAATACATGATATGGTTATGTTCTATAAAATAAGAACTTTAGGGGCGCCTGGGTGGCTCAGTTGTTAAGCGTCTGCCTTCTGCCTTCAGCTCAAGTCATGATCCCAGGGTCCTGGGATCAAGCCCTGCATCGGGCTCCCTGCTCCGTGGTGAGCCTGCTTCTCTCTCTCCCACTCCCCCTGCTTGTGTTCCCTCTCTCACTGTGTCTCTCTCTCTCTCAAAATAAAATCTTTAAAAAAAAAAAATAAGAACTTTAATGGTACAGAGTATTTGGTATTAATCTACATGTCCAAAATTAGAATATTTGGGTAAATTATGGCACATCTACTTGACAGAATATTACGTAGCTTTCAAGAATGGTACCAAAATAATTTACCTCAATGTTAAATAATTAGTGTGATTTACTTTCATAGAAAAAAATTAAACAGAAGGACAGCAAGGTAGTAATAATGGTTGTGTTTTAGGTGACAGGACTCACTAGAAGAAAGATCTCTTCTTTTCCAAATCTTATTTAATGAATGTGTTACTTTTTAAATGTATTTGTGGTGGCCATGGGGTTGTTTGTAACACTTATGAAGGGATCAATTAGAAATAAATCCTGCTATGCTAATTTCCTTTTTTTTTTTTTTTTTGCAGTTCCTAGACTACTGTTAGATAAAGGAAATCTCAGTGATTTCACTGAAATTTTTATGTTTTAATGGTATGCTTCGGGGAACGATGGTAAAGGATGGTGGGATAAGAATGTAATGAACTAGATTCAAGACCGTTTGAATGGTAGTACCCAAATACTTTACCTATTTCTTTATGTAGTGAGCTAAAGGAAGTTTCCTGGATACTGGTGGAGCTCATTCCTCATCTTTTCTCATTTTCTAAGAAATGTCTTAGGTCACCATAATGAAGATAGGTGAGGTACAACTAGAGGGAGGTTGGGGATCAGAACTAACAAATTCCTTTTAATAAGAATCTGGAAGGAACTTGGCAGCCTAGGAAAATAAAATGACCATTATAAGTTGAAATTTAACAGCAAGTAATGTAATGGCCCTGCGTTTATACTCAGAAAATGAGTAACTGAAGTTCAGGGTAACAGTAAATCATACAAAAAGATTTCATTTTAGTTATAATGTGATGTGGCTGCTAAACATAATTGGTAATCTAACATGAAAATAGGGACTGCTTGTTCCATGTGTCCCCAATGGGTAGAACCAGAACTGTAAAGTAGAATGAGCTGATCAGTAAGATCTTGAGTTGCCTTTCATTAGAGAGGTTCAGTTGTAGGTTGAGCATACACAAGCAAGGATTCAGAGAGTAAGGGGTTGGGTTGGATGACATTCAGAGTCTTTTCTAACACTGAGACTGACTTTCAGACACACTAATGATATTTTTAAATTACCTCTTTGTGGAGTGATAGTTGTTATGGTAAGCAGCAGGTTCCATAGTGTGACAAAGATGCTATAAGTGACTGCACTAATTCATTAAATTGGACTATTGGCACAAGTCACCCATAGACATCATGGGCAGGATTTATAAGTAAGTTACTCTCCTTTTTTTAATGGAGTTTTTATTGAAGTACATAAATAACAAATACCCGATTGAAAAAAGGTGTAAAGTGTAGTAAGAGACGTAAACTAAGAACTGTGAAGATTAAAAGGAGGGAATTATATATCAAGAGTATCAAGGGGGAAAAAAGAGTATCAGGTAAAAATTTTATGAGAGAAAATAGGTCTCAAAGAGTACGTGGAATTTCAGCAGATTAGGACATGAAAGGAAGTGGGGTAACCATGACAAAGAAAGGCAACAACATGAAGTTTCCTGGAAGCAGGAAAGCACTGATGTTTTGGGATCAGTGTAGTATGAGGTAAAGCGGCCAGAATGGCAGGTTGGTGTTGAAGTGAAGAGGACTTGAGTGTCAGGACGAGGATTTTCTGTTCGACCAAAGGGAGCAGTTGAAATTTTTTTGAGTGAAGGAGTAGCATGATCAGTCTTACCTTTTAGGGACATCGATGTACTTGACATTTGTTGAATTGTTGAATTTGGAGAAATTGCGTAGAAAGCTATTTAAATGAGAACCATTGAGGGCTCTGTTAATAAAAGCGGATGGCATTATTGAGGGCTCACTATATGACAGGCACCTTACATTATTTCAGTGAAGCCTCACAACTATGCCGTGTGGTAGGTACTTTCCAAATTAACACTTATGGATTTCCAGGAGGAAATTCCTATGAGAAGTCCATACACCATAATAATTAATTTCTCCAGGTATATTCTCTTATGTACGCATGTGCTGCGTTCACCCATACTCTCCAAATCACCTTAGTGAATACTGTTACATCTTAATATAGCATTTTATAACATGCTATCATAATCAGCAATCCCAAATTATTATTGAGGTTTAAAAGTACCATATTAGGCACTGTGGTAGAAATAAAAGAAGTATAAGATGTAGTCTCTGACTCCTAAGGTAGAAATACAAGAAGTATAAGATGTAGTCTCTGACTCCTAAGGTAGACACAGACCCACAATTCTACTTTTTTGTACCGTGAGCATGCCCAGCACAACATGGCTGCTTAATAAATGCTAGTTGATTTATTGATTTTAAATTAGAACTAGACCATTACACCAATAATTTTCTAGTCAGATAAGAATTTATCAATATAGTTGAGGCTCTTGGTTATTCAGAACAGTGGTACTTGAGAAATGAAGCATGATTAGCCTTCACAAATGCCAGTAATGTCATTTAATTTTTAAAAAGTTGGAAAACCTGTCCACTGTCCAGCCCTAAAATGTCATGCTTCAACATTGGAATAAATAATATTGCTTACAATTCATTTGGTTCTCCTCTTAACATAGAACTCACTGACTTAATTGATATAAACTAGTCATGCATTATCATATCTTTTTTTTTTTTCTTTTAATTCTTTGAACAATTTTGATTGGGACCAGGGAAGAATCAGAGAAGGTAGTCTGCAGTTGTTAGACTATGGAAGAATCTTAGAACTCTTCTTGGGTTCCATTCAATTTAGAATATCACATAGACTTTCTCATCCCACCATAATCTAAACCCCCTTATTTGAGAGGCACCAGGAGTCAACCTATCCTAAAGCATTTCATAGTCACTACAGTGGTTCCGGATAGAATGTATTTAAATGTATTTTTTTTAAATGTATTTTAAAAAGTTTAAATGTATTTAAACTGCTCACCAGAAAATATTGTGAAGTTTATTATATCTGCCATATTACATATCTGGAATATGCCCTATTTAGAGAAAATAAAAATAGCTTAAAAACAACTTAGAAGAAATATGGCAAAATATAACTTTAATAGAATAAAAATCTATGTTGTGTATTTAACAACCAACAGGCTTCATGTTGCAATAAAAGAAAGAGTAAAATGAAAGTGGATAGATTATTCTTGTTAAAAGGGAAAGGTAAAGCTAGGGAAGCCTTGATGTGACGACAAATTAGGTTTGTCAGTTTGCATTACTTCAACTGTGTATGGTAAATAAAAGCTGTGTGCAGAGTTATTATTTGTGACCTGCATGGTGTAGTCCTTAAAAACATATGTAAACTTTATCCCTAAGGAAGCATTTGTTATTCAAAAAAAATGTTATAGTCAAAGTATTTTGATATAGATATTATTACAGGACTGTACAAGGATGACTGAACTTATCAGCTGTTTCAATTATATATGATGAAAATCTGAAATCATAACCAAGATCCCCAAAATTTGTTTTAAACACCTGGTAGATGTGGATAAGTCAGGAGAGGTAACAGAGAAGCAGTGGTCAATAATGTGGTGTAGCTGAAGCCAGGAGAAGAGAGTGTGTTTAAAAAGGGAAGAAATGATCGACTTTGTCACTTCTGTGGGGTCAGTTAAGGTGAGGACTGGGATAACCTTTGCATTTTGCAACATGGAAGTCATTGACCTCAGCAAAATGGTTATGGTTTAGTGTTGAGGGTGGAAGTCAGATTAGAACAGAAGGTGAGAAATTGGAGATAGCAATGAGACAGTGTTCTTGGAAAATTTAGCCATGAGAGGAAGGAGGGAGAACAGTAACTGAAAGGTCTAAGGATGGGTCTAAGGAGAGAGGTTATTGTGTTGTATTTTGCTTGTTTAGCGGAAGAGTTGTGCATGGCACAGGCTGATGAAAGGGGCCAGTAGAGCAGTAGAGGTTGAAAACACAGGCAAGAAATTCTCTAAGAAAACAAAGGATGATATCCAAAACACAGGTGAGAGTTGGGCTTCAGACCCGAGGAGAGATTTGTCGTCGTTGTAGGAAGGTGTGGTGGAGGGAAGTTCCTGAGGGAGTGGCTGTCTGAAGGCAGTCTTCTGTGTAAAGAGGGTATGATGAGGTTATCTGCTGAGAATGAAAGGGAACGAGGAGATAGAGAAGTCTTAGGTCTGTAAAAAAGTGGAAGAAACGTACAGTAGTCTCTCTGGAAAGTGGAAAAGCAAGAGAAAAAGGAAAACATGGTAAGATTGTCATGTGATGTTAAGGGACCCCTTGAGATAGTACATCTTTCTTTAACCCCAGAATCTGGGAAACAAAATTAGGGTTAGATTTTTCTTGGTAGCCGGTAATGTTTCATTAAGTTAGAATCAAGATGACAGAACAGGTGTCTAACTTCCTCTCTGGTGATGTCACTAATGCCTAGAGTATTGGCAGAGGGTAGGGAGAAAGGAACTAGATGGAGCACATCTTCCTTCCCTATTTTATCACCACTGCTGCAGGTACACCTATCAAGACCGCTGAAAACCTGGTGAAACTCATTCAGGCCTCCTACTTCGGTAAACGCCATTGATCTCAAGTTACTGCTGCTGTTACTAGATAACTAACGCATTATCCGTGTTTGCTTGAAATGGAGGGTGTCGTGTATGACCTGCTTCCAAATCTGTCACTTGAGCAACCTCATCATTTCTTCAACCAGAGCTTTATCGTATCATTTACTGTCAGAAACTATACTAGGCATTGGAGATGCAAAAGTAAACAATAGAGCCTGGTACCTGGCCTGTGTCCATAGAGGATACAGATAATAGGCAGTTTGAGTACAATGTGATAAGTGTTGACGAAAAGGAAGTGAAGGTGCTTTGCGCATACCTGTGAGGTTCACATTACTCAGAGCTGAGGTGGTTAGAGAAGACATTCCACAGGAAGTTGTGTTAAAGCCTGCTTCTAAAGGATTAGTAGGAGTTAACAAAGGGGGGGGAGTGGGGTGCTGAGGGAGGATTGCTGTGAGAATGGAAGTTGGAAGGGTAGTCACCAGATAGATCACCCCAGATCTTCTAAACTGTGTTGTTTAGACGGTATTCTCTAGAAGCAGTGAATAGCCATCAGAGGACTTTTTGAAAGGGAATGATGTGATCACATTTTCTGTTTAGCAAATTCCCTGTAGTTGCAGAGTAAAGAATGGAGTAGACAAAATATGCTAGAAGTTGGGATATTGATAAGGATGTTTTTTCCACCAATTCAGACAATTGTTTTGATCTCTGAAGTGCACCCAACTGGTAGGGGTCACATTGATCCTCTCTCATCCCACTTTAAAACTTCTGGTTCCATGTAGTTAGTTGAGGTATAGGATATAGAAAGCAAGAGGTTTTTTCCTTCAGCACTAACAGTGAAGGAACTTGACCTCAACTAGCTTTTGCTCTTTAAGTCTCCCATGAAGATTGTTAGTTACCCCTGCTCTCATCCTGTCTCAAATACTGCTTTGTTAGCAGCCCATTTTGTAAGAATAGAGCCACAGAGATTTGATTTCAGGAAAATCTGTTATTGAGGTATAATTGAAATACAACAAACTACAGATATTTAAAGTGTACAATTTGATAAGTTTTGACATGTATATACCCCGTGAAATCATCACCACAATGAAGATAACACATCCATTACCCTCACAGCTCTTTTGTAATCCCTCCCTCCTCTTGTCCCCTCCCCTCCCCTTCCTTCAGGCAACCACTGATCTGCTTTCTTTCACTATAGTGATAAAAGTTTGCATATTTTTTAATTTTATGGCAATGCTATACTTTCTTGATTACCTCAGTTTCTAATAATTCTTGAAATCAGGTAGTACTTGCCTTCCAACTTGTTCTTCTTTAAAGTGGTTTTGGTTAGTCTAGATTCTCTACATTTTCAGATCAAATTTAGGATCTGTTTGTCAGTTTCTTTAAAAAAAAAAAGCCTGCTGTGGTTTTGACTGGTATTGCATTGAATCTACACATCAATTTGGGGAGAATCGACATCTTTACAGTCCTGAGTCTTCCAACCCACAAATGTGGTATATCTCTCCATTTCTTTAGGTCCTCTCCTAATTTCAGCACTTTTTAGTAGTTTTTGGTGTTAGGTATTTCACATTTTTGTTAATGTATCACTATTTCATATCTTTGGATGTTCTTGTAAATAATACTGATTTTAGTTTTGATTTGCAATTACTCATTGCTAGTATATAAAAATGCAGTTGATTTTATATATTATTTTGTACTGAAACATTGCTAAAGTTACTTACTAGTTCTAGTAGCCTTTTGGTAGATTCCATAAAATTTTCTACATAGATGATCATGTCACCTACAAATACAGACAGTTTTACTTCTTTTTTTTTTTTTCCAAAATGGATGTTGGGGTTTTTTTTTTTTCCTTGCCTAATTGTACTGGTTAGAACTTCCAGTACTGTGTTGAGTAGAATTGATAAGAACAGAGACGTCTTGTCTTGTTCCTGATTTTTAGGGGCAAAGCATTCAATATGTCACCAATGAAGTATGATAGTTGTAGTTAATTTTTTTTATGGAAGCCCCTTATTAGGGCAAGGAAGTTTTCTTCTTTTCCTAGTTTGCTGAGCTTTTTTTTTTTTTTTTTTTTTTTTTTTATTTTTTATTTTTTTTTTGACAGAGAGAGGTGGGAACAAAAGAGGGGGAGTGGGAGAAGCAGGGGGCCAGATGCGGGGCTTGATCCCAGGACTCTGGGATCATGACCTGAGCCCAAGGCAGACGCTTAAGGACTGAGCCACCCAGGTGCCCCTGCTGAGTTTTTATCAGGAAGGGATGTAGGGTTTTGTCAGATACTTCTTCACTTACTGAGATGATCATATGGTTTTTCTTTTCTGGTTTGTTGAAATGGTGAATTATGTTGACAGACTTCAAATATTTAACCAACTTTGTATTCCTGGGATAAACTCCTTTTGGTCATGGTTATATTCTTTTTATGTGTATATAAATTTTTATTTTTAATTTTTATATTTAATTTTTTTGAGTTCAGTTTACTAAAATTTTGTTTAGAATTTGTGTTCATGAGGGATGAACGCCTGTAGCGTTCTTTTGTTTTGTTGTCGTGTTCTTCTGTATCATCATTGTCGTATTTTGAAGAGTAATGCTGACCTCATAAAATGAGTGAAAATGCTTCCTATCTTCTGGAAGAATTGGTATTACTCTTTTTTTTAAAAGTCTGGTCAAATTTACCAGTGTAGCCCTCTAGGGCCTGGGAGTTTCTTTGTGGGAAGGTAATCAGTAAAGTCTCATACTAGCACTTTGTGTATTCACTCTATTTTTCTGATCACTCTGGTTAGATTATTTATCAATTGTATTGATCTCGGAGAATCAGCTTTTGATTTCTATTACTTTTTTGTTTTCTGTTTCATTAGTTCCTGCTCTTTTATTCTTCCTTCTGGCTTACTTTGAATTTAATTTTGTTTTAAAAATTTATTTTTTGGAGCACCTAGGTTCACAGCAAAATTGAGCAGAAGGTATAGGGATTTCCATAAACCTTTTTTCTTCTCCCTAGTTTTAAGTTTTTATTTAAATTCCAGTTAACATACAGTGTAATATTAGTTTCAAGTGTACAGTATATGATTCAACACTTCCATACATCACCCTGTGCTCATCCCAAGTGTGGTCCTTAATCCCCATCACCTATTTCACTCATTCCCCCACCCACCTCCACTCTAGTGACCATCAGTTTGTTCTCTGTAGTTAAGGGTCAGTTTCTTGGTTTGCCCCCCCCCCCCCCCTTTTTTAACCTATGCTTGGTTTTTGGTTTTTTTGCTTGTTTCTTAAATTCCACATATGAGTGAAATCATATGGTATGTGTCTTTCTCCAGCTAATTTATTTCACTTAGCATAATACTCTCTAGGTTGGTTTTGTGTGTGTGTGTGTGTGTGTGTGTAATACTCTAGTTTCTTAAGGTGAAAGTACAAAAATCATTATTTTGAGGCCTTTCTACTTTTCCAGTACAGGTCTTTTAGTACTATAAATTTCTCTGTAAATACAGCTTTTGCTAAGGCTCCACAGAAGAGGATCCTTTCTTTCCTGTCAGTCATACAAAGCCTTTCTGACATTGTCATTTTTTTTGTCTGCTAAAATAAGAACTGTAAAGATACGTCTACAGGGATAAAGGATAAAGTTTAAACTAACAACTTCATTTCATATGCATTTTCCATACTTAGACTAAGTGGGGAAGGAAGATGCCACTTATTTTGATTCCAGAATATAGCTTTTTGACAAAGCCGTCTTACTGATTACTTACTACAAGCAATACTTTCTTTTCCGTGAAAAAAGCACCTATCCAGTTAATGCTCTCTGGTTAATATTAATAATGGAAAGGAAATATTAATAATGTAAGGAAAACTAGTTAACGTTTGAGAATCGCTGAAGCAGTATCTCCGTTTGCCTCAAAGCCTCTCACTTGTGCAGTTGTGAATAAAGGCTACAGAGGCACACCGAGTTGCCCTTACTATAAATTCGTTTCTGAATAGCAAGTATATTACATTAAATCATACCTTTGAATTTCAGCCATTATGCTGAAACCTGCCTTAACTCAATTTTGGATAGTCTTTTAGTGCTAGTGTCAGAAACTATGTTAAGTACTTTGCATGGAGTAGCTTAGTGATGCACTAAAACCTGTGAGGTCTAAGCGTTTTTATTCACATTTTACAGATGAGGAAACAGATTTGGAAAATAACCAGTCGAAGGTCCCACAAATTAGTAGTAGAGTTGGAGCTTCAACTTCATCTCCAGTGACTTTAAGCATGTTGTACACCTTTCTTCTATATCCATATAATGGCCATGGAATGATAGGGTTTTGAGCATCTTGATTCAGAATATGGCTTGATGAATTGACCAAACTAAGATAAGTGAATAGTAGTTAAGAAAATAAGTTCCTTCAGACATGTTGTTACTCTAAAAATCTGAACTTTGCTTAAGAAAGATGGGCAAATACTGAATTGGAGGCAATATGAGTTTAGATCTCACTTGTTACTAAGCCACAGTAAAAAGTTAGTTAACTTCTTTTAGCTTCAGACTTTTCATTTATTAAGTGGAGATTTTCTCCTTTTAGGTTGGCTTAAAGATGAGAGCTTATGTGTCTAGCACAGTACCAAATCCATAGTGGCTGGTTGTATTGGTTATTGTTAGAATCTTCTCAATGAATGAAAACTTTTTGAGGCCTTGAGTTCATTCTCTAACATGACCCACTCCCCATCCATCACCAAGATTAAGTCCTATTCTTCTGATAAGTATTTGTACAGCATTGAGTTCCTTTCCTTTATAGCAGTTATATTTTGACATTGTTTAATTATGTGATTATTTGATTAATATCTGCCTCCCCACACAAGATGGTTAGCTCCCTGCAATCAGAAACCACGTCTGATTTTGTTCACCTTTGTGTGCACCGTGCCTGCCATATAGCAGGGCTTTAATAAATGTTAAGTGAAGGAAATGATTCTTAGTAGCAATACTACTACCTTGTGATAATGATGTCTCCTTCCTTCGAAGTCATGATGCTTTTCCTTGAATTTCAATACATGTCCTGTGATCAGCATAAACTCTCAGTATGTGAACTTACAGTCTTCTGTGGCCACATCTTGACTTTATGCTGACTGAACTCCTTAGAAATAGAGCACAGTAACGTATTTCATGACAGTTAGCATTTTGTCTTTTGTCTTTAGTTTGACTAGTCATGATTGAATTACCTTCGTACAATGTGTGTGCTACTGTGCAGAATTTAATTTCAACTTCTTGTTTACTTATTTCACTTCGCAGAAAATGTAATTGTTTCATGAAACTCTTACGCCTTAAGAAGGGGAAAATACTGGGTATTTCATGTCCCATCTTCAGTCTACCATCCATCTAAATATCATTTTCATTTGGCTTCTCTTATAAGGGGGAAGATGTCAACCGGACACTAGAAGGTGGAAGGAAGCCTCTTCATTATGCAGCAGACTGTGGGCAGCTTGAAATCCTGGAATTTCTGCTGCTGAAAGGAGCAGATATTAATGTATGTAAAGAACATTCTCATCTTAGAAAAAAATCCTGTTGTATGCCTTGGGTAATTATTTTCTACAGACTTGTAAAATAAGAATATAGTCTGAAATTATACCAAATTTCCTGTAACTTAGAAATATATAACTGGAATTTTTTTTTTAAATAAGCAGCACAGACATTTTTTTTTTTTAAGATTTTATTTAGTTTTTTGACAGAGAGACACAGCGAGAGAGGGAACACAAGCAGGGGGAGTGGAGAGGGAGAAGCAGGCTTCTGGTAGAGCAGGGAGCCTGATGCAGGGCTCGATCCCAGGACCCTGGGATCATGACCTGAGCCAAGGGCAGACGCTTAACAACTGAGCCACCCAGGCGCCCCAACAAACAGACTTTTTAAAACTAACTATAGGTAACAAATTGCTGTCTTGCAGCGGAGGATAGGACTCTGCAGTGATAGGATAAATCCAAACTGCAGTTTTGGAGAAAGGTCAATAGGCAGAAGGTCAGACAGGAGCAGTCATCTCCTGCCTCTTGCCTTTTATAGCTTTTCAGAGTTTTGGACAAATGTTTAACCATGACAGCAAGTGC
Organism: Mirounga leonina; assembly: GCF_011800145.1. Taxonomy (NCBI): domain Eukaryota; kingdom Metazoa; phylum Chordata; class Mammalia; order Carnivora; family Phocidae; genus Mirounga; species Mirounga leonina. The sequence goes on along the minus strand of NW_023270451.1, from coordinate 73,598,694 downwards.
AATCCACTTTACACATTTCAGGGGACACCATGTCACCTGGCCCCATTGTGGCAGTCTTTTACCTCTTCAGCGGCTAATTTGTACCCACCTCTTCCCTTCCTAGACCTCACTGGCATTCCTACAATAGTGAGGAACTTGGGGCTCAAAAAGGTTAAATAGTACAGTAAGTGGCGGAGTCAAGGGCTGAGCTGAGGTCAAAGCCCTGCGCCCTCTACTTCACTGCACTGATACCCAAGGAGATACGGCTTATGGGTTTGGGTCTTGGCAGCTCTCTAAATGGCAGGAAACTTGAGTAGGGAAACATTGATAATTCTCTAAATAAATCTAGAAAGAAGGGAGAAATGAAAAATAAAGTGGTTTTTTATCTCATTATTTCATAGGCTCCAGATAAACATCATATTACCCCTCTTCTGTCTGCTGTCTATGAAGGGCATGTTTCCTGTGTGAAATTGCTTCTGTCAAAGGTGAGGTCAACTGCTAATTGTTTAAGTTTTTATTTAAAATTCCACTTAGTTGATACACAGTGTAATATTAGCTTCAAGTGTACAATATAGCGATTCAACACTTGCATACAGTACCCGGTGCTCATCGCAACAAGTGCGCTCCTTCACCCCCATCACCTATTTCCCCCATCCTCCCCACTCTCCTCCCTTCTGGTAACCCATCAGTTTGTTCTCTATAGTTAAGAGTCTGTTTTCTTGGTTTGCCTTTTTTTTTCCCCCTTTGCTCGTTTTAGTTTTGTTTCTTAAATTCCACAAATGAGTGAAATCATATGGTATATTTGTCTTTCTCTCATTGCACTTAGCATAATACTCTCTAACACCATCTATATTGTTGCAAATGGCAAGATTTAATTCTTTTTATGGCTAATATTCCTGTGTGGGTGTGTGTCTTCCTTATCCATTCTTCAGTTGATGGCTTGGGCTATTTCCATAATTCGGCTATTACAGATAATGCCACTGTAAACATCGGGGTGTATCACTTTGAATTAAGTATTTTTGTATTCTTTGGGTAGATACCTAGTAGTGCAATTGCTGAATCATAGGGTAGTTGTATTTTTAACTTTTGAGGAACCTCCATATGGTTTTCTAGAGTGGCTGCACCAGTTTGCATTCCCACTAACAGTGTGCAAGGATTCCCATTTCTCCACATCCTCGCCAACAGCTGTTCCTTGTGTTGTTTTTTTTAGCCATTCTGACAGGTGTGAGGTGATATCTCCTTATAGTTTTGATTTACATTTCCCTGATGAAAAGATGTTTAACATCACCCATCATGTGTCTGTTGGCCATCTGGATGTCGTCTTTGGAAAAATGTCAGCTCATGGTCTTCCCATTTTTAGTCAGATTATTCGTTTTTGGGGTTTTAAGTTTTATAAGTTCTTTATATATTTTGGATACTGACTGATATTTATCAGTTAAGTCATTTGCAGATATCTTCTCCCATTCTGTAGGCTGCCTTTTAGTTTTGTTGATGGTTTCCTTTGCTGTGCAGAAGCTTTTTATTTTAATGTAGTCCCAATAGTTTATTTTTGCTTTTGTTTCCCTTGTGTCAGGAGACATATCTAGAAAGTTGCTATGGCCAATGTCAAAGAAATTACTGCCTGTGTTCTCTTTTAGGATTTTTATGGTTTCAGGTCTCACATTTAGGTCTTTCATCCCTTTTGAATTGATTTTGTGTGTATGGTATAATAAAGTGGTCTGGTTTCTTTTGCATGTTACTGTCCAGTTTTCCCAACACCATTTGTTGAAGACACGGTCTTTTTCCCATTGGATATCCTCTCTTGCTTTGTTGAAGATTAATTGACCATATAGTTGTGGGTTCATTTCTGTGTTTTCTGTTCTGTTCCATCGATCTGTGTGTCTATTTGGGGGCCGGTACCATACTGTTTTGGTTACTACAGCTTTGTAATATAACGTGAAGTCTGGAATTGTGGATGCCTCCAGCTTTGTGTTTCTTTTTCAGTGTTTCTTTGGCTAATTGGGGTCTTTCATGGTTCCATACAATTTTTAGGATTCTTTGTTATAGCTCTGTGAATAATGCTGTTGGTACTTTGATAGGGATTGCATTGAATGGGTAGATTGCTTTGGGTAGTATAGATATTTCAACAATATCCGTCCTTCCAGTCCATGAGCATGGGATGTTTTGCCATTTCTTTGTGTCATCTTCGGTTTCTTTCATCAGTTTTATAGCTTTCAGAGTACAGGTCTTTCACCTTTTCTGTTAGATTTATTCCTAGGTGTCCTATTATTTTTTTGATACTCAAATTGCTAATTTTTATTGTTTTTTCCATTGTTTATGCTAAGTATTTGGTTGGTCAGTTAAATTGTGTGTGGCATCAGGGACAGAAGACTAGAGGCAATATTTAAAATTGAGGTCTAGAACAAGTGTTATTCCAAATAGCTGGTCCACAAACTGTTACCAGTTCATGATGGGTAAGGAGCTTGGGCTAGAATCTAAATCAGTCAAGTCTCCTTCATCAAGAATATCTTGCTATGAAAAAAAGTTGGCTGAACTAAGCATTGTACTTAGTGACGTAGATAATGTCCTGTACTACTAATGGGCTACTCAAAGTATGGTCTGTGAACCTGGCACCTAGTATGAAATGTGTAAGCTTCATTTTCTGTAGTACATACCGAGTGAGATTATTAGGGGCTGTTTGCTGTAAATAAGGGCCCTCCAAGTCATCTGGTGTCTTGATATGCTTGGGGTCCTGGTAAGTTTGGAATTGCCTAGTGTTAACTCTTAGATGGAGTTCAGATTCCAGTCTCAACAAACCAGTCAGTTGCAATCATTCTAGCTGTATTAGATGGAACCTGCAAATGATGGAAGACAAGAAATCTTTATAAAACAAGGCACCAATATTAATCCCAGGCTTATCATTTCACAGCATACTCTAGAAAGTCACTTGGGATTTTAAAATAAGTCCTGCCAAAGGAAGAAAGATACAGAAATTAAATGAGTAAATGTATATAAAGCATTTTGCCACAGTACCTGACACATAAATGATCAATAAATAGCTCTTATTTTAACTAAGACTGAAGAGGATTTTATGCTTCTCGGATTTAGAAAAAATTAGGAAAGAAGGTTAGCACGTTTGTCTCTTAACTCTTTATTGATAATTTTTTTAAAGATTGAAACTGTTCTGAAAGCAGTTCAGGTTCTCTAAAACTGGGTTTTTTCCCCATAGCTGCATGTTAAACACCATTACTGAATTTCTTTAAGTGTATGGTTGTCACTGGTTTGGGGTTGGGTTTTTATTTTGGGAGAGGGGGTATAAATCAACAGTAATTTTTAGATACTATACATTATACTAATATGAATGATGTGGTTCTCTCAAAGCTAAAACAAATGAAAATATTATTCTTGGCCACTGTAGTGGACCCAGAATCTGTGGTAGGATGTGCTCACAAAGATTTCTAGTCACTCTGTCTTACTCGTCCCCCACACCCATGAAAAGATTTTTTTTAAAGCTGACAGCTTCCGGAAGTCTTCCTTTTATCACTACTCTGTTTCCACTTGCCCCACCTGCCTTTGAGTCTGCCAGAATGCAAGGCTTGGTGGCTGACTCCCTTGCTATGGGAAGCTCAGAATAAAAAAAACCTTTTTTTCTCCTCAAAAAAAAAAAAAAAAAAAAAAGTACCTTCGAAAACTACTGGATCATTTCATCCCTGGGAGAATATTTTTGCTTACCATATTAAAAACTGGTTGTCACAGGCTACAAGTATTGATTTACAGTTTGTTAAAGATTTATGTAATTCCAGTATTTTATTAGTTAGAATTCTTTATATTGCATGTAACTAAACCCAGCTCAGATAGGCTTAAACAGTAAAGAGATCTTGTTGACTCACATAAGTACAGTTGCCGCACACCGCCTGACCCTGTGCTTAAGTCATATTACCAGGATCTGATTTCTCTTCGCTACTCAGCTCCGTTCCTCAGCATGGACTTAATTCCCCTGGCCTCAACCTGTCTGCTAAGTATATAGTAAAAGAAACAGTAATAATACCGTCTTATATATTTGAAAATTACTGAGTAAATCTTAAAAGTTCTCATCACAAGAAAAAAACTGGGAGGAGGCGATAGATGTTAACTTTATTGTGGTAATCATTTTGCAATATATGTATGTATCAAATCATAAACTAATACAAATTTTATGTCAATTACAGCCCAAAATACAAATTCATAAGTCAGAATAAAAGATAAAACAAGATTTGTTCCTCCACCTTTGATATTATTCTACCCATCTGTTTTGGTCTCTGAAAATAAAAACCTAATATAAACCTAGTTTAAAAAGCTAAAAAAATCCTTTTTAGCTTAGGCTCTGATCATTAAATGAGATGCTCCTAAGCATGCTCTTTCTTTTTAGCCCTATCTCAAGGCTCTGTATTTCTTTCTGATAAGCCTCTCTTTCCTCACAGGACAAAGCAATTATTGTTACGCTAGAGAAGTCCCAAATCATCGTTGTATTCCTTATTTCCAAAGCATGTTGCTCCAGGTCATTGAGACATGACTGTAAGATTCCATTGTTAAAGAATCTTCTGCCTTGATCTGCATGTACATTAGGCCCTAATAGATTTTCTTAGAAGGGTCTCTGTAATTATATACACTGTTGCTACATTATTGATTGAGTTGTTTGACTTTTAACTAGCTTATTTTTTCTTTTATTTGTGTCTGAGCCTTGATTTTGGAAGCTAAGCGACATTCAGAGATGGCTCTGTTAATGGCAGATCAATTGTACCCATGCAGAGCTGTTATTTTAGATGAAAGGGTTTTTTTAACCTTTATGAAAGTGGCATAGTAAAATTTAGTTCTTTTTTTCAAAATTACTTTGATTTTTTATTATTGCATAAGCTTCTTTAATGGATACCCTACAGTTTTGTTAGCCAAATATTTGTTTTGGAAATTGATTGTGCTCTTCCAAAAATCCTTAGTTGCTAAAATAAGGCTGTTCCAGAGCACTTCGTTACAATCAATGTCTGTATTATGAAATCTGGTTCTGCCTTTTATCAAAAGTTTGAATCCTTATGGATTATTATGAATTCATTTTAAAAGTACTTAGTTTGAAAAGTTTACCAAATTGACATTTTTAATATATTATCCAGCTGGTATAGCGTTAGTATAGGAAAAAAGCCAAAGTAAACAAAGTTAAAAACTCAGTATGATTACAACTAATGGGGGTAAAAAGAAAAACCACAAAGACAAAGAGGGTAACTAGAATATTCAAAATCAAACTATGTGATATGCTAGATCACTTACTGGCCAAGTTTTTGTTTTCAATTTCATGCAATGGAAGATGAAGTTTATGACACAAGTGGGAATTAAAAACATTTAATTCATCTGTGGAGAACATAATATGTACTAAGCACTTTGTTTATATTATCTCCTTTAATTTCTGTCAACCCAAATACATAGGTATAATCATCTTCATATTATAGATAAGGAAACCATTTGGCTCAGGGAGGTTAAGTATCTACCAAACGTCAAAGTGAGATTTGTTCCAGAATTATGGCTCCTAAGTCCATGTTCTTTCCCTAGCAGAATTATAGTCAGGGACAGTTATGAGAAATGAAACACGTTTATTTCTGTAGGTAAAAGTTATTTGGCCTGATTTTTTTTTTTTTTTTGAGCTAGTAATTTTTTTAAAAAGATGAATACATGTGGAACTTCCACTTCAAGATTGAAGTATGAACACATGCCATGGTATCCCCTTTCTGCCCTCCTATGACAGAAAAGTGGTTTTTAAAATGAATGAATCAATACTTGCTTTGAAATATAAGAAGCGGTTCATTAGAGAAGAAATTGTAATGAATCCTGAGACACAGAAAGCAGAGGGGATGGGGTTGAAGAAGAAAACATTCCCCAAGATGAGCAAAAGAGTTTTGTTAGAAAAGGTAGGAGCTGATCCAAGGCTGTTCCAAGCCCAGAAGTGGTCAGCACCCTGAGTAACAAGTGAAGATTGGGATGCACTTCAGGAAGAAACAAATTAAACCCAAAGAGAGAAACTGAGATGCAAGAAGGATTATAACCAAGAAATGAGTATGTGAATAAATCTAAATGAATATTAAAATACAAAACAAACACTAAAGTAAAAAAAAATAACCTACTATAGATTGTTAAATAACAACCTATAAGATGAAAAGAAGTACATGAAAAACATTATGTAAAACTGGGGAGAAGAGACAAGGGAAAGGACACACGTGAAACAGGTTAAAATGCAGGGTCAAGAAGCATCCTGGGAAATGTAGCAGCAGCAGAGGAGGAAGAAGCCCAAGCAAGAGTGTGAAACCGACTTCTGTGATAGAGAAGTGGACAAACTAGAACAAGTACTGAAATCTGTATGGAATCACAGAAAACCTGAATAGCCAAGGCAGTCTTGAGAAAGAAAAAACTGGAGGCATCACAACTCCTGATTTCAAGATATATACTACAAAGCTATAATGAAACAGTATGTCAGAAATACATACATTCTGTTCAATGCAACGGAATAGAGCCCAGAAACAAACCCATGCTTAATATGGTCAGTAAATCTATGACCAAGGAGGCAAGAATATACAATGAGGAAAAGTCTTTAATAAATAATGACAAGAAAACTGCACAATTACAAACAAAAGAGTAAAACTGGACCACTTTTACATCAAGTGCAAAGAATAAACTCAAACTGGAGTAAAGACCTGAAAGTGAGACCTAAAATAAATTTCCCAGAAAAAAAAAATAGTAATCTCTTTGACATTGGCCTTAGCAACATTTTTCTAAGGGAAACAAAAATAAACAGAACTACACCAAAATAAAAAGCCTTTGCACAGTGAAAGACCCTATTAACAAAATGAAAAGGCAGCCTACCAAATGAGAGATTTACAAATAATATGTTCAGTAAGGGGTTAATATCCAAATTATATAAACCTACAACTCAACACCAAAACACCCAAATAATCAAATAGACATTTTCCCAAAGAACACATATAGATGGCCAAGAGGCACATGAAAGGATGCTCAACATTACTAATCATTAGAGAAAGTAAATCAAAGCCACAATGAGATAAGAATACCTTATACCAGTCAGAATGGCTAGTATCAAAAAGATAAGGAATAACAAGTGTTGTCAAGGACATGGAAAAAAATAACTGTTGTGCACTGTTGGTGGGAATGTAAATCAATACAGCCATTGTAGAAAACAGTATGGAGGTTTCTTAGAAAAATTAAAAACAGAAATACCATACAATCCAATAATTCCACTACTGGGTATTTACCCAGAGAAGAGTAAAACACTAATACGGAAAGGTATGTGCACTTCCATGTTTACTGCAGCATTATTTAGAATAGCCAAGATATGGAAGCAGTCTAGTGTCCATAGATAGATGAAATACACACACACACACACACACACGTGTGCGCGCTATGGAATATTACTCAGCCATAAAAAGGAAAGAAATCTTGCCATTTGCAACAACATGGACAGATCTAGAGGGTATAATGGTAAGTGAAATCAGAGAAAGACAAATACCATCTGATTCCACTTATGTGGAATCTAAGAAGCAAAACAAAAAGCATAAACAGACCCATAATTACAGAGAACAAACTGGTGGTTGTCAGAGGGGACGGGGTAGGAGGATGGGCAAAATGGGTGAAGGGGAATCGGAGTACAAGCTTCCAGTTATGGAACGTATACGTCATGGGGATGAAAGGTACAGCAAAGGAATATAGTCAGTGGCATTGTGATAGGGTTGTATGGTGACAGATGGTAGCTACACTTGCAGTGAGCAAACCATGACGTATAGAGTTGTCCGATAACTGTTGTGTACCTGAAACTCATGGAACATTGTGTGTCAACTATAATTTTAAAAAGCTGCCATAGACGTACAGAAATGACAAGCATGGCTGCATTCCAGTAAAACTTCACTTACAGAAATAAGCATCTGGGTCATAGTTTGCAGATTCCTCTTCTAGCTCATGAATAGTCTGAAATTTATAGCACACATCGTCTTAAAACTCTAACCCTCAGTGGGAAAATGATCTTTCCTAAGTGATGCAAGTTGAGAATGTATCTTATCATTCTGGATGCTTTTATTCACCTGTGCTAATGCTTGCTTGTTGAAAAGTTCTATTATCAATTAATGCAGCCAAACAAGAGCTTATAGGACAGTGATCTGGAATTTTCATTGTTTATTACTGAACTGATCTTCCTAAAATCTCATCTGCCTGAATAATAGCATCGTTTCATGAACACATTACTTAGAAGAGAGTTAATCACGAAATGATACTCTTGAATTGTATTATTAGCCAGTGGACTCTCATAAGTCCAAAATTCATTTCTTTTTCCCAGCTACATGTAATTTGGTATACATATAATGTTTTAAATCTAGTTTGTCTGTTGAAGATACAGTTCTTTGAAAGTTTGCCTGTAGCATTAATACGCTATCATGTTAGACATTTCCTATATTGTTAGGATATGTATTATCTAACTTAAATCAACATTTCTATATGAATACTAAAATTCCTTATAATTTATGTAATGCCTTATAATTTATATAATTGATAATTGCATTTTAAGAAGTATCCTTGTTTCCTAATCCTAAGAAAAACCACTTCTAAATAAACCAGTGTGGGGAAAAGGGAAATATTTAAATGTTTACTTCTACTCTTTTAAAGATGTTACGTTTGCTATAATTTAGAATGTAGACAGGGTAAAACCGTGTCATCCACTCTGGTGTGTGTTCATATTCTGTCCCTATATAAGTACATACTGCTATTAAAAATGACCACTCAACTTCCTGTGAGAATGAGAATTCTTTTAAACAAATAGAAAAAGTTGGTACTCTAGCATGTGAGAATGAAAATCTTGTGAATTGAAAATTTAATCCAAGTTTTAAAACATGCTAATTACTGTTTTCCTAGATTAACAAACCTCCAGCATACTTCAGTTGTTACTACACATGGTCATTTGTTATTAGTGGTGTTTAGCACATTAGGCTGTATCTGAGACGAAGAAATCCAAAGAAACTTGGGCTTTTTTTGTTTTCCATTGTTTCTCTGCTTCACTGTGTCAAAGAAGTTCCCTCCTTAGCAAGTCTACTATAACCGTGTGACAAATAGGGGACCACTGATTGTGCAGCACTAATTATGGTGACTCCTAGCTGTTTCAGACAACTCTACGTTGCCTGTTCCTGTTTGAGTAGGATAATGTGAGATACCTTCCTTTTATAAAAAGGAAGTGAAACTATTAATGTTTAATGTACAATTGCTCTAAAGAGTAAAAAATACTACAGTTTAAGAAAATTTAGAAGACCATCTTATAACATCGATGTTTTTGCTAAATATATATATATATATTTTAAAGATTTTATTTATTTGACAGAGAGAGAGACAGCGAGAGAGGGAACACAAGCGGGGGGAGTGGGCGAGGGAGAAGCAGGCTTCCCACTGAGCAGGGAGCCCAATGTGGGGCTCGATCCCAGGATCCTGGGATCATGACCTGAGCTGAAGGCAGACGCTTAACAACTGAGCCACCCAGGCGTCCTTTGCTAAACATATTTGTGTTATATTTAAAAAATCAAGCAGCCAGTTAATGATAAAAACCAAATACCCTTCTCAAATAGCAACATCGTCAAATTCTGAAAGTGTCTGTGGTACAGATTTTGCTGCTTGAATGGAGAATCCAGTGGATAAGATCCAGAGATTGGGAAGTCACCCTTCTCAGCATAAACAAGTACATGCTTGCAGGTAGAACCATTTTTCACTCTAATTACTCCCTGCCCCACCCCAATAAAACCTAGACAGCTTTCCATACTCTCAAGCACAGATTTTATGATTGCTCAGAACCCCGAAGTTCTGTTCCATTTAACATAGGCAAGTCTGGTTTTAAAAATGTTTTAGGACAGGTGACTCTCAAAGAACTCAGTGTCTTTCTGAATTGCTTTAAGGAGGAACTGCACTGTCAGAATTAATACAGCCACAAATCTTACCACCTCAGTAATGAAGCCAATTGTTACACTCTTTAAATGTTTCCCAAATCTCAGACACAGATAAGCCCATTGTAAGCTCCTTGTTTTTACCCATTTAGATCTTTTAGTCTGCAATCCTTATTAAATAGTTTTTGTCATGACATATACGGGGGGCTGTGGTGCCACACCAACCCCCCCCCCAACTTTAGTTCTCGGTTCTGCTTCTTAATAGCTCTGTGGTTTTGAGCAAGTTCCTTACCATGTAAGCCTAGGAAGTTTTCTCTTCTGCAGCAACAAGCCAGCACAGTAGTCCCCCCTCATCCAGAGTTGTGCATTTCATGGTGTCAGTTACCCTTGGTCAGCCACAGTCCAGATTCAGATGATCCTCCTCCTGACTATCCTCAGAAGGTCAATAGTAGCCTAATGCTATGTGGCCATGCCTACATCATTCACCCCACTGCACCTCATCGTGTCAGCGTTTTATCATCTCATACCGCCACATTTCAAATGAGAAACCTGCAACTCACTCTTCATTTCCCTTGAACACTTAGAGGCCACTGTAGGGTTATTAATTGGCCCAATTTCATACTGTGTCTCAGAGAATAGGGAGGCTGGAGGAGAGGGAGAGAGGGAACTGGCCAGTCAGTGGAACAGTCAGAATACGCATGTCATGTATCGATTAAGTTCACCATCTTATATGGGTACAGTTCGTGGTGCCCCAAAACAATTACAGCGGGAACATCAAAGATCACAGATCACCAAAATGTAAAATGAAGAAAGTTTGAAATATTGCAAGAATTACCAAAATGTGACACAGAGACATGAAACGAGCAAATGCTATTGGAAAAATGGCACTGATAGGTTTGTTTGATCCCGGGTTCCCACAAACCTTCCATTTGTTAAAATATGTATCTGAGAAGTGCAGTAAAGCGAAGCACATTAAAAGGAGGTATGCCTGTACTTACCACACTGAATTACGTTTGCATTCGTGATCCTTTCCCTTGTCCTCTCTAGGTTGTGAAAATATGCAGAGAACCAGCCTCTTGTTCTCTTTAATTCCCCAGAATAGGAGTTGACAGACAATTTCTGTAAAGGACCAAATAATAAATATTTTAGGCCTTGCAGGTCACATGGTCTCTGTTACAACTGCTCACCTCTGCTGTTGTAGCAGAAAAGCAGCCACAAACAATATGTAAAAAAAAAAAAAAAAAGATGACTGTGTTCTAGTAAAACAATCAAAACTATGTCTAGCACTTAATAGAAACTTTATAAATGTTGAATACTCTTAGGAATTGGTTTCTGTAACAATGTTTTTAGCTTGAAAGTGTTCAACAGATGACACATTGTATACATAATTGTATAAGGTTCTTCATTTTCCTGTAGGAGGCACAAAAATGTTGAGTATACCTAAGTTAATAAATTCTAGAATCTGAGTCTCACCCTAACATTTTTAGGGGAAAAGCCATAGGTCAGTTTTAACTAAAGACAGCATGGAACACAAGATGTAGTCAGAAAGCTCTAGTTTCTTTAACTTGCTGACTGACTTTGGGCAAATTTCTTAACCGCTCTGAGCTTAAGTTAAATCTCTATTAAAACAGAGAACAGGGGCACCTGGGTGGCTCAGTTGGTTGGGCGTCTGCCTTCAGCTCAGGTCATGATCCTGGGGTCCTGGGATCGAGCCCCTCATCGGGCTCCCTGCTCCATGGGGAGTCTGCTTCTCCCTCTGCCCCTCTCTCCCACGCCTGCTCTTTCTCTCTCTCAAAAATAAAATCTTTACAAAAAAAAAAAAAAAAGCCTACTTTACAGGGCGCTTTGAGAATAAAACGAGATGATATATCTATAGTATTAGGTTAAAAACTAAAAACTATAAAATTTAAGAAACATAACATTCACTGTGTTGACTATTGCATTAGATTCTTTGGGGTACCCAGAAATATTATCTCTTGTATCAATATGTAAATTAAATGTGCTGTTAAATCCTGTACCAGTAAATAACATTACACAACATATGTAAATGTAGGTATTTGAATAATTTTTTTAATGTTACTGTTTTTAGTAGATTCCAAAACTGAATTGTATAACTTTTATGGTAATGGTAGTATTTTAAATGTATACTCAAACAGTTGAAAGTTCCCAGGTTCGGAACACTTTATCATACTACCATGGAACTGTAAACAGATGCCCCAAATCATGAGATAATGGAGTTCTTAATGAGCAGTTTCTCGACTGTTCTAAAATGCATAGGGATTCAAAATAAATATTTTGCAGTATTCTTTCTAACAGTGATTTGGTATGTGTATACACAAGATGGTAGAAAAGGTAGTTTTTCCTTTTAATGTGTCACATATAACTCTGTATGGATATGTATGATCACCAAGGGTAAGATTGATGTTAATAATATTCATTTGCACGTGACCCACGTATAAAATTTTGTTGAGCATCTGCCATATACCAGGTATCATCCTACGTGTTAAAAGTACAGAGATGAATATAACAAGACCCTTGCCCTCGTGGATCCCAGCCTAATTTGGGGGAGACAGGTCTTTTAATGTAATTACAGACTATGGTAACTGCCTTAAGAGAAATAGAGTTCAGCTGTAACAAAAACTCCTCCTACAGTGATTTAAACAAGAAAGTGACTCAGAACAAGATGCCTGAGGTGTGCAGTCCAAGGCTGGGCAGCTGGCTGTGCTGTGTCATCAACATCCCACACTCCCTTCTCTTCCCCAGGCCTTATGGTCACAAGATGACTGCCGAACCTCCCGGCATTGTGTCTGTGTTTTGTGTAGGAACAAAAGGAAAGAGCTAAGGACTCTGCCCTCCTGGGGCTTTATTGAAGAAGGGAAGCCCTTCGTGGGAGAGGCCAAATTTGTGTCAGATGGCCATCTGTAGCTCTACAGGAGTCTGAGGATTCTATTTCTTCTCAACCCCTGAAGCAGAGGAAGTAAAGTCTAGTAGAGGGAGACAGGTACATAAAACCAGTACATTAAAGTGTTATGGCTGCTGTGGCAGGAGTTTATATGTGACACAGTAGGGATTTGAAGGAAGAGGTCAAGTGTGGTCCTGGAGGTCAAGGGGATGATGTTATATATAAGGATGCCATTACAACTTCAGGCAGTGCAATTCATAAAGCAGTTGACACCTGAGCTGAATCTTAGAAACTTGTGTCCAGGAATCCAATAGAGAATTGGGAGACCATTCTAAACAGAAGCAACAATGTTAGAAAAGTCACAGGGACAAAGAGAAGCCATGATGCATTAGGGTAAGATAAAAAAAAAAGACTGTCCACAGCTACAACATACACTAGAAAGGATTTAGCAAGAACTATGACTAGACAGGTAAATAGTGAGCAGATGATGCATTTGTCATACTCTTTATCTTCATTCTCTTCTGTTAGGATGCCATTAAGGTTTTTTGGTAGGTGGGTAGTATGATCAGACTTGGATTTTAACAAACATCACCCAAATAGACGTATGAAATCTGAATTGAAATGGTGTAAGAAGTGAAAAAAGAGGTGTGCCTGGGTGGCTCGGTCAGTTAAACGCTGCCTTTGGCTCAGGTCATGACCCCAGAATCCTGGGATCAAGCCCCATGTCGGGCTCCCCACTCAGCAGGGAGTCCGCTTCTCCCTCTGCCCCTCCCCCCACTTGTGCTCGCTCTCACACCCCCATAAATAAAATCTTTTTTGAAAAAGTGAGAAAAGATAGGAAATTATTGAATTAGGATCTCTGTGTAAAAATCCTGAGCTAAGAAAGTAATGGTAGCAAGGACAGCTGAGAAATGTTAAGAATAGTCTGGTCTAAAGACTTGGTGACTGATAATGTGGGAAGTAAACAAGAAAAACTGCGTGGTGTCTGCACATTTCCTGGAAGATGGTGGTGGTGTTTACCATAATAGAAAATACTGAAAAAGGAACAAGTCTGTAGGAAAAGATTATGGTGGAAGCAAATGTAGAAGATAGCCAGCTTGAGCCAGACGATGGGGACAATAAAATGGGAAAAGGACCTAGATCCTTAAATGACCTTATAGGATAAAACCACCCTACCAACCTTAATACTCTTAGCACTACTGTTTGAGAGAATAATTTATATTGTTAAAACATACATAATACCCAAAATAATCAGCTAAGTCAGTGCAGTCCCTATCAAAATTCCAATGGCATTTTCACAGATACAGAAGAAACAATTCCCAGCTTTATATGTGGAACCACAGAAGATTCCAAATAGTCAAAGCAGTCTTGAGAAAGAAAAACAAAGCTGGATGCATCACACTTCATGATTTCAAAACCTATTACAAAGCTTATACTAATTAAAACAGTAATGTGTTAGCATAAAAACAGACACACACAGATGAGTGGGACAGAACAGAGCACCCAGAAATAAACCCCCATCTATATGGTCAACTCATTTATAACACAGGAACCAAGAATGTACAGTGGGAAAATGACAGCCTCTTCAATAAATGGTGTTGGGAAAACTGGACAGCCACATGTAAAAGAATGAAACTGGACAACTATCTTACACCTTACATAAAAATCAACTAAAAATGGATTAAAGACTTGAACATAAGACCTGAAAACAGTAATATTCCTAGAAGAAAACATAGGGGTTAAGCTCCTTAACATCTGTGTTGGCAGTGTCTTTTTGGATTTGACACCAAAAGCAAAGACAAGAAAAGCAAAAATAAGTAGGTGGGACTACATCAAACAAAAAGCCTCTGTACGACAAAGGAAGTTAACAAAATTAAAAGACAACCAATGTAATGAGAGAAAGGTTTGCAAATCTAGTATGTAAGGGGTTAATATCCATAATATATAAAGAACTACAACTCAGTAGAGGAAAAAACACAATCTGATTATTAAAATACAGGTAGAGGACCTGAACATTTTTCCAAAGACCACGTACAGATGGCCAACTGGGTAAAGGTGCTTCCCTAATCATCAGGGAAATGCAAATCAAAACCACAATGAGATATCACCTCTCACCTGTTAGAATGGCTGTCATCAAAAAGACAAGACATAACCAATGTTGGTGAGGATATGAAGAAAAGGGAACCCTGTTGGTGAGAATCTAAATTGATGTAACCACCATGGAAAACAGTATGGAGTTCCCTGAAAAAAAATTAAAAATAGAACTTCCATATGACCCAGCAATTCCACTTCTGGGTATTTATCTGAAGGAAATGAGAGCACCGTCTTGAGAAGACGTCTGCAGCCCCATGTTCATTGCAGCATTATCAGCAGTAGCCAAGACATGCAAACAACCTGAGTGTCCATCAACAGATGGATAAAGAAAATGTGTATAATACACATGCACGTGTGCACACACACAGGAATATTATTCAGGCATTAAAAAAAGGAAATTCTGCCATTTGCAACAACATAGATGGGTCTTCAGGGCATTATGCTAAGTGAAATGAGAGACAGACCAACACTATAATGTCGCTTATATGTGGAATCTTTAAATACACACACACACACACACACACACACACACACTGAACTCATAGATACAGTGAACAGATTGGTGGTTGTCAGAGGTGGGGGGCGTTGGGGGATGGACAAAATGAGTGAAGGTGGTCAAAAGATACACACTTAACAGTTGAAAGATAAAGAGAGTCCTGGGGATGTAATACCGTGGTGACTTTGAGGGATAAAAAAGAATCAAACAGAGACGTTCTTACAGAACAGAATATAAAAGTTGATCTTGACAAAATAGAAAAGCTGGCAAGAAGTACAGGAAGTGATGGGAGGGTAGAGAAAGTATCTTATAGAGGGATGAGGTACTGTCAGAACTGATGGAACAAGAAATAAAGGTTTAAATAACGATCATTTAAATTTATAGAGAAACAAACTGGTATTTTAAATACAAGAAATGGGACAGTCTGGGGAAGAAGGTGGTAATGAGCTAAAGCCTCATCCATATAGCAGGAAGTAAGAAGATAATATCTAAACTTAATAATGCACATAGTAACATGAGTATATTATTTAGAGCTATGAAAATAATCACTAGAATTAAAAACAAATGATTAAAGATGGTTTCCTCAAGGAAGGGGTGAAGCCAAATATACTGATTTATATAAACTTGTTAGTAACTGCATCAAGTACTAAAAAATGATTTTAATATTCTTATCCATATTAATAAAACTGGTTCATCATTTTCAGAATTGGTTTGACTTTGTTAGATTTATTTCTACATATTTTATTCTTTTTAATGCTATTATAAATAGAACTGTTTTCTCAGTTTCATTTTTGAAATTCGACCATTGAACTTTTTATCTTATGAAATGCCCCTCTTGTTGGTAATACTGGTTTATCTTTTCTGTTGTCTGATAGTCACCCTAGTTCTCCTAGGGTTACTCATTTATTTTTAAAAGAAATACGTGTATATGCATATTTAGAACAAAAGAGGAGACAAACACTAAAATGTTAATAAAAGTATCTGACCTATATAGAATTATATGAGTTTTGTGGGGCTTTTGTGTATCTTGAGTTCTGTGATACATCTATTAAAATTAGGGGGGAAAAGTGACTTAATGTAAATCAGCTAGATTTTTGTTGTTTTTGCTACAGATGGCAGCAATTGACTCTTAACAGGTAGAAAAAGGAATTTTTCAAGATACTGGGACTAGTCATAGAACCAATAGGACAGCTGGAGGACCAGGCTCAGAAGAGGGAGGAGCTCTGGAAGCTACAGGCCTCAAGGTAGCAGAAACTCCTCAGCCGTCTCGTCTAGTTCATGCCACAGGAATAAATGAACTCTTTTTGTTCTCTATCAAGATTCAAAATCCAGAAGTGAGAGTCCTGCCTGAGTCAAATAAATCTTTGACACTTGATGAGGAAAATACATGGCACTTTCAGTTACATGGTCCCAGGACTCCACACAGTGGGACCAAAGAACCCCCAAAATGAAATTAGGTTGCTATTATCAAAAGAAGGGAAATGAATTCTGACAGCTAAAAAGCAAGCAATGTTCACTAAAATACTCAACTTTTTGTTAGTGCAGAATTATAGTTTATAATGCTAGTCATAAAAGCAGTGATCAAATAAATGGTTTTGAATACAATGATCCCAGTTATTGTCCCACATCCCATAGAGGACTCACCACACTGAAGTTCTCCCTCACAGATTTCTCTCCTACTTGACTATGAGTTGCCTGTGTTCCATGAAGCAGTTAAATTCAATTAGAAAATGAAGAAATAGAGATCTTTATAATCATATAGAAGACTTTGTAATAATGTAACACTTCCTAGGATGTTATCTTCTTGGTTTACCTAATCATCTTGTGCTTACTCCTCAAGACTCAGCTCAAGCACTGCCTCATTCAGAAGCCTTTCTCCCTTACATCCTCCTATTGCGTCCCATTCTGGCTAAGAGACCTCTCATCCATGCGCATGACACTATTATTCTCATCCACCTCTGTCATATTGGATCATTTGTCTGTCTCCCACACTAGCCAGACTGGCAGACTGTCTTGTTTTTCTTTGATTCTCCAGCTCCTTACACAGTGTCTACACATTCACTAAACACTTGCTGAATGATTGAATGAGTCTGCCGGAGCAAAGGAGTAAGGCGAACATTCTGTCTAGAACCCAGTGGGTATAAAGACATGGCACATGGGATGTGAGCGTGATGAGAAGTTCCGTAGGATTAGAGCAGAGAGAGGTTAATGGGAGAAGAGACTGGTGAGCTTGACTAGAGTTGGTCTTTAAAGGACTATTTATATCAAGTTTAGAGAATTCTGTAGGCCTGAGAACAGTGGAGATGTGGCCAGGGGAGGAGGGCAGGACACTAGAGGCTGTTGGATGGCTAAACACCGGTTGGGGCTGGAACTAGGCAAAGAGAACCCTCAGGTGGGAGCACATTCAGCTCCCAGACGCTAGGCACTTCCTAGGGACTGGGAATGCAGTAGTAAGTAATACAGAGATGTTCCCCCGGAGCTTCGTTCTAGTAAAGACAAAGACAACAGATAGACACAAAGCTGTATGTACACGTTCGCAAAACTGAAACGCCACATTGCAAGTAAAATCTTCCAGAATCACACTGTCCAGGTAAAGCTTTGGAGTAGGCCGGAGAGGCTCTCTTTCGCGTACAGAAGGGAACCTCCTTTCACAGCCCCCATGGCAAGCATTTACTGCTCAGTTTTTGTATGTACAGTGACCAGTATTACACAGCCTTAACTTGTCTCAAGTAAGCGGTTTGTAAGCTCTGAACTGTAGAAATACGATTGTAGTATTTATGCACTCTCCACAGGTGTTGCAAAGAAGTAACGGTCACAGTAATACTTTCTTCTTTAGCAAAAGTGATTTTCCCCATTTCATATTACACATAGGGATAATCTTTTCTAAAGCTTAATTGAATGCATGATAGTATAAATGAAAGGCAGTCCTTGCCTATATTATTGGCAAGTTGCGTTTGTAGCTTACAGTTTCTAGTGCCTGAAAAACAGTCTGGCATTTTTACGACTTCGTCTACAACCTTGCCAGATGTTTGGGGTTTCTTTTCAGTTGAAGGGAGCCCATTAGTCTTGATTCTCGACACACACATTAGACGCCTCTGCACGTGATGGCGGACTCCTTCAGTATTAATGGCTATTTCCTCTCTTTTCAGGGTGCTGATAAGACCGTGAAAGGTCCAGATGGACTAACTGCCTTGGAAGCCACTGACAACCAGGCAATCAAAGCCCTTCTTCAGTGATGGACGGATGGGCTGCCAGCTCTGGAAGAAGGGCTCTCCCGTGGCCTCACACTGCTGCCTGTCTGTCTGTCACTCTCTAGCTGCCAGCTTCTTCAGCTAAATACTTTAACAGGGGTGAGGGGAGAGAGAAATTCATAACCAGTCAGACCACCAGAAAAAAAACCTGTTTGGGAAGAGAGGAAAAAACTGTGATCAGGCTTTTACTGGGACTCCTGATCAAGTCTGCCTCTTTTCCATTTCCAACAAAATACACAGCTTATGCCCAAGGGAGAGCAAAGACAAACCATAGCAGTACCATTTGACCCTTTCAGCTCCCTAGCTAGTTTATTCATGAGATCATGTCGAGGGCCTGATCCTACCGAGGCCAGCTCTCCGAGGGTGGTAGCCGTAACTGTGAGCAGCGGCGGCTGCTGGGACCTAACTCTGGGTGCTGAGATAAGCAATCAGCTCTAGCCTTCTGCCTTAAGACGCACTCTCCTGGGGGCCTCCTGGCATAGTTAAGAGCGCTGCCCGTGGTCGGCGACCAAATCTTCCCTCAGCGACTTTCAGCTTTACGTGAGAGCTCAGTTAAGGTGAGGGGGCACACTCCTAAATTGCTGGATGACTCAACTTTGGATTTCCTCTCCCCTTTCACATGGATTTCATGTATCTTTAGATAAAACTGACTAGTTTTATTTATAAAACCTTAAATTTTGGAAGCCTACAGGAGAAATCATTCCAGTGTGCGTATTTTTTTCTCCTCTAGATTCAGACGTTTATATAACATTGAAACACTTTCAGACTCCTGCTAGTAGTAAAAGGGGATTTAAACATAGAATCATAGCCATAGCCTGTTAGTATCCTCTAGAGAACAGTTGTCTTAGTACCTATGGATTTTCTTCATTTGCTCTTTGAATGGATTGGCCTCGGTTATGTTTGGAGAATCAAGGAACATTCTTTGGAAATCCTCTCTCAGACCCACCTTGGATGCTGATTACTTACCGCACCAAAGCTATCACTGGGGTGAGATTTACGGTCTGGACAAATTGAGCCCTGTCCCTTCAAAAGTTTGCTCGTTACCAGGTTTCCCCAACTTGTCGATAGGCTTCTGTTGAACATATGCCAACCCATCTGCATAACCTATTTTTGTTTCTTTACTAAACCATGCATCACATTAAGTGTGACCCCTTCGAAATGTATTCTGTCTTAAAATACGGTGCCCTACAAGGGGTGTTCTGACCTGCAGGAAATATTTAGACACATGTTCAGATGTTTATTTCATGAGCAGTACAATGAATTAAAACATACACCCTTAAATTTGCTATTTCACATTTAAAATACTCCTTTGACTTGCCATCCATAAAAGCTTGCTAAAAATATTAGGGTTTTTCCTTAGGCAAATCATGCAATAATTGAATGTACCTCAAATTTTTAAAGGGGGGTTGGGTTAGGGGCTTGTATTCAGATTGTGGATAACAAAGAATTATGATTTTTTAAGGCAATGTAGCATTCTAAAACAGGGTTAAACTAGTATCAAAAGTAGCCAACTAATAACAAATCTTACTGATCGGTTTGTTATGGTGTGGGTTTATGCGTGTGTGTGCGTGCGCGAGTGTGTGTGTGTGTGTATTTTTCCCCATGAATCTTTTTTTTTTTTAATCCTGTGGCTTTTTGCTTACAACTAGCCTAACCCTGTAATTTTCCTGCATCCAAGAAAACAATCACAAACAAAATGGTGGTTTAAATACTTTGATATATTTGGCTAATAATTCTGCTGTCTTAGTGCAGATTAGAGTTGGATTAGAAGTCAGTAAACAGTACTTTATTACATCACTGAATGGAAACAGAGCTATCCTCATTGAAGACGGAGGGCACTTTATCAGTCTGTATGTTGGTAGCAACAAGGTGTTTCTATATTTTCGTTTTCACCTCTTGGCTTGGATTTTTACCTTTCCTTTCAAACTGTTGTGTTGCAGTTGGCTATTGCAGAGAGTGCACTGTCCTATCATTCCTGAACTTGGTCTGCTTTCCACAGTCACCTGGTGGAGAAGCCACGTGATTCTTTGTACAGTTCATCCCGCTGTTCCTTGTATTGCAGTAGAGGCTACTTCGCCTTCCCTCTTTCTCAGCCATTTTGTAAGCCCCAGAATTACGGGGCGATTGCTTGAGAAAATAACGTAAACATAGAATAGACTGGCCGAGATGGTTTACAATTTCTGTTTTTTTTTAACTAGGTTATTTATAATGTATTTCCGAACCACTTGGCAGAGAAATTCACAACACTTAATGTTCATTTTTTGAGTAAAGGAAGCTAAAAACATGTCTGCTTTTTGGTACTACATGCATTAGTGAAGGGTTAAGTAAGTTTTGTTCTCCACTGAATATTTAACATCTCAGAAAAAATCTTGCATGTTCTGTAGTTTTTGTATCAAGTCAGTCATTTTGTATGCACTCTTTCAAGTAAAAACAGGCGGTTTACCTGTTTACGTTAGTATCCTAACAAATGCCGCCCCCTTGCAGCTTCAGACTGGCATCTGTATACTTAGAGTTCAAACACAGCACCCAAGAATACCCAAGTGGTTCTTCTCGGCATAGCTCACCTACACCCAGCGGGGCACAAAGGAGAGGTAGGTGGGTACAGTGTGAGCAAGCTGCAAGTAAGGCCCTTTACTCATTGATTTCTTTCCCCCCCGATAATGGATCTTAAATCTAGATGTACCGACTTTTTTTTCCTAAAACCTCAACGGAGCTGCTCTTTACTTCCATGCAATATTGTGTACTCGATTGTGTATAGAAGAAGCTGGTGAGAGTGCCCTCCTATATAAGCAATTGCAGTGTTTTGCATGCAAAATTTTAAGAATTTAAATCATCCTGATTCTATTTTGTAAATGGAGAAACAATCATATCTTTCTAAGCAGTAATGGAGGAAGACTAGTGCTTTGTGCATTTTGATATATTTGAGTTCATTTTTTCCATCATGTAATACTTTTGACACAATTGGGTTTCTCATATGATCCTAGTTCATGTACATCCGAATGCTAAATAATACCGTGTTTCAGTTTTGTGTTGCAAGAACAAATGGAATAAACTTGAATTGTGCTACAAGGAACGTGTCGGCAGCTTTTCCTCCCTCAGCTCCTGCGGCCTTCCTTTCCAAACCCTTTTCTCACAGCTTGACCTAGCCTCTGGTGGACTCCAGCTTTGGGTTCATCCAAATTTCCCTTCGTAACCCAATTCTAGGAAAAAATAGGTGGAAAGGAAATAAGACAGGAAAGATTTAACTGAAATAAACTGTACTACTCCTCATCTGGAAGTTTTGCTTTTGTGTCGGTCTCCTGATACAGACTGGTTCACTTACGAACGTTCAGTAATCCTGGCTTCCTAAAAGCAAGGGCTAGCCAGCGTATCCTGGAGCATCCGGGTCAGAATCATGGGCAGCCGCTCAGATCTTTCCTATGTCAACTGAGGCTGCTGCACATCCCGAGGTTCACGTTTGCCCAACGTACTTGACCATGAGCGCTCTTTTAGAGTGTAGTTTTCAGAACAAATGTTCTGATTGAACATTAAATCACTTTGAACCTCAAAATCTGAACCAGATTATATTCAGCTTGATTCTGTTGTAATCTTGTCAACAACCTAAGACAACTGTGTATTTTTCTTTTGAAATGGCCTATGAATAATATGTGCAGATGCGCAGTAAAAGAGAGCAAAAGCTATCTTTCAGGACCTTCATGTTGCCAACCAAGGTTTAAGCATGGGGTAGCATGTAGGGGTGGATGTGAGTCTTCACAGGAGATTTTTTGATCAATGAAACTTCCATTTTAAGAATTGGGGTCTTATCAGGGGTTCCTGGGTGGCTCAGCTGCTTAAGTGTCTGACTCTTGATTTCAGCTCAGGTCATGATCTCAGGGTCCTGGGATGGAGCCCGCATCCAGCTCTGCACTCAGTGGGTAGTCGGCTTGAGATTCTCTCCCTCTGCCCCCTGCCTCTGCTTGCACACACTCTAATATCTTAAAAAAAAGAAGTGCGGTCCATCTAAGTGTTTAAATCTAGTTAAATACATGTTAAAGGGAACAGAGCATCTTCTATAATCATTGAACAAACCAGTTATTAGTCAACGGAAGGCACACATCTGGACAAAAAGCACTTAGAGTTACTGTGAAAATCTTTTGCGATGAGACACCAGCTATCACAGGACCCTGACGCAACACAGTAGATCAGATTGTTACTGCATTTTTTTTTTCCTTCTATGAGACCAGGGATTCTCAAAATGTCCCTGGCCTAGCCACATCACCGCCACCTGGGGACTTGATTGAGGTGCCCATTCCGGGCCAACCGAATCCAAGCATGGGCTGAGCCCATCAGTCCATGTCGTAACAAACGCTCCGGGGCATTCTGATGCACACCTGAGGGGACCACTGTGAGCGACCATAAAGACAAAGAGTCTAAAAACCTGTAAATGGGAAGTCATCGAGGGTGGCTTCCTAGAGATGAAGTAAATGGAAGCCTTTAACAAGGCAGACACAGCAAAAATGGACGCCCAAGAAAATCTTAAGATGAGCCTCAAAGTTACACTCTGGGCAAAAGAAGTGAAGGTAAGACGTCACAACGGCTCCAAAGATAAAACGCTGATGAGAAGGACCCTTTGTTATTAGGGTTTTTTCCCCCGCAGGACGTCCTGTCAACTGCCGTGGGTAGTATTTCCACAGGAGCCCAGGGTTAGAGTCCCCATGGGCGAATTGCTTGAGCCCTCCCCACATCCTTTCCTTGAATCCCCCAGAGGGGTGAGGAGGCATGCAAGGAATTTGGGAAGAGAGGTCATGGGTCTCCTTGTCTTGTGCTTGGCACATTGCAGATCTCACTGCGATTGCTCCAGTCACTTAGCCGGGTCCCCGCTGGTTTCTGCCCCGCAATCCTACAGCAGGAGACAGCCACCCTCGGAGGCCAGTTCTGCTTTCTCAACCCCAGTGCCCTGTGCTGTCGTTACTGCTGTGAATATGGATCCTTCTCTGTGGTGCGGGCACCACTAGATCGGAAACAGCCACCTGCCTGTCACCTAACCATGGTCTGTGTAGGGTCAACTACCCTGCCCAAATACTAGCCCCATCATCACTCATCAGCCATAGGACATTTTTCTTCAAGGCTATTTCATTGAAATAATAATTAACTGATTGAGAATAAAATTTATCAGCAGCTTTTATAGCACCTGCCACTTGGTAGACATACACTGTATTCGTTCTGAACTACTCACGTCAAATCATTATACAGTCAAATAGGAGATAAGCTTTGTTTTCAGTAAATCGTGACTAAAGAATCGCTGTTAGGACCGTGGGGCTACACCTAAGTGTCACTGTACCCAAATGTTGGCCCCGTAGCGCTTTAAGTACTAGTGGGACCACAAACCCCAATCAGTGAAGTAAAGACAAACATCACAGTCACAACCACAACGATGCACTGAGGAATGCTGACCATGGGGTCAAGTGCAGGTCACTGAGCCACCGTGGCAGATACCAAAGCACAGCTGTCAATAGCCAGACAAAGGACTGTCTGGCCACCCTAGCAACTTCTATGCATTCAGCAGCTGCCGCAGCAAGGACAGTCTTATTTACAGTTTGGATAGAATGATGGGTCACACGTCTGGCAACATCCACAGTCACGGCATCTTATTACACAAAGGAAAATAACGCATAGACAATTCCTGATCCCTGGGTGCTGGTTTTGAGGATGATACTAGATAACTAGAATCTTTTTTTTTTAAAGCAGCGATACTTTCCTAAGCTTTTAGTAACAAATCTGACAATGTATTACATTATCTGTAGGTCCCTGCCTGGCCTCTAATACTGTTCCGCGTGTTCGTGCACATCCCCCGTGGCTGGCTACCAAGTCTCTCTGTGGCCACTGCATGGGATTTGCTAGTCAGATCTGAATACTTTCAATAGGCTTGCAAGTACTCAGATCTATGCTACCTTTTTTTTTAAGATTTTATTTATTTATTTGGCAGAGAGAGACACCTAGAGAAGGAACACAAGCAGGGGGAGTGGGAGAGGGAGAAGGCTTCCCGCAGAGCAGGGAGCCCAATGCAGGCCTTGATCCCAGGAGTCCTGGGACCATGACCTGAGCCGAAAGCAGACACTTAACCGACTGGGCCACCCAGGCGCCCCAGATCTGTGCTACTTTTACCACTAAATTTTTTAATTAACATTTACTGCATGCAAGTTAGGAGCTAGGCATTGTGCAGAGGACTTTTTAACCACATGACCTTATCCAATCTTCACAATCATTGTTTTCAAAAAGGGAGACTAAGAAATGTTAAAGAACTTGCTCACAGTCAATAGCTCCCGAACGGTAAAATTTAGTTCTGATCTGAGTGCCCAAGCTCCTTCAAAGTAAGTGAAAATAAAAGGTGTTTTCCCCCCAGATATCCAAAACCAACCACAGAACACTGCCCTGATCCGCGGAGGAGACTGGGTGGCGCTCGTGCGGTCTTTCTCAACAGTAGGTCTCCAGAACGTACTTCACATGACCGAATCATTGTCCCCTCCCCCTGGCCCTGGGCACCTGCCATTCTTCTGCTCTCTACTTATGGCAGTCTATTTTAGATTCCACATATAAGTGGGACCATGCAGTATTTGACCTTTGTCTGGCTTAGTTCACTTAGCATGATGCTCTCAAGGTCTATTGATGTTGCAAATGGCACAATTTCCTTTTCCAAGGCTGAATAGGACCTCGTAGGTCTATAACCACAGGTTCTTTATCCATTTGTGTATCGACATTTAGGATGTTTCCTATCTCGGCTCCTGTGAATAACGCTGCAGGGAACATGGGAATGCAGATCAGATCTCTTTAAGATCTAGACTTCAACTCCTTTGGATATACACCCAGAAATAGGATTGCCATTGTCTCAAGCACACCATAAAGGCGTACATCAGTGGTGTCTTTCCACAATGTCAGCTTTATTCAATCATAAAGCAAGGTTAACTATAATTGTCAAACAGGTTCAGGATTCCAAACTCAATGACCTATAACTTGGCTTCATACCTGTCACACAAAGTACCATACAAAGTCAACAACAAAGAAGATACAGGGAGGCCTAAGAAGTTAACACAGCAAACTCAAAGTCCGTCCGTGAGCAGGCAGCTGAGATGGGGACTCGGTCCAGTCCAGGTCAACGCTCAGCCCTGACTGCTAATTCTGTCTAAGCAGTGGAGGATCTTTATCATGGTCAAGACCTGTTGGGCAGAGCCTTAACGTGCAGCTGCCTTTTCAGTGCGGTCAATCGTGGAAGAGTCCACGTCGAGAGTTTGACAATATGTTCTATCTGCTGCAAAAGTCATCCTTCTCAAAGGAGTTTAATCAGCCTTGGGCCTTCTCAGGCCTCTTCTGGTTCTCATGATTACCAGCTCTCGGTTCTTCTAGGCTCTCTTGGCTTGGATGCTTTTACCAGCTCTGAGTGTCATCAGCCTGTGCAGGTTTTGGTGATAACTAGTCTTGGCTGCTACGCCCTTGGCTGCTTACGTCACTGCTTGACATGAATCACTGCTTGACATGAGGGACTCCATCTTGCTCTCTACGGCTTGATTAGATGTTAATTCTAGTTTTAGTATTTTGAGAAACCTCCACATTGTTTTCCATAGTAGCCACACGAATTTACATGCCCACCAACAATTTGGACAACAAAAGCTCCCTTTTTTCCACTTCCTTGCCAACACCTGTCCATTGTTTTTTTGATAATAGCCAACCTAACATATAGGAGGCAATAATTCATTGTGGTTCAGATTTGCATTTCCCTGAGGATTAGTGATATGGAACACAGTTTCATATTCCTGTTGGCCATTTGTAGGTCTTCTTGGAAAGCAAGGTCTTTTGGAAAGAAAAGGTCTCATTTTTTAAATTGAGTTACTTGGTTTGATTGCTACTGAGTTATAGGAGTTCGTTATAATAACTCCTTATCAGATAAATGGTCTGCACATATTTTCTCCCATTCCATATGTTGCCTTTTCATTTTGTTGACAACTTCCTTTGCTGTGCAGAAGCTTTTTAGTTTGATGTAATCCCACTTCATTTTTGCTTATGTTGCCTCTGCTGGACATGAAATCATTGTCCAGCCCAATTTCGGAAGCTTTTCCCTGTTTTTGTCTATGAGTTTTATTGTTTCAGGATTTACATTTAAGTCTTTAATCCATTTTGAATTGATTTTTCAATAAGGGTCCAATTTCATTATTTTTCCTGTGGATATCCAATTTTCCCCATACCCTTTAACAAAGAGACTTTTTCCCATTGAGTATTCTTGGCTCCTTTGTCAAATATTGACTGACTGTGGATGTGAGGGTTTAATACACTGGCTCTCTATTCTGCTCCATTGGTCTATATAATACTATGCCAATACCGTATTGCTGATTGCTATAGCTTTGCAATCTCTCTTAAAATCAGGGAGTGTGATACCTCCCGCTTTTTCTTACTCAAAACTGTTTGGCTGTCCAGGGTCTTTGGTGGCTCCAGGTCAATTTTGGCAGTGTTTTCCTATTTCTACAAAAAGATCATTGGGATTTTGTTAAGGATTGCATTGAGTCTATGTACTGCTTTGGGAAGCATGGTCCCCGTTTTACCAGTATCAACTCTTCTAATCCATGAACATGAGAGGTCCTTCCATTTGTGTTAGTTCTTCTGTCAATTTTTTATAATTTTCAGTAGACAACTCTGTCACCTCCTTGGTTAAGTATCACATTCCTTTGGATACTATTGTAAATGGATTTGTTTTAATTTTCTCTTTGGAGAGTTGTTAACAAGTGTATAGAAATACAACTGATTTTTGTATCCAGGGACTTACTGAGTTTTAGGTCTAACAAGTTCTTTTAAGCATACCACAACACTATGAACCTGGAAACTGTCCTATACCTATGCTTATCAAAAAATTACTATTTAAGGGAGTTAGGATTTCAGGATATTTTGATGTTTTACCATTTTAACTGAGCATTTACTATGATCTGGGCATCATTCTAGGTATTTTTGTGGACTGCTATGTTTAATCTTCATAATAACCCTACAAAGTAGGACTATCATCATCCCTATTTTCAGATGAGAAAACTAAAGCTCAGAGAAGTTAAGTAACTTGACTATGGTCACACAGCCAGTGACTGTTAGAACCGGGGCTTCAACTCAGGCAGCCTGACTGACGTTTGCTCTCTATACCTTATTATTTTGCCTCTCCAACTTTCACTGAACCAACTCATGATATTTTAGTCTATTAACACAGCTTTTACCAAGTTCTTAAAAAGACACTTAGAAAACATTTTATGGATTTAGGATTTTAAACAATCAGGTAGAAAATATTATGTAACATGCATATGACTTTTCTGATCAATGACAACTGATCAATGACTTTTCATGGTGAAATCAAATTCTACAAAGACGACATTTAATTTTCAAGTTTGAGAAGCAGCAATATTTGAGTGTAACATACACTTTTTTGGCAGTCTAAAAGATTAGGATACAGAACAAGAATCAGCAACCTACAGTCCATAGGCCAAACCTGGCCCACCACCTGTTTTTGTAAATAAAGTTTTATTGGAACGCAGCCGTACCTACTCACTTACATATATGGCTGCTTCCACACTCCGTTGGCAGAACAAGCAGTTGTAGAGCGTATACGGCTGACAAAGCCTAAAATATTTACTCTATGGTCCTTCGCTGAAAATGTCTGCCAACTCCTGTTATAGAGGTTTAGACGAGCTAGATTGAGAAACACCCTCCAGGTTTGGCCAGGACCTAGTTAGAGCGTGATTAACAGAGTCATGAGAGAATGTAATGCGTTCGTTGAGGCAACTGAAAAGTCAAGCCCATAAGTAATGCACCTCTTTACAGCTGTGGGGAGACTGTTACAGTTAAGCATCCCCAGTGACTCACGCCTCCCAGCATGGGTGCCCTAGTGTAACCCCTCTACACACGGACTCTTGAGCTTGGCCATGTGACTTGCTGGGGCCGAATGGGACAAATGTGAAACAACAGAAGCTTAAACAGGTACCTCCTCATAGAGTTCTCAGCATGAGAAAGATTACTCTTCAGGAGAGGCCACGTGGAGAACAGATGTATCCCACCCTACAGCTCCAGCTAACCGCCACACATGTGACTGAGGCCATCTTGGGCTGCCCACTTCCAGGCATATGAGTGACACCAGGTGAGACCAGCAAAACACCACCAGCTAAACCCAGTCCAAACTGCAAAACTACGAACAGTGGTGGTTTTAAGCCACTAGGTTCTGGGTGCTGTTTTTTTGAGGGGTTTGTGTTTTTTTTTATGCAGAACAGATACCGGCCAGGACAGCCTAGCTGAAGGGCATCTCACCTGGGGATGAGAAAATAGGTCTGAATATCAAAGGGAAAGTGATCATACACCTACCACATGCAGGAAATACCAAATACCATTAAGGACCCAGGATTGCCTTTTCTTTCAACCTCTTGAAAGGAAGGAGAATAGATTAAAAGGCAAAAATCTTGGCCTTTCTGGTTAGGAAAGGTTAGGTGCTGTAAATAATAAACTCCCCTGTTTCTACAGAACCCTTACCCCCTTTTTGTCTTCCTAGACAGAAAAGGAATCGCTCACAGCCCTGCAGGGGTTTCTTTTTGCCTCCGGGAGGAGTCAAAGGCTAGCGGGGGGATTTATGGTAGGAGCCAGATACTTCTGCCAAATCAGGGGCTGTAAGGCAAAAAAACAAGCTGTGGTTCGAGCCATGTGCGGGGGCGGGGGGGAGCTGGAAAAACAGGGCAGCTCAGAACAAAGGGGAGCCACAAGGCCTAAGACCCTCACCGGAGATTCCCACGCAAACTGCAGGGTGAGCCAGCGCTGGCTTGCTGCCCCAGCTGAAAGCCAGGAGGGCCCTCATTGCCGGCCAGAGAGGGGGGAGGGGGAGGGCAGAGGGGGGGGCTGACGCCTGCACCCGGGGCAGGAGCCTCTCACACTTCAGACTTTCACTTCTTGCAAGCACGCTCTCAACCCAGACCTGGGGAATCCTGTCAAAGCAGCCCTCTTGAGATCCATGCCAGCCTCCATGCACTGCCTCTGAGAACTCTAGAAGCTAAAAAATGCCTCTGATGCAGACACAAGAAGGGAGGAGAAAGCTGCAGGTCAGGAGCAGGAGGGACAAGGTCACGTGGGACATAACGAACAAAGGAGACAAAAAACGTCCACTACAGAAGTGGGGCCATTTCAGCTCAGAATGCATTTTAGGAAGGGAGGTAGTAAGGATAGTTCTCCAAACTGTGAGCTCATTCATTCCGTCAACACGTATTTCCAGCCTAAAGGTGCCCGGCACCATTGTGGGCCCTGCAGACACAGCCGTGAACACTACAGACAGGACTCCTGCCCAGCTACGGCTTACAGCCAGGGGCTGGGGGGGGAGGGTAGAAAAACAAAACAACAGTAACAAGAACACAAGGTCTACCCCTAATATAATCATGACATGTCCTGATGTGTGCTGGAAGGAAAGAAGCAAACTGGCTGGGCGCCTGGGTGGCTCAGTTGGTTAAGCGACTGCCTTCGGCTCAGGTCATGATCCTGGAGTCCCGGAATCGAGTCCTGCATTGGGCTCCCTGCTCAGCAGGCAGTCTGCTTCTCCCTCTCCCACTCCCCGTTTGTGTTCCCTCGCTCGCTGTGTCTTTCTCTGTCAAATAAATAAAATCTTTAAAAAAAAAAAAAAAGCAAACTGGCTGAGAGCCCATTGGGGGGGGGCGCGCGGAGATGGGAGGGGGCCTCCTTGCTCCTGGGGGGCAAGCACCTGTGTCTTGCTCAGGTCTGTGCCCCTCCCGGTGTTGGTGCATTTGAATGAAGTGTTTTAGCTTCAGGTCAGCAAAGCTCCACGTGGTTAGACTTTTTCCACTTTTCACTCTATGGTCTTGTGTGATTCTGAGGCAGGCTAAGACATGGGGGCGGAGGTGGGGACCAGCACCATGGAGATCAGAGTAGGTGCTGAGCAGGCGCTCCAGGGGACTCGCCTGGTCCCCGCTAATGACCATGCAGGGACGGGGGAGCGATGCTCCAATGCCATCTCTGCACTAGAAACATTCACTAAACTAGAGCCAGCAGCAACTCCCCCCCCCTCCCCAGAGCGCTCTAAATCATCCTAATGGGACCACACAGGAGACAGAAGCCCAGCTTTCTCTGTAGGGAGCTAATAATGCTTCCCCCAAAATAGGAACATGGTCCCTAGGCCTTATCACCCCAAGGAGGATGGGTTTCTAATATCTACTCCTCACACTAAGCAGAGAAGCACTGGAGATTTGCTTTTCATCTTTTTCTTACTCCCTCTTTTTTTCCTGAGTATGCCATTACATAATCCTATAGATCATCTCCATTCAGTAGCTAGGAATTTAAATCTTGTTTCGTGTCGTTATTAGCAATTCTTTTCATAATGATAATAATAAAAACCCCAATTGAAACCTGGACATCAGGCACCCAGTTGCCCCAAGCAAATGAACCGTTCGCTCAGAGGTATCACTGTGGTTTCATGGTGCAGAGGGAAATACAGGAATCCTTCTCTGAGGATAACCAGACCCAACACAAATGTTTTGGTTGTGTGACCTGGTGGATTATCTTTTAAATGTTTAAACTCGCTCATTTCAGAATATGCAAAGGGTAAGTCTTTAAAGGGCATCTTCCTGATTAAATCTAATACCTCTAGCCCAGAACTTTCATTTGAGTAAATCCCACTTCTTGAGATACTCACTCCTGAATGTCACATACATGATTTAATATGCTTGCTAAATTATGGAGTGTTGAACAAAGGGAAAGGATCTATTTTTTTTTTTCTCTTGCCACCATTATTTATTTGGGTTAAAGATTGCCTTGTGCTTCCTGACATATGTTAAGAAAGAATTATGTTAGAGTTGTGTCATGTCATGAATCAACTTGACAATCTTTTCTGCCAAAACTTGCATCTCTACTTTTGGCGTCCCTCTCTTTGAAGTTGTCCTCTCTTTGCTAAGAAGAAATAGATGCTTTCATAAGCCTATGGGCTAATTATGTCAAAGGGGAAGGTGGGGAAGCAGCCTCCAAATATAGGTTGATGGGCTGCATGAGGTTGAACTCACCCTGACCACTGCAGAGTAGCACTTCCTTCTTTCGCATTGTGTTATGTTCTCACCTGCACTCAATGAAAGACCGCAGTCCTGAGCCTTCAGATAAACTTGTACTCTACATGAACTTGTCCAGGTTTCTTGTGCTCACATTTGGCTGAGCTGAAATTGTTTCCCAGGATCCAGAAACACTTCTAACACCAATCGCCTAGTCCCTTGTATCCATAAGTAAATCCGTCCAACGAAAATTGAATTAAAAGGTCCTCATTGCTCACTCTGCTTCCTCCCCCAATGCTTAATCAGTCTAGTAAGAGTCAGCTAAGACCACCGAAGCCTCCCCCAACTAACGCAGCAGCAAGGTGAGCCAGATTTAAACCAATGACCAATGGAGTCAAAAACATCGATGGGTGATCAGGCAAGAAGAAAAGCATGGAGAGCACAGATACAACACCAATTTTGCAATACAAAAGGGTCATGAAATGATTCAACGTGTTTAAAGACAATATTCTGAGAAAGCAGTTGTGCCGGGTTTTAGGAGATCTGAAAACATCCTGTTTCCAGTCCCAACAGTGAGGCTTCCAGGAGTATGGAGGCATGAACAAGAATACCGTGGAAGAGTTTTAGCCCAACCTGATATAGTCCTTCTGCATCCTGACTCCTAAGCCACATTTATCTCCTATTTGAGGAATCATTCCAAAAAGCCCACCACACCATCAACACAAGGCACCTGGGGTTCATTTGTTACCAAAGGAGTTGCACACAACCAGAAGAGTTTCAAACACAGATGCTCAGCATCAAAACAAGAACAAAAGCCAGGTCAGGGGTACAGGCAGTTAAGTCCAGGGCACCAGGAGCCCCACCACCCAGCCCCAGGGGAATGACTGCCAAATCCACACCTGTCCTGAAACCTCATTCGAACTCTGGGTCCTTCTCTCCAACTACCTTCTGCATCCAAAACTAAACTCACCAGCTTCACTGCCCACCCACATCCACAAAGAAAACATTTCTTTCCTTCCAAATATAAAGTGTATTATAATCAATTAACTGAACATATGCCACATCATTCTTTTAATCATGGAGATTTGAAACCCAAACTGGCTGGATTACACACGGTTTCATCCTCTCCTACTGTCATTTCTTCTATTAAAAAACCCTCCGTGGCCAAGCTGGACCCTCCATTCACACTACTGCCCCGTTACGAGTTGAATCAGGTCCCAAAAAAGAGATCTTGAAGTCCTAACCCCCAGTACCTCGGATTGTGACTTTCTTTGGAAATAGGATTGCAGATGCAATTAGTTCAGATGAGGTCATACTGGAGTAAAAATGGGCCCTTGATGTAATACAGCTGGTGTCCCTAGAGACTGTGAGGACAGAGATTGGAGTGACACAGCAGCAAGCCACAGAGCGCCAAGGACAGATGGCCACCACCTGAAGCTCAGAAGAGGCAAGGAGGGTTCTACCGAGAGTCTCAGAGAGCTCGTGGCCCCACAGATACCTTGATTTCTGACCTCTATCTCCAGACCCCTGAGACAATATATGTCCATTAAGGGATCTAGTGTGTGGTACTCTGTTAGCCCTGGGAAACGAACACAACCCTCCTTCCCTTCTAAAAACCTTCCCTTCATGGCTTCCTGTTCCCTCATTATTTCTAGTTCTGTTCTTTGGCCGGGCTCCTGAGGCCTGCACCTGCCCAGCCCATCCTCCCTTTAAAAATGTACCTCCCACCATTTCTTCCTGACTTCTCTGAACTACAACCTAGGCCGACCACTCCCATCTTCAAAGTCTTGCTACCCCTGTTGTCACTAAAATATCCTTTCCCTCCACCAAGTGTGTTTATTTCTGCCTTCCCTACCAGTCCATAGCCCCTTGAGAAATGGGCGAGGACTTATTTTCTTTTGAATCTCCCCTGAGCACACAAATACTCTAGAAGGACTGGTAGATTAACTGATCTAGTCACCTTGGCACATGCTTTATCCTTGACCTGGGATATTGGGCAGGCCGTAAGCTACAAGCCAGGGACCGCTGTTTTGCTTTTTGTGTCCCCGGTGCCTAGCCCAGTGTCTGACATTTCATAGACTTTCAAGAATTTTTTTTACTTAATCCATTTTAAAGATCAAGCCTCAGGTAGATCTATTCCGGGTCCATCCCAGGTAGAACAGCATCTGCCTTCTTTTAAAGGACTCACTAATGAAATACCTTGAAGTTCTTCAGACAAAAGTGGCTGGAGAGGGAAGGAAATGCCATTCTTTCTCTCTCTGGTAACCTCACTAATAGGTCATTAAAAGAGCCCCAGCCTGGAGCCCCAGGAAGCCTTATTAGTCCCCATGACCCATCAGGGAGGGCAGCCTTCCTCCCAATTATCAGGCTTACTATTTATTAATACATGACAGGGCTTCTTCTCCCAGCCCATTGTTACCTATGTTTCCAGAGCCCTTTGAAAGCATAAATAAATGATCGCTGGCTGGTCTCCTTTCCCCAGGATGTTGTCAATGCTGAGAATCCCGAGAGTTTTCCCAGACGTGATTTGCCACAAATGCCTAGTGCTCCTGTCTTCTATTTACAGAGATACCTGATAATCCAAGGTGCCAACTCCTTCCAACAGAGACAGACTAATGCTGTCCTAAGTCTGCAGGTCACAGAGCCGTGCTCCAGGCTTTTCAAAGAGCCCAAGGCTTGGCAGTGGAGAAGCCGTCAGCTCAGCAGGTCAGTCATTCAGATCCCCAAAACGCCAGACCCAGAGAGCCTGCAGGGGCCAGAGGGTGACTCTGGCCGGGGCCGAGCCCAGAGGAAGGTTACTGTTGTTCTGACGCCGCCTGTCGTTGCCCCTTTCCACCCCTCACCTCACCTCTTCTACCCACATTTCCCAAAACATTTGAATTAACCTCTGATAGTTATTCCCGTGGCCTAGATGTTGTCCCTCAAAATACAAAGCCCCTGGTCATCCGCTGGATGTTTAAAAGGCCTGGATGGGGAGGAGAGTCATAGTGGTTGGGGGGTGGAAGGGGTAGGGTCCAAACTCGGAAGGTAGTTAGAAGCCAAAGAAAGAAGGGGGCGTTCAGTTTCCAGTTCCACGTGAAAGGAGCTTGGGAGTCCCCACTCTGTCCCGGCAACAAGGAAAAAGCTGAACAGACTAAAAAACCAACAATTCTTCTTGGATTGGTTAGAGACATGAGGACACGGGGCAAACCACTGCCGCCGAGCCTGGAGAAGACAGACGGACACAGAGAGTCATGACTTACCAGAGCAGGAACCTCCGTGGGAACCCGTGTGGGGCAGGAAACCCTGAACGGTAATGGACAAACTGCTGGGGGCTCAGTGTGGACAAATCTGAGAGTTAAAAACTCCAGGCGGAATCCAATCATGGGAAACCCCCCCAAATACTGGGAGGTTTACTTCTAGGAGCTCGACCAGATTCCCACAGTAAGTAAGTGAGGAAAAACTCCCTTGAGCTTCCAACAAGGGTAGGGGGGAGGAACCATTTTTCAGTACACCAGAGCATGCTGTTCTCAACAAGGCCTGCCCTCAGCTGAAACCAGTTAACCAGAGGCTAAGCTGGTGGGGAATTTCAGAGCCTAATTGACCTGGGGTAGAGAAATACCCAACTCCAGCTGGCTCTAGCCATCTCGTCCCACCTAAGGGAAGAGAAAAAACTAAGAAACACCTGTGAAGCTCACAGTGGCGAGGCAGACTCACTAAAAGCCTGAAACTATACAACACACCCCTCCCCACACCTCACCAACACATTACCAAAGACCTATTTACAGCAGTCCCTCTTACCTGATACATTATGTCCAGCTATCAAGAGAAAATTACAAGGCACACCAAAAGGTAAAAACACAATTTAAAGAGAGCCAACATCAGAACCAGAACCAGACAGGGATGTTGGAATTATCAGTTGAGAATTTAAACAACTATGACTAATATGCTAAGGGCTCTAGGGGCACCTGGGTGGCTCAGTCGGTTAAGCATCCGACTCTTAATTTCAGCTCAGGTCATGATCTCAGGGTTGTAGGATTGAGCCCCAAGTCAGGCTTCATGCTCAGCAGAGAGTCTACTTCTCTCTCTCTCTTTCTACCTCTGCGCCCCGCCCCACTCACACACAGGCACGTGCTCTCTAATAAATAAATCTTTTTAAAAATATATGCTAAGGGCTCTAAGGGATAAAGTAGACAGCATGCAGGAATCAATGGGCAATGTAAATAGAGAGATGAATATCCTAAGAACGGAAAAAAAAATGCTAGCTTAAAAAACACTGTAACAGAAATGAAGAATGGCTTTGATGGGTTCATTAGCAGATTGGATGTGGCTGAGGAAAGAATCTCTGATCTAGAGGATATATCAGTATAATCCTCAAAGACCATAAAAAGGAGAACAAAGATGGGGGGGCCGGGGGGGGAAGCAGAATACCCAAGTCTACGGAACAACTGCAAAAGGTATTATATATGCATAATATGGATATCAGAAGAAGAAAAAGAGGAAGAGAAGAAATATTTGAAACAATGACTATTTTCCCAAATTAATATTAAATACCAAGCCGCAGATCCAGGAAACTCAGAGATCACATGGGATAAATGCCACCAAAAAAGTACAGCTGGGCATATCATTTTTAAATTACAGGAAATGAACCATAAAGAAAAATTTTGGAAAAAGGCTAGAGGAAAAGAAACACCTTACCTACAAAGGAACAAAGATAAGAATAACATCTGATTTCTTCTCAGAAACGATGCAAGCAAGAAGAGAGTGAAGTGAGATATTTAAAATATTGAGAGAGAGAAAAAAAAAAAGACCAAACTAGAATTCTGTACCCTAAGAAATTATCCTTCAAAACTGAAGGAGAAATAGACTCTCTCAAACAAACAAAAATTGAGGGAATTTGTTGGGGCGCCTGGGTGGTTCAGTGGATTAAGCGTCTGCCCTTGGCTCAGGTCATAATCTCTGGGTCTTGGGATCAAGCCCCGTGTCAGGTATCCTGCTCAGCAGGGAGTCTGCTTCTCTCTCCCTCTCCCTCTGCCCCTCCCCACTGCTCATTCTCTCTCTCTCTCAAAGAAATAAATAAAATCTTAAAAAAAAAAAATGAGGGAATTTGTTGCCAGTAGATCTGCCTTGCAAGAAATGTTGAAAGAAATTCTTTAGGAAGAAGGAAAATAATATAGGTCAGAAACTTGGATCTACATAAGAAAAAGAGCATTAAAGAAGGAATAAGTGAAGGCAAAATAATAACTTGCACTGTTTTATTCTTAATTGATCCAACAGATAAGTTTGTTCATAATAATAGCAACAATAAATTCAATTAGGTATACTTATGTATGTAAGTTATGTATATCTTATATGCGTGTGTCTTTTTATACTTATGTATATATCTTGTATTTATTTGTGTATGCTTATGTATGATAGCAATGATAGGAGGAAACAATTAGGGTTATTTTGTTATTATAAGTTGCTCATACTACCCATGAATTGGCATAGTGCTATTTGAAAGTGGATTTGGATTAGTTGTAAATGTATATTATAAACTCTAGGGCAACCACTAAAAAGTTCAAAAAGAGAAAGTATAACTGATATGCTAAGAAAGGAGAGAAACTGGGGTCATATAAAATGCTCATTTAAAACTACACAAAGCAGAAAAGAGTGGAACACAAAAATAGTAACAAAGAACAGAAAACCGTAATGAATATGTTAGATATTAACCCAGATATATCAGTGATCACTTTGAATGTCAGTAGTCCAAATGCATTGATTAAAGGGCAGAGATTGTCCGAGTAGATCAAAAAACAAGATCCAACTATATGTTGTCTTCATGAAATCCACTTTAACTATAAAGACCCACATAGATTAAAAATAAATGGATGGAGAAAACTATACCATGCTAACACTAAGAACAAAGGAAGTGTAGATTATCAGAAAAGCTTATGATTGATCAAATGCACTTTTGAGTGAAGAAAGGAGACAAGATCAATTAAAGAATCAGAATTATATGAGGAGGGCAAATAAGGGACAGAATTTTGCGAGGGAACACATTTAGAAAGTGGGTATCTAGGCTTATGGTGGCTTGAAATGAGTTATTGAACTTATTCCGTAGGTATTTTTGCCAGTTCTCAGCAACTTTGTGACCCCAAATACTCAAAATACTGTGTACATTCCTAAAACAGAGTGAGGGAGTCCCACTCCCTGTCTAGGAAATGTAAAAATGTGAAATGCAGGATAAATCTGGCCTCGGGGATGTGTTGGAGTGAGCTGTAACAGCTGTAGGTGAACACCCACCGTCTCTTCAATTTCCCTCCCTGTCAGAGGTATCCTGGCTGTCCTCAGCCATGGGCTAGTCCTGGGCCTCCTTCACAAGGAGCCTGCTTTGATGAAGGCTCATGTTACATCATCAAATCATCTTACAATCCAGAAATGTTTGCATTTTAACTGAGCACCGAACAACCTTCCAGACTCAACTGTCTCTCTCTAAGGTAGCTGAAGTGTAGCAGGATGACTTATTTTCAATCATGCAGTTTTCTAGAAGTCTCAAAACTCCAGGCACTATGGCAAATGGGAGCAGAGAAAACGATGGAAGGAAGAATGTCCCTTTATTATTGGCACCCCAGTAGTAACAAGCACACCCACCACCCAGATCTTGGTTTCTAAATACCATTCTCCAACAAAAGGAAACAGGGCTCCTTGAAGAAGTAGTTGATTCCAGGTCTGGGCAAGAAAAACACTAGGTGATCCTGGGGCATCTTGTGATGCCAGAAAGTAAGGAAGTACTCACAAAGGATGAGGGCTTCCTGAAGGAGCATAGAAGCCAACCAAAGAGTTCCCAATGACCAAAGCTGGAAGAAGTTGAGCAATAAAAAAAAATAATATTTAACTGCAATCCATAGAATAAAGTAAACATGCATGAGTCTATTCTGACATTTAAAAATAATTGAACAAATAAGTACACTTAGCAATAAGGCATAGCTCGTCCTTACAAAAATAAAATTTAATAAGCGTAGAAGGAAAGAAGGAATATAAAATCGCCATTAGAACTCCACAATAACAATTCCTGTGGGAAAAACAATCCACCAATGGCTGCTAAAATTAGTGGTCGAGAGTTTGAGGAAAAGTGGAGTATTTATATATTATGATCTAAAAGCACCTTTCCCAAGATACATATTAATTGTAAAAGGAAACACAGTAACTTTACATTTAATCCCTTCAGACATACCTTAACTGAATGACAGAGGAAAAAGCACCAGTAATAAGAACTACTGATATCCTGTACCCCTGATATCAGATCAGGACCCCACACCTAGGACCTCATTTAAACTACCTCTTTAAAGGCCCTATCTCCAAGTACATTGGGGTTTAGGGTTTCAGCATATGAATTTGGAAGGGAGAACAATTCATAGCACTTGAGAACCTTGAGAACCACAATCTAATCATGAAAATACATTAGACAAACCCAAATCATCCATGAATCCACTTGTAAGTACTCTTCAAAAGTGTCAAAGTCATGAAAGACAGACGAACGAACTGTCATAGGTTGAAGGATATTAAGAGACATGACAATTAAATGCAACATGGGATCTGGGATTGAATCCTGTGACAGAAAAAGGACATGAATGGGGAAATGGATTAAATCTGAATAAAGTCTCCAGTTTAGTTACTATTATTGTATCAACGTTAATTTCTTGGTTTTGATCATTGTGCAATGGTGATATAAAATGTTAACATTACGGCAGCTGGGTGAAGGGTACACTGAAATGCTCTGTGCTGTTTTTACAACTTTACTCTAAAATTACTTCAAAATAAAAAGTTTTTTTTAAATGTCCCTTCAAATCACACCCCTCGCAATGTGGTGGGAGTAGAGAATAGACCCTCGAGCGTCTTCTCTTTTTTGTGGGGGGAAGGGTTGGGGAGACAACGCAGATAACTGCACAATTTCCCCACCACCCTCCCAGAAGTGACAGAGAGCAGGAGACAGGAAGATTCAAAGTGAAAGACAGATTTTTAAAAGCCGGTTTCATGGAGGCAGATGTGGAGCATGGAATCTGCAATAAGAGAGATGGGGGCTGGCCTACTTCCAGCTCAGAGACCGATCATGAACCTTTATTTTAAGACTGTCAGCTGTGTGTGTCCACAAAAGAGAAAGAGAGGACTCTGTTTCCACACAAACAGCCCAGTGGACGACGACCACTGGCTGCTCACCCTCCCAGCTAGTTGATTCTGTGGCTCTGAGAGCCCCGAGGCTGATTATTGTAGGGATTAGCACCTGACAGCCTGCACAACCCAGATAATTCCTTTTATTTAGGACTATCCACAATAAAGTGGATGGCCAACCCCTCACCCCCCTCCCACTCTCCCGGCCATCTTTCAGCTTTGTGGTTCTAAGCATTTTTGTTCTCATTCATTTTGCAAAGGCTTTTTTTTTTTTTTTCTGAGTACCTACCTTGTTTAAGACATCAGTAAGCCCAGAAGATAGAAAATAACTCTTAGATAAGAATGGAGTTGGGGCGCCTGGGTGGCTCAGTTGGTTAAGCGACTGCCTTCGGCTCAGGTCATGATCCTGGAGTCCCGGGATCGAGTCCCGCATCGGGCTCCCTGCTTGGCAGGGAGTCTGCTTCTCCCTCTGACCCTCCCCCCTCTCATGTGCTCTCTCTCATTCTCTCTCTCAAATAAATAAATAAAATCTTAAAAAAAAAAAAAAAAAAGAATGGAGTGCTAACACATAGTAGGCTCACCAGAAAGAGTTTGCTGAATTGACTTCGATGCCTCCTGTGGATTACATCCAGAAAGCTTTTCTATACTTAGATTGTGATTTTTCTGGCCATAAGCTCTCCTATGCACAGTGGCCAGAAAAAAATATAAATTGCTGGGTCGAGGTGTAGCTACAAAGGTTTCTAAAGATGTACTCTTTAACATAGTTGACTCCTCTCTACAAGATGCACTGTGAATCCTGGATAAAAAATAAAAATAGAAATAATAATAATAATAATAGTGATCAGCTGTCATCGGGTGTTTACCATGTGCCATGTATGTAAAGCTCCCAACAACAACCCTAGTAGGTAGGAGCTAGTACAAGTTTGCAGATGGCTATTAAAGAAGAGGCTTAGACACAAGCCAAGCATCCGGACTGGAGTCCATGCTCTAAACCAGCGGGCTCCACTTCCCTTCCCATTCCTTAATTCTTTTTTTTTTTTAAGATTTTATTTATTTATCTGAGAGAGAGAGAGAGCATGAGAGGGGGGAGGGTCAGAGGGAGAAGCAGACTCCCCACTGAGCAGCGAGCCCGATGCGGGACTCGATCCTGGGACTCCAGGATCATGACCCGAGTGGAAGGCAGTCGCTTAACCAACTGAGCCACCCAGGCGCCCCCCATTCCTTAATTCTGCTCTAGCCTTACTGCGGGACTTCAGGCAAGTCTTTACAATCCCCTGGGCCCCTGCTTACCTGCCGATAATATGGGGATAATAATCCCATCTTGCCTACTTCAAAGAGTCAATTACACAAGCAACACAACGAAAGTTGAATATCTAGTAGATCACAATAGACAAAGGGGATCAAGAGTACACTTAATGTGATGAGCACTGAGAAATGTATATAATTGTTCAATCATTATACTGTACATGTGAAAATAATATAATACTGTATGTTAATTATACTTCAGTTAAAAAAAAAAGTTCTCTAAAATATCTAGGGCTCTGGGGCACATGGGTGGCTCAGCCAGTTAAGCATCTGACTCTTGATTTTGGCTCAGGTCATGATCTCAGCGTCGTGAGATCCAGCCCCAGATCCGACTCTGAGTTCAGCGGGGAGCCTGCTTCTCCCTCTGTCTGCTGCTCCCCCACCGCCAACAAATAAATAAATAAAATCTTAAAAAAAAAAAAAAAAGAAGATACTTGAAATTTGTTTTAAATTAATGTGC
Source organism: Mirounga leonina (assembly GCF_011800145.1). Classification (NCBI taxonomy): domain Eukaryota; kingdom Metazoa; phylum Chordata; class Mammalia; order Carnivora; family Phocidae; genus Mirounga; species Mirounga leonina. The sequence continues at coordinate 73,557,123 of NW_023270451.1, read as the reverse complement.
TCATAAATAAGCCATGGGTTAAAGAAATTAAGTCTCATTAAAACAACAGATTAAAAAAAAAAAAGATATAAATCCACAAAATCTAATTCCTAAGCTGCAGTGAAGAAAACTGAGAGGCAGCCTATTTTTTCCCTTCAGGACTCCCAAAAGATTTGGCCATTTTAGGAACCAGGAAGCTCTGGAAGCAAGGATGGTGAAAGGTCTGAAAATAGGAAGACTGGCTGGAAATGAGTGTAGGAAGCACTTAGACCTCAGGGTGCCTTCCCTCAGCACAACCCAGTGACAGCCCCTCTGTGCATTTGCTGGAGAGTGAGGCAGGGGTCTCTGGTCCAGCACACACCAGGCATGGCTGAATCTTGTTGTTTTGTTTTGTTTTGTTTTGTTTTGTGTTAAGTAGGCTCCACACCTAGCACAGAGCCCAACACGAGACTCAAATCCACGACCCTGAGGTCAAGACCTGAGCCAAGAGTCCCGCATCGGGCTCCCTGCTCTTCTCCCTCTGACCCTCCCGACCCTCCCCCTTCTCATGCTCTCTCTCTGTCTCTCTCTCTCAAATAAATAAATAAAATCTTTAAGGGGCGCCTGGGTGGCTCAGTTGGTTAAGCGACTGTCTTCGGCTCAGGTCATGATCCCGGAGTCCTGGGATCGAGTCCCACATCGGGCTCCCTGCTCAGCGGGGAGTCTGCTTCTCCCTCTGACCCTATCCCCTCTCATGCTGTTTCTCTCTCTCTCTCTCAAATAAATAAAAAATTTAAAAAAAAAAAAAAAAGACCTGAGCCAAGATCAAGAGTCATAGGCCCAACCCACTGAGCATCCAGGTGGCTGAAGTTTTTAACCATCCTAATAAAAAGAGCAGACTCAGTGGGAACTTATCCTGAATAGCGACAATCTCCCCTCCCAACCTTCTTCCCTGACTTACTGTCAAACTGGCAGCCAGGTTTGTATGCTTCAGGTAAGACCTTCAGAGAGACTTCACTGCGGGATCTCAGGATTCTGAAATCCAGGGTCCCCCAGGATCTGGCCCAGCCAGACTCCTTACAGGGACACTCACAGTCCATAAGCCCTACCAATGGGCTCAAGGCTGCCAATCACTTTTTTCCCTATTGTGGTAAAATTCATGTCTCATAAAACATGCCATCTCGACCATTTTTAATTTCACAGTTCAGTGGCATTAAGTACATTCACCATGTTGTGCAAGCACCACCACCATCTAGTTCCACAACTTTTCATCACCCCAAACAGAAACTCTGTACCCATTAAGCAATAACTCCCAGTCCACCTCCCTCCAGCCCCTGGTAACCTCCATTCAACTTTCTGTCTCCATGAATTGGCCCTACTCTAGATATTTCAGGTAAGTGGAATCATGCAATATTAGTTCTTTTGTGTTTGGCTCATGTCACTTAGTATAATACTTTCAAGATTCAATCACATGGTAGCATGTTATCAGAATTTCACTCCTTTTAAAGCTGGATAATATTCCCTTGTATGTTTAGATGTCATTTTGTTTATCCACGCTTCTGCTGACAGACACTGAGGTCGTTTCCACCTTTTGGGCCACTATGAGTAATGCTGCTGTGAATACTGACAGCGCAAGTATCTGAGTCCCTCTCCTCAATTCTTTTGGGTATTCTCTATTCTCATCACTTTTTAATTCCTTGTCATCATGAAGTGACAAACCAGGGATCCCCCAACTATTAGAGGACAAGCATTTAGGATGAAAGACAGAACACGAACAGGAAAAAAAATTCTGTTTTTCAACTTAGAGGAAACAAAGACTATACAGAGAGAAGAAAACAATGCAAAACAAAACAAAACAAAAAAATAATGTGTATCCTAAGATAAAAAGGAGATAACAGCATCTAGAAAATAAGAAGAGTATGCTTTAAAAATAAAACTTTCAGAGAACCAGAAAAGTTCTTTGTAAATAAATGTCTGAGATCTAGAAATAAAAAGCTCAATAAATACATGCGTTAAGAGTTGAGGAAAAAAAAGAGTTGAGGGAATCAGAAATCACTCAGGAAACAGAAATGAAGACAAAGAGGAGGAATAGAGAGGCACCTGAAGAGAACAGCTAGCGCCTGAACTAATAAAAGCTCTATAGATGAGAGAGAAAACAGAAAATAATAAAACTGTAAAGCAAAAATAATGATAAAATAATAATAACATAAGAGAAAATAACAAAATTATTATTATGCTCAGGAAGAGTTCCCCAAGTCCTTGCACACTATTGGTGGGATTGAAAACTGATCCAGCCACTATGGAGAAAAGCATGGAATCTCCTCTAAAATCAAAACTAGACCTACCATACTGTCCAGCAATCCTGCTGCTGGGTCTATCTCCAAAGGAGATGAAAACAGGGGACCAAGAGACATATGGGCTCCCATGCCCACCACAGCGCTACTCACAGCAGCCAAGATATGGAAACCACCTATGTGTCTGTCAACGGACGATTGGCTAAAGAAGAGGTGGTACATATACACAATGGAACACTACTCAGCCTTGAGAGAAGGAAATGCTGCCATGTGGGACAACATGGATGAGCCTTGAGGACATTATGCTAAGTGAGGTAAGTTAGAGAAAGACAAATACTGCATGGTATCACTTATATGTGGAATCTTTAAAAAACAAAAAACCAAACAAACCAATTGTAAAAGCAGAGTAAAATGGTGGTTCCCAGGGACTGAGGGGTGGGAGAATGGGAGCGATGTTCAAGGGTACAAACCAGCAACTAATAAATAATTAAGTCCTGGAGACCTTACACAGTACAGTGATTATAGACAACACAACTGTATTATAATCATTGATTTTGCTATGAGATTAGATCTTAATTGTTCCCAGTGGAAGAAGTGATCATTATGTGACATCACAGAGATGTTCACTAACATTACAATGGCAATCATACTGCAATATAAATGTATCAAATCAATCTGTTGTACACCTTAAACTTACACAATGTGGTATGTCAAATATATCTCAATTTAAAAAAAAAAAAGGAGATATCCCAGAGCTAATACACATAAGAAAAGGCCCACCATGTGTCCAGCACACAGGATGAAAACTGGCCCATGCCAACATACATCATCATGGAACTTCGGAGCTCTGAGGACTACCAGAAGACCCTAGAAGCTTCCAGAGAGAGAAAAACAAAATCATGTATAAAGGGTCTAAAGTCAAGGTGACTTCTGACTTCTTCTCAGCACTTGGGAAGCCAGAAGACAATGGAGTAATGTCTTCAAAATGCTTAGCAACAAAGATTTCTGACCTAGAAATCTCTATTATTAAGTGCATCTGTAGTCCACACACCCAGACATGAGATTTCACTGTGGCAGCATTTTCCCCAAACTTCAAAAATTCATGTACTATCTTCATGACTTTTGCCTTAACCACAACGACTTCTACTATTTTTTTATTATTTTTTTTTCTTAAATGGTGTCATTTTTTTTTTACTTAAAAATTTATGGAATTTGTTATGGAAAACCGGCTATCACTTGTGATGAATAAAAAGTAAATATGGAAATAAATTCAATCAAAGCAATGATTTCAAGTTCTGACTGGTTCCCATTGGTTTCCGAGGGCTCAGCCTCGTGCCCTTCTCTGCTTGAGAAAGGAAGATTAGCAAGGGTAAGAAGGCTGTTAAAGACCTACACTGCCTGATAGGTCTTTTGATGTAATCAAAAGGATTGAAAGAGATTTGAAAGGTATGAGTCAACCTTCTATAATGCTACCTCGGTGCACCTCCTACACCCCCACGCCCCCAACCATTCCACCAGCATCTCATCTTGGAAATACTGCACTGCAAGGACACACAGAGGCCATGTCCCACTCGCTGGCAAGTCTCAGAGCTGACAAGGTGGCCTGTGTCTCCGTAGAGAAAAGCATGAAGGGCCTTGAGACCCCATCACGATCAACGGCTAAGATCAGACAAGAAGACTAAACCCTGTTTTGGTTTTAAAAACCTGTCTGTCTCTGCTCTTCAAAGCTCAGAAACCAAAGGGGGCCTTCCTGCAAAAGGGCAGGTCTCGTCTGTGAGCTCAAACCAGGTCTTGCTTTAACCAACCCCCCATCTGCATCTCCAAGTTTACTTAAATCATCTTAATTTGCCATTTCACAACAGAGTGGCCTCTGCAGGCAGTCTCCTCCCCCCACCCCACCCCCGCAGGGTTGGGCTATGTGTGAATGGCAGCTTCATGGTCTTCTCCAGGCCTCAGGCAACGTTTGTGGTTTTCCTCTGTGTTAACACAACCACTGAGGCTGGTCTCCAGAGACACAAAGACTTGCTGGTCCCCGACTGAGATGGGCAGCTTCATAACTATGTAGGCTAAGTGTGCTTAGCACACTCTCTGGCAAGGCCAAGCCAGGTCTCAGACTCCAAGACTCTGTGTGGCCAGCACTGTCTACTGTCCATGACCCATTCCAGCCATGAGACAAGTAGGAGCAAGGTCGAGTAGTCAGTGACCAAGCAGAAGTTCCAGCAGTTGTAGCTATATTAAGTCAACAAGAAACCAAAACATTACTCCTGGCCTGACTAATAACAATAACCACCTCAGCTCAAGATTATACTTTGCAGGCCCATGAGGAGTGTGACCCCTAGTGCCCCCTTTCATCTGGATTTTTTTCTGTAAATGTTGGAGAAGCCCAGAGTTCCTCCTTAGACAGTCTCTCATTTTTTCCATTTACCCTCTCTCCCTTGTCATATCGTCCAGGCTCATGGTTCAAATAAAATCTATATGCCGATGGCTCCCACATTCATATCTGCATACCAGAACTTCTCACCTGACATCCAGACTTGCATATTCCCATGCTTACTCGATACTTCCATTTAGAATTTTTATAGGCATCTCAAACACAGCATATCCCAAACTGAGTTCCTCGTGTTCCCCCAAAGAACCGTCTCCCCTCCGGTCTTCCCATCTCAATAAATGGCCACCATTTGGTTCCATTTGCTAACCTTGCAGTTAGCTTTGAGGGTTTTTTTTGCTCTCACACTCTCTCCACCATCTTGTGAGTTCTACCTCCAAAATATGTCCAGAGTGTGACCACTTCTTACCACCCGCACTGCTCTCACTCTGGTCCCCGTGGTTATAGCAGTGGCCTCTGTTCCTGCCCTAACCCCAGTCTATTTCAGTGCAGTGGTCCTAGTTCTCCTGTAAGACAGACCACATCACTCCTGTGGCTTCCATCCCCCTAGAAGGAGAAGACAAATCTTCACCATGACAATCCCATACAATCTGCCCTCTTACCTCTATGACTTCTTCTCCTCCCCCTCTCCTCCTTTTCACTTGGCTCCAGCCACATTGGCTTCCTCACTGTTTGTGAAATAAACCAGGTATGTTTCTACTCAGGGCCTTTGCACCTGCTGTTCCCTTGGCCTGGAAAACTCTTTCCCCAGATAGTCACATGCTGGCTCCTTCACCTCCTTCAAGCCTTTATTCAAAAGTGACACATCAGTAAGGCTTTTCCTTGCCACCTATTATGGGCTGAATTGTGCCCCCACCACCCCACCCTCACCCCAACAAATTCATATGCTGAAGTCCTAACTAACCCCCAGGAGCTCAGAATGTGACTGTATTTGGAGATAGGGTCTTTAAAGAGGTAATTAAGTTTAAATGAGGTCATTCGGGTAGGCTCTACTCCAATAGGACTGGTGTGCCTAGAAGAGGAGGAGATTGGCCCAGAGGGAAGACCATGAGAAGACACAGGGAGAAGGGCCCCATCTACAAGCAAGGAGAGAGACCTCAGAGAAAACCCCTCTGCCAACACCCTGACCTCAGACTTCTAGCCTCCAGAATTGTGAGGAAATAAATTTCTGCTATTTAAGCTTCCCAGTCTGTGGTACTTTATTACAACAGCCTGAGCAAACTAATACATTACCCCATCTACAATGCCCAGTGCCCTCCTCCAACACTGCATATTCATATTCCCCTTCTGTGCTTTCTTCCTTTCTCTCTAGCATTTGCCACTGTTAAATATGCTATAGATCTTTCTTATTTCATTTATTATCTGTTTTCACATTAGAATGTGGTTACCTCCAGGAAGATAGAGATTTTTATCTGTTTTTCTCCCCAGAAGTAGAATGGAGCCCAGCGCATAGTAGGCACTCTGTAATCATTAGCTGAATTCTCCAATTTTCCTGCTCCCTGCACCCTGTGAATGTGAGCTTGTGTTTGCATGCAGAATCATGGGGGGCAAGGGAGGGCTGGGCCACCCTGTGGTTGGCCCCACAGCTATGCATTCTTCAAGGTTTGAGGAGTACCCACTCTCTAGAAGATGGACATTTTAAATTCAACATTGAAGTAGACAGTGGCCATAATTTGGTCAGGAAGATGGGAGTATATCAAGCAATTATTGATACAGACACAAACAGCTTGGTCTCTGGTTCTAATGGGAACCAAAAACCTTGATGGAGAGCTTGCTACACTGTGCCACACACTAGGCTGCATGCTTGACTTCCTCTTAATCCCCCCAATCACTTAGGGAAGCAAATCTTATTCTTATTATTCCCTTTTACACAGGAGGCACCAGGCTTATAGAGGAAGGTTGAGTCGCTTGATCAAGGTCACCTATCGACAAAATGGCCACACATTAAGCTGGAGTCCATCTGGTGTCAAAGCCTATGCTCTTAACCACTATTCCCGAAAGATGTAACTGAGTCTTTGGGGTCTTACATCAATCCAGGGTAGCCAACCCTCTGGGCTGCCCTTGGGTATTCTGCTTTGATGGACTCTTTTGACCTTCCCCACCCAACAAGGAGAAGATCCAGCTGAGCTTCAACTCCAGTAACATAGCCTCTCCTACTCAGCAGCCTCCACGCTCTGCCCCACCACCAGGCTGGGTGAGCAGCATTGCTGCTGCCAGTCCTCATTCCCCAGCAGGCAAGGGCCAGTGAGTCTAGAACAGCCATCAGAGTCTAGAATAGCCATCTCATCCCAAGGGTGTGCTGGCACTGAGAGCCAACAGCAGGCCCCAGTGGAGACTGACTGAGGTCAGGAGCAGATATATTCACAGGATTTCACAGTGGCTCTGGGGTAGGAGGCCCCCAGTTATCTTTAAATAATCTTTGGTGACATCTGTGGCCAAACCAAAGTGTCACAGTGAGGAGTGCCAGTCAGCAAAACATGTCCAGCTTTTCAGAGCTAGTGAGGTCTGTTGTTTGACACCTTCTGTGTGTTGGTCAACAGTGACATGAGTCATGATTGGGTACAGGAAGCAATGCAGGAGCACCAGATATGTATTTAATCTCTGTTGACTCCTAAAATTTTAAATGAAACTTATGTTTAATGGGGACCTATTAAGTGCCAGGCACCTTATTGGTGCCCTTCATCCCCATAACCTATGAGATAGGTATTGATATCCTCATTTTGCAAATGAGAAAACAAGGCTCAGAGAGCTTGCAAGTCATGAGGTCCAGCTTCAAATAGAGCCTGTCCATATCCTAAGCGAGGTGTGAACTTCCTGCTATACAAATGTGCCTTGTGGAAGAGAAGAGCCCTTTCTCTCTAGAAGGACTTTATATCTCAGGAAAGTAACATCTTTCTAACCAGATATGCCCACAGCACTATCCAAGTTCCAGAACAACAACAACAAAACAACTTACCTAACTGGAAAAAAGGAGTTTCCATTGGAGAGCTCTGAACTTGGAGCAGAAGAATGGCCCGAGGAAGGGTGGGGGGTACATGGCGGCAAGAAAACCTTTCTTCACTCTAGGAAGCTTCCCTAATGGTCCTTCTCCACACCCAGAAGGTGTTCCTTTAGGTTAAGATGTTTATGACTGCAAGAGCCCCTGCAAAGTTCTCCTGCTAGCCTGACCCCTGGGAAGAAATTAATTTAATTGCTTCCTAACTGCTACAGCTGCTGGTAGGACCTAGGGCAGTGACAGGAATGGAGGGAGTGGATCTTGAGGAGATCTGAAGCAGTCATCAAAATTGCTCTTGTCCTACCTCCTAAATTTTCCTGTTCACAGCTCTGCCAACAATTCACTGTGTCACATTTGCAACTCGGTGAGTGCTGTGTCTCAGGTCCACCATCTCTATGTGGAAGAAGCCTGCAGAAGCAATCCAGTTTGTCCCCCAACTCCAGGGGCCACCACCACTCTCCACCTGGTTAAACAGGGAACCATTCTTGAAGGTGATTTCTCAGCTCTGCTCTAAGTACCTCCCAGGGACTGATCATCCCACAAAGAAATTCTTCCTTATATCTGATTTCAATTTCTCCAGGGAAATTCCAGCTCCTTTGGTTCTCTTTGAAGATGGAAAACCCTTTGCACAAAAGATTTAAATATATTCAAACAACATGGGGCACCTGCGTGGCTTGGTTGGTTAAGCATCTGCCTTTAGCTCAGGTCATGATCTTGGGGCCCTGGGATGGAGCCCCACGGCAGGCTCCTTGCTCAGTGAGGAGTCTGCTTCTCCTTCTGCCTCTGCCCCTCCCCCCACTCATTCTCTCTCTCTCTCTCAAATAAATAAATTTTAAAAACATTTAATATATTTAAACATTACAAAGTCAGGAAAATTTGTAAATTATTCAGTTGTAATCCTTCCAGCCTACCTTAATTTTCATTTCTCTGTATCCCTTTCCGAAGTTTATCCTTATAAATATTTCCAATAATTATAATCCTAACATGGGCACCATTTTGTAGATTCCCCTTCTCATTAAAACACTTCTTCACACTCTACCTAATTTTCATCCCCCTCTTTCATGCAAAGGGTCATTAATGTGCTGTCTTTCCTGCACAGATTATTCCTGGGGTCCTCATCCATACTCCAGAAATGATAAAATGATTGTTTCTACTTGAGGAGTGTATATGTCTGCCCATTAATAGGTTGGGACTCACTGAGCCAGTTTACCTAGTCTTGCCATATCTCCCTTGAGCCCAGTAACACTCAGATATGAGATGGATGGTTGAGGGTTATGTGAAGGTTTTCTTACATTTGGGTAAGTGTTCCTGTTTCTTGACTCTTTGATATAGACCTATAATTTACCTGCTTAGTTTCCAGTGACCATGAACTTTAATGGCTGCTCCATGCTGTTCTGCAAAAGGGTCAAAGAACTACAGGCAATGTATTATACCAGACTTTCTGCCCAGTCTTCACCAAAACAGTTAGTGTTTGGCATCTAAAACAGCTCCCTCTTGACATTACAGGTCTGCTAAACTCTGGGTCTATTGGTGCTTCACTGAGGACTGGACCCTACCTGACACCGATGTCCCCTTGAGGAGGCAGAATATGTACAAAACACCCTTTGTACTTCCGAGTTCTTACAGTTAAACAGCACACACTCTATGGCCAGGGGACAAGATTGTTCTGAGTATAACTCACTGGCTGCTACAAAATGGAATACTTGACCTCCATTGTTCTTTCAATTAGAGTTAACTAAGACTAAAATAGGAGTCCCTCTCAGAGCATATCCCAGGAACAAGATTTTTTTTTTTAACAAAGGCAGAAAAATTAGAGTACTAGCCCTCAGAAATAGCGACAAGAGATGAATGCATACCTGTAGGAAAGAGATGCCAGCCCAGAATTAAAAGCTGATTTCAGTTAATGAGCATAAGAGAAACTGGAGAGACTCCATTGATCATCCTATAGAACCCCACCTCACTCCCGAACTTCCTTCCACCTGGCACATGGGAAAAGACTCCATCTCTCTACTTGGAACAATTCTTATTGGCAATCCAATTTCTGCATGTCATTGTGTGCCCTTCGACAAGCATAAGAGGATGATGACTTTCTGGCAGAAGGCCCTGGGAGAGTTGTCAGACATCCTGATAAACAGGAAGCATTCCTATTCTCGGTGTTTGACCACACATTTCACTGCCAATCTTCTACAATTGTCTCATGTCCACACTGACTTTTCCCAATAGCCAGGCAAGAAGCCAGGAAAATGAGTGAGCATCTCTGCCCCTGACCATGTAAGTCCTGCTTCTCTCAGAATAATGGACAAGGAGGCTTATTCACAAGGGTGTGGAGCCAGCTCATAGCAGCTCATGAGAGCTGACTGTTACATTGTCAGGAATTTTGTGAGCAGGTGGACATCAGCTCAAAGGCTGGAAATCAGTCCTGATGAGATGATGTATACCACATAAATTAACAAATACTACAAATCAGTGCCAGTAGTTAAACATTGACCAGCACACCATTGCTCATTATTGAATCCCTGGGACTTTATAGACATTCAGAAAGGGTCAGAACTTGAGCTATTTCATTTTTTTTTTGATTCTCCCCAGAAAAGACCAGGAAAGATAGAGACAGAGAGTCCTAAAATGTTGGCATGAGAAGGGATGCTAGAGGTCACCTGGTGAAAATACTATGACCAAGTGACAAGAATGTCACGCTGCCAGGTTCCAGACAAAGGACAAGACCCAGATCCCTGTGTCCCCATCACTGTTCTTTGGAAAGTCCCACCCAGATGCTATAATAAGAGCAAACCAAGACTTGCTTTCACCCCATCGTTCTGGGAGCAAATTTTCACACCCTGAAAATGAAGCATATGATTTTCACCATGACCTTCCTCGACCTGAGAAGCAGGTGGGTCAAGCATTTCCCAAGCGTTTTATGGAAAAGAGCCACTTCCCGCTTCACTTGCAATTTCAGGCAAGGGGTGAGAGCGATTCTGAGCAGGTGAAGTATCTGCCCCCAGGGGATGGTCATAGTCAGTAGGGCTGCTGGACTGAGTGACTTATAAACAACAACCATTTCTTTCCTGAAGTTCTGGACGTTGGAAATCTGAGATCAGGGGGCCAGCCCATTTGGGTTCTGGTGAAGACTCTCCCCCAAGTTGCAGACTGCTGACTTCCCATCGTCTCTTCACACGGTGAAAAGGCGGCAAGAGAACTCTCTGGGCACCAATCTCATTCACGAGGGCTGCACCCTCATGGCCTCATCAGCTCCCAAAGGCCCTGCCTTCAAATACCACCACAGTGAGAGTTAGGATTTCAACATATGAATTTGGGGACAACACATTCAGTCTCTTGGAAGGCTAGTTAAGGTTGCTGGGGTCTGAAGAGCTACCACCAAAGAGACACCCGTGAGGTCAAAGCACCACAGAATTCCGTGAGCTCCTAGCGGTGCTGAGGAGACAGGGTCCCTGTCCCTGTACAACCACCCTCCAGCTCTGCTGAGGACCACCCATGCCTGGGACGCAGAGTGACCAGAGTGTCAGCACCTGGGCAGCATGTCAGAATTCCTGCCTGTGAGAGCCCCGAATCTTCATCAGCCTGAGGACCTGAGAAGCCAGGAAGTTCAACGGGCCATTATTCCCACTTTGTGGTTTGGGGCAGGAGAGCCACAGCCCCTGAACTCGTGGGCGTTCATAAAAAGACAAGGCAAAGCTGGGAACTTTTGACCTTATGGGTTTATTTCGGCTGAAAAATAACTGAGAGCATCTCAAAGGAGAACAGTGAAGTGTTAATGAGCTAATTAGCACTTGTGCATTCGTTGCTAGCAGTCCATGTGTGGACACAGAGTACCTGCCTTTGGTACTTAGAAGTTTGTTCTCGACACTTAATTAGAGGATTACCTACCTATTCAAAGGAAAAAAGTTAGGTGTTAGGTTATATGGGTGACTTTACAAAAAATTAGAGTACTCTAATAAGAAGAGTGCTTCTGAATCAATTCAGTCTGAAATTGCTGATACCCTAGCTCCTAGGATGGAAGTAAATGTAACCACTGGTCCTGTGTTACTTGAAGCAGATGTCACCAGCCAGGCAGGGACAGACATGTTCAGTGCATCCATAACATCCAGTAGGGTTTAATCCATCTCCATGAAGCTGACTTTGTGACTTTGGTCTATTTTGACAAAAGGAGATCACTGTTGAGCTCTGAGAAGTCTGGATCGGGTTGCTGATCCTGTTCGACAGTCAATGAGAACCTACTGTCCACAGGACCCAAGCCAGCTTCTCAAAACTGTCAGGTGCATAGGAGTCCCCGGGGGGACCTTGCTGCTAAAATGCAAATTCAAACAAGCTCCCAGGTGATGCTTCTGCTGCTGGTCCAAGGCCCAAATTTCCACTGGCATGGCAACAAGACAATGGAATTAGAATGATCAACAAGACAAAGCCTTTGCATCTTAGGCGCCCACATACACAGGTGATTTCAATACATCATAGCACTGTGATAGAGACACCACATGCCCACATGCTGGGGCGGAACCAAGAGGCATCTAACAGCTAGAGAAGTCTTCTGGTGAGAAAAACAGAAACAAGCCAGGGATGGCCTTGCATCTGTGGCTACAGTTGTTTAGAATTGATCACCAGTGAGGAACCCCGGAGGGTTCTTGAACAGTGGAAGCAATATGGCTTGAGCTGTGTTTAGAAAATCACTCTGGAGCCACTGATGGAGGATGAAGAAGACATCCTGATTCTTTCAAGTCTTAGGGGTTCCACATCCAGATGATATTCCAATTCCATCTGCTTCTTTCCATCTCCACTGCTGCCCCCTTCGGCCAGACATCACCTTTTCTCATCTGGAATAATACAATCACCTCCTAACTACTTCCAGGTGTGCTCCTGCGACCTATTTTCCATGCAGCAACCCGAGCACTCTGCTCTGGAAGTACACCAGACCATGTCACCTGCCAGTGAAAGTCCTCCAATGGCTTCCTGTCAGACTCGAGATTCCCAAACCCGTCCCACGGCCTGTAAGGCTTAACACAATCCTACCTCACCCCGGGCTATTCTTCCCTCAGCTGATATCCTCCAAACATGCACCCACTCAGAGCCCTTCTACATGCTGTTCTCCCCACCCCGGATGCTCTTCTTCATCAGGTCTCCGCTCAAATGTCACCTACTCAAAGAGGCCTACTTTGAATATCCAAATTTAATCCACTCCATCAGTCAGCTTCAATCCTATTATCTTGTCTATGGCACACTTACTGGTATCTGGAATTATTTAATGTAGATTAAAACACACACACACTCACATATTACCATAGTATAAGCTTAGTGACAGCAAAGGACATGACTATCCTCCTTACCACTATCTCCCCCACCCCCCAGATCAGTGCATATGGTAGGTGCTCTCTGAATATTGTGTTGAGTGAATGGGTTTGTGGGAGGTAAGATGGGTGCCAGGGATACCTATTAGGAAGCTTTTGGAGTCATCCAGCAAGAATCAAGGAAGTCTTCACTAAGGTGTTAGTAAAAGAGTTGGAGAGATAATAGCTTGAGGAATATTTAGGAAGTAGAATCAAAAGGACTTGGCGATTGAAGAGAGATGGAACATGTGAATGAAGGAAGAAATAAAGATGATTTGAAGACTTCTATCTTCCACATCTAGTGACTGGCAGTGCAACTCAATGAGATAGAGAAACTCAGAAGTAGAAAATGATGAATTCAGTTATGGATGTGATCAACTGGAGGTTCTTCCAGAACATCCAGATGGAGATGAATATATGAGTCTGGAGCTTGGGACAGATGTCCGCACTGAAGATAGAAACTGAGGATTGACTGGTATCCAGATAGTGCTGCTCAGAGAGAACATATAGAATAAGACAATGAATACACAATAGGTAAAATCTTGGGGTACACCAACAGTCAGATGGTGGGTGAAGAAAGAGGAGCCCACGTGGGACAGAGATGAGGAGAACCAGGGCATTTTTCTGTGTCATGGAAGCCAAGGGGAATTTCCCAGGAAGCAGGAGTGATTAATGGTGTTAGATGTAGCAGACAGGTCAGAGAAGATAATGAATAGAAGAAGGTGCCCATTGGATTTGCAATTAGGTGTTCATAGGCGCCTTCCATTCAATAGAACTGTGTAGGTGGAAGTCAAATTGCAGTATAATGAAGAAGGAACGGGAGGTGGGGAGATGATTAAAAAAGCAAGTCTTTCAAGAAGTTTGAATGAGAATGGAAGGAGAAAGAGCAGCAGCTAGGAGGTCACAGGAAGGTTCTGTTGAACATTTTTTAATGATGGGAGAGACAATGTCTTTGTGTGCTAAGGGTAAGAAGCAGGAGGTTGAACACAGGAGGAGAGAGAGAAGTGATGGGCAAGCCCCTGGAGATGGGATCCAGGACACAGGCTGTGGCATCAGCCTTCAGCAGGAAGAGGGCTACTTTATTCTCTGAGGCAAGAGAGAAGAAGGGAAAGGTGGAGCAAGGTAAGTACATGAGATTAAGTGAATGGCCTCAACTTTCTCAATAAAATAGGCGATAAGACAGTTTAGATTTTTTTAACACAAGCAGCAGCATAAAAAAAAAAAAGGGAGCCAAGGTCATGAACTGGCAGCCTATGCATAACATACTGTCACAAGTGGGATGGAGGCAGGGAGGCCTGGGAGGAGGCTGTTTTGCACCAGCATGAACAGATGTGAATAAGAACCAAGACGACTCACGATGTGAGGGAGGCAGAGTGCGGTGCACATCACATCATCCCATGGGGGCCCATATACTGTCGTATCATGAAGACTTAATATTCATACAAGACCCAAAATCGCCCTTGCCTTTATGTCCTGCCCTATCATGCCTTTTCCCTTGTTTGGATGTCTCAGAGTAGGGGTATGTGTAGAAAAGAGTTAACATAGCAGGTCTGAGATTGCTACCCTTAGAAAAGTCTGCTTGCAGGGGCGCCTGGGTGGCTCAGTTGGTTAAGCAACTGCCTTCGGCTCAGGTCATGATCCTGGAGTCCCTGGATCGAGTCCCGCATCGGGCTCCCTGCTCGGCGGGGAACCTGCTTCTCCCTCTGACCCTCCCCCATCTCGTGCTCTCTCTCTGTCTCATTCTCTCTCTCAAATAAATAAATAAAATCTTAAAAAAAAAAAAAGAAAGAAAGAAAAAGAAAAGTCTGCTTGCATGGTTGGCATCTGGGAACCAGACACTCAGAAGGTTCCCTGAATGATAAGGGAGGTTTACAGTGCCTGGACTACTCGTACAAACAACATGGTTTATGCTAAACACCTGCTTTCCTTCTGGGAGCCTAAAATTTTGGTACTAGCTATGCAATCAGTGCCTACATGACCAGCCCCCAAGAAAAACCTTGAGCTCTGAGTCTCAAATAGAATTCCCTAGGCAGAAACATCACACATGGAAAGGAGTGAGCATTTTGCAACCCCTCATGGGAGGAATAGAGCATAAGGAAGTCTGCATATAGATTCCTCCAGACTCTGCCTGTGTCTTTTCCCCTTATGATTAGATGTACACCCTTATTGCATTAGTGTAATAAATCTTAGCAATGAGTACAATTACCCGCCAAGTCTGGGAATGCTTCTAACATATTGCTGAACATGGAAGAACTTAGGGACCCCTGACGCATGGGCCATACTTGCCACCCACTTTGTTTTCCCTCCCACTTACTCTGCCACCAAATACGATCCAGTTTCTACCTGTAACACTTCACAGAAACAGGGCTTACTGTGCACATCTCCAGTAAACAACACTACAAGAGTTGTGAGCCTTGGGGTGCCATAGACACGTCATGAGTGTCAGTGTGGTCAGTCCCGGCATGCCCTTCCAACCTTCTGGATCGTGTACTTTCGTGTATGATTCAAAACATGGCTCAAGCAGTTTCTTCAGAAACCCAGATGGCTTTTATTAGCAGTCCCATTATCTAAAGGCTAAAGTGTAGCTTCAACTTCAATGAATGCTGCCTAATAGATTCAACCCTAGAGCAGGAGTCCGCAAGCTATCGCCCGGAAGCCAAATTCAGCCCAATGCTTGTTCCTGTAAATAAAGTTTTATTGGAACACAGCCGTGCCCATGTGTTTCCATGGTGTCCCTGGCTGCTCTGACACTACAACAGCCAGGTGAGTAGTTTAGAAAGGGAACCATTGCCCAGAAAGCCTAAAATATTTACTACCTGGACCTTTACAAAAAAACACTTGCTGGGGGCGCCTGGGTGGCTCAGATGGTTAAGCGTCTGCCTTCGGCTCAGGTCATGATCTCAGGGTCCTGGGATCGAGCCCCGCATCGGGCTCCCTGCTCCTTGGGAGCCTGCTTCTCCCTCTGCCTCTCTCTCTCTCTGTCTCTCATGAATAAATAAATAAAATCTTAAAAAAAAAAACGAAAAACACTTGCTGACTCTCGCATTAGATGAATAAAGTTCTGTGGAAAGAACAGAAAAAAAAAAAAAGAGGAGACGCTAAAGACAAATTTTCCCATTGACAAGTTTGCCTCAGCCTGGATTTTTGAGCCTTATTCCAAAACCTTCTGGAGTATGTGACTCACAAATGTGATCTTAAGCAAGAGAGGAAGTCACAGAGATTGGGAGAAGCCTCTTCATTAGCTTGGGGAAAAGGTCTTGCTCCAACGAGTAGGAACTGCCACATTTTTTAAGAAAAAAATTTTATTTTTTTATTTTATTTATTTTAAAATTAAAAAATTATTTATTTTTAATTTTTCCAACAATTTTGATTCTATTTAAGCTTTAGAAATATACTTTCACATTGTATAACGTAATAAAAAATATAACTAAAATTCTCTGTACCGCCCTTTAAATTACTTCTTGAAGTTTTCATTTTAATTCCAGTTAGTTAACATACAGTGTAATATTAGTTTCATGTGTCCAATATAGTGATTCAACACTTCCCTACCTCACTGGGTGCTCCTCACAGCAAGTGCCCTCCTTAATCCCCATCACCTGTTTCACCCATCCGCCCACCTACCTCCCCTCTGGTAACCATTGGTTTGTTCTCTGTAGTTAAGAGTCTGTTTCTTGGTTTGTCTTCCTATTTTTTTCTGCTTTGCTCATTTGTTTTGCTCCTTAAATTCCACATGAGTGAAATCATATGGTATTTGTCTTTCTCTGACTGACTTATTTCACTTAGCATTAAACTCTCTAGCTCCGTCCACGTCATCACAAATGGCAAGATTTCATTCTTTTTTTAGGGCTGAGTATTCCATTGTGTGTATGTATATCACTTTATCCATTCATCAGTTGATGGACACTTGGGCTGCTTCCATAATTTAGCTATTGTAAATAATGCTGCTTTAAACATAGGGGTGCATATACCCCTTCAAGCCAGTGTTTTCGTATTCTTTGGGTAAATAGCCAGTAGCGCAACTGCTGGAGCCACATTTTAAATTTATCAATTTGATAAATGTCTACAGAGCAGCAAGTTTGTATGTTTTGCAAATACCTCCCTGTATATGACCCAGCCTTTTCACTGTCATAGTGATGGCTTTAAAAACTATTTCTTGAGTATGTCCAATTAATTCGTTTTTTAATTTGTGTCCTATTTTAGAATCCTTGTCAAATTTAAGGTTGCTAAGATCTTCTCATACGTCTTCTGCTGGAAACTTCATAGTTTCACTTCTCCTATGTGGGTTTCTGATGCATGTCAAGTTACTTTTTGTAGGTTATGTGAGGCAAGGGTTAAGGTGCTTTTTGATGGTTTGGTTTTGGTTTTTTACATCTGGCCCTCTAGTTTTCCCAGTACTGTTTGTTGCAAAGATTCTCCTTTCCCAGTTGAATTGCCCTGGCACCTTTATTGAAGAGCAATTGATATATACGTGGAGGTCTATTTCTGGACTTCTGATTGTGTTGCTTAGGTCTATTTTTATGCCAATACCATACTGTCTTTATGATTATACTTTTTAATCTTGAAGTCAAGCAATTTAAGTCCTCCCACTTTGTCCTTCTTTGTAAAAGTTGTTTGGCCTAGTCAATGTTCTTTGAATACCCTTGTAAGTTTTGAATTGGCTTGTCAATTTCTACACCCACACACATACAGGAAAAGTTCTGCTAGGATTTTAATTAGGTTTGCTTTGATCTATAGATCAATTTCAGGAGAACTGATATCTTAACATATCAGTTCTTCTAATTCACGAACATGACCTCTCTCTCCATTTACTTAGGCGTTCTTTAGTTTCTCACAGCTACGTTTTGTAGTTTTCAGTGTACAGGTCTTTCATGTGTTTTGTCAAATTTGCTCCTCAATATTTCATATTTTTGAGGCTATTGGCAGTGGTAATTTTCATTTCAATGTCTAACTGCTAGTGTATAGAAATAGAATTTATACATTGGTCTTGTATCCTGCAAATATAAGATATTAGTTCTAGGAGCTTTATTTTGTAGATGCTTCGGGTTTCCTACATAGAAGATCATGTTGTCTGGGTATAAAGACAGTTTTACTTCATCTAATCCTCATGTCTTTTATTTCTTTTACTTGCCTTATTGTACCACCTAGAACCTCCAGTACATTGTTGAATAGGAATGGTGACAGCAGGTATTCTTGCCTGGTTCCTTATCTTAAGGAGAAAGCATTCAGTCTTTCACCAGTAAGTATGATGTTAGCTATAGGTTTTTTGTTGATTGTAGGTTTGTGTTAGGCTTAAGAAGTTTCTTTCTATTCCTGGTTTGCTTAGAGTTTTTATTTTAATGGTTATTGGTTTCATGAATCTATTGTTTTATCCTTATGTATTTGCAATTTCCATTGGTAAACCACCATAAAAATTTTTCATTAGAAAGGAATTTGTTACTCATAAAAGATACTTAATTTTCAATATTGTCAGTATTCTTTGCAGGGTTTAAGGAGTGCAGACAAGTCAAATGGGAATTTTAAATTGTGACTTAGCATCCACATATTTGATTTTATGTGATTGACTGCTCTATTGTCTGAGTCATGAGCATTTTTAAAAGCTTTGTATAGCATTCTGGTAAATAATGGTTTATTAAATACTAATTTTGACCCTTGAAAGAAAGGATTCTTTTTTTTTTTTTTTTTTTAAGATTTTATTTATTTATTTGAGAGAGAGAGAATGAGAGACAGAGAGCACGAGTGGGAAGAGATCAGAGGGAGAAGCAGACCCCCTGCCGAGCAGGGAGCCCGATGCGGGACTCAATCCCGGGACTCCAGGATCATGACCTGAGCCGAAGGCAGTCGCTTAACCAACTGAGCCACCCAGGCGCCCAAGAAAGGATTCTGATAAGAGAGGAATAGGAAAAGAACACAATTGGATATGCAGAGCTTATGAGTTATTGCCCATAAAACTGCACTGGTCTTTAAGTTTCTGGACTGTATGAGAGTCTCAAGCACATATCAAGTACTGCTTTCTCTCATTTCTTGCTAGTTCATAGAAAATTTAATTCTCAAAGCTCTACTATACCAAAAAACTCACCGGGGTAAGATTGGGTCAGGCTTGCATAAGATCCAAAGAACCTTGAATACCTTATATAAATCTTTCAGATTAGTTTTCTTTGGAAGAGAGAGATTGTCTGGGGTCAAAAGTAAAATTAATTTGATCCTCAAGATTTTTAAATTTATTCTGTCATCTAAAGAGCATATCTAGATCTGGCAAGATGCCTCCTTATCTTGCTGGGGACTCAGTCTACAGCGATAAAATAAAAATGATTCATACTCATAAGCATTCAGGAGCCTGCAGAGAGTTGCCACGACAGCAAATAAACGAAATGTCCATTTCCCGCAGCTGGGTGGTTATGTGAATGCAAGAAAGAAAAGCCTTGGTCCCGTGGTCCCTTCTTTCCTCTCATCTAGATAACACCAGCCATCTTTAAGGCTCAGCCTTCATTTGCCTAGGGAAGATGATATAAAACTCTGGGAAGGTATCTGTCCCTACTCCAAAAATTTACTCCACCCACAGGCTGCCCTCTGGGATTTCACTCATGGATAGCCTTGATCATTTGGACTGGAATCCCCTTGACAGCCATCCTTCTGACAGCCCACTGCATCTTTGGGCAGTTCTGATTCAAAGAACAGCCATCTTGGGGCGCCTAGCTGTCTCAGTCGGTAGAGCATGTGACTTTTGATCTTGGGGTCATGAGTTCAAGCCCCACACTGGGTGCAGACCTTACTTTATAACAAAACAAAACAAAACCTCCATGTACGTTTCACCCAGTGGTCCTAGTTTCACCCTTGGCAATATGATGTTGAACAAATCTACCCCCTTCCTAGAAGACATCCCTCATGAGAGTAGAGGAAAGCTCTCCAGGCCTTGCTGAACCTCCTCTTTACTCCTTACTAATCCAGATGTATCCCATTATGTCCATGTGTTTCTTCAAGCTAGGAGTCCAAAACTATATGTGAAAACTCCAAGAGAAATCTGATGCCCATGGAGTCACATTGGAATATATACGCATCCTCATGCTTCATTTTGTGTTCACATTAACCCAGCTTTCTTGGGGAAGTCACATCATACCCTTATTTTTTTCTTACAATTTGCATAGGATAGCCCAACTAAATATATCATTCCCCTAAAAAGCAATGCTTCTAAAATGCAAACATCTCGGGAAGAGTTTGCAAAGAACTCTGTAGAGAGAAACATATTATGAATTGATTCCTCAGATCTATTTCCTCTGTGGGAAGTCTGACAATCGGGCACCAAGAGAATACTCAATTTGAGGGAAGAAGAGGTAAATTTATGAGAACTGAGGAAGCCAGGCCTGGGGCGGGGGGGTGTCACAGCGGCTGAATGAAGGGTAGGGGAGAGAGGATGCAAAAAGAGGAGGTGGGACTGGGTCAAGGACCAAGTCCAACTGTTTTATAGTTTTTCCAGGGTTTAAAATTGCCGAAAACAGCAAGCCTGCTCTTCCCCCTTTCCTTCCAGCGAATTCTCTAAGAACAAAAATTCTGTCAGTCAGCCTTCTCACATGGGGAAGGGATCATTCCCATCACTGTGCTCAGCAATTTCAAGTTCTTCACCCTCCTCTGGAAGGTTCCAGTCCACCCCACTTTCCTTTTAAGGCTTTTTATAATGATCTCTAGTTTTCTCCTAATCAATATATTCATAAATGACCGCATGGCTCTTTAGCCAAGAAGTGATTGTGGCAGGGGTGGGGGTCACGGGACAAACCCAACAAACCACCCAAAGAACAGCTGTGATATCACGGTCAGAGTGTTATGGAAATAAAAGAACATCTGAGTCATCAAACAGCTGGATTCCCATTTTACACCAACACCTAGGAACAGAGTGCGGGGTGGGGGGGGATGACTGCAGAGAGCTGGCAACCAATCACTGCAGAGTCAGGGAGGGAGGGAGGGAAGAAAGGAGTATCTCTTGAATACCTTCAGACACAGGGTGGGGGTTTCACCCATATTTAACACACCCACGCCAACCTTGTGGAGTATGCATTACAATGTCCACGTCACAGGTGAACTCACAGAGGTTAAGCTCGCAGACCTTGCCCAAGGCCACATGGCTCGTGGATGGATGACTAAGATCTGGGCCACGCAAAGTCCATCATATTTCCACCTGCCTACACAGCCCCCTGGAACTCAAGAGAAGTGCATCTGAAACCATGTGTTCCACTTGATCCTTGGTTGTCAAACTTGAATGCTACATGCTGGAAACAGACACAACTATGTGATCCTGTAACACTGAGAAAGAACGATGTCCGAGGTCATAGGAGGCCCCAGTTCTGATTTCAGCCCATGAGGCAGAATCGCAAATGGCCGTGGAGGCTGTAACAGTTTGCCTCTGCTAAGAAGCCACCAGTGGGTGAGCAGAGGGAGGAGACCCACAGTTCTGTACGGATCGCGTCCAGGTGCATCTGCTTTATGTGGGCGCATCGGTACTATCATCTCTCACTTCAAAAGCAGGGATGTTACGTCAACAGACATTCACATTCACCAACAATACATCACTGTGGCTTAGTTTCCCAACCTGAGTCTCCTTTAGGCCCATAAAAAAGATGCAACTTTGCCATCTCTGCCTGGGAGGGTCACGCTGGGAGTTGGTGGTAATGTGGAAAGAGAAACACTAGGAGCTGGAGTGAACTGTGGTTGAAGGGATGCCATGATCTGTAGATGGGGGATGAAGAAAGGCAAAGGAGTGGCTGACGGCCTCCCCCAGGATGATCTGCTTAAGTACTGATTCATAGTGGATCTTGGAATAATTAGTAACTATGAAGTAGTAACTATGAAGTGGAATAATTAGTAACTATGAAGTAGTAGAAGAAGTATGAAGTAGACCTGAACCACAATGAAATCTTGGAATAATTAGTAACTATGAAGTAGAAGAAACCATGATTCCAAATGCTCTGCTCACAAGAAAAAAAAAAAAAAGCAATTCAGTAAGGCCACTGAATCTCTAATTTCTAGGGCAAAATTAAACAGCACATCTGTCTCCATGTGATTCTTTCTTACTAGAAATCACAAAAGATCTCAAACAGTGTGCACACAATTTGATGTACTCCCTAGCTCACCCCACAGTAGGTAAAATATGTTAAAAAAAAAGAAATGCTAAAAGTCATAGTTGGACTCAAAAATAAAATAAACATCCCTGTGGAGCAGATGCAAAGCAAAGTGATCAGGACTAGAGACAGGATACAGGCTACTGAGCCCCAAAGCAGGCAGGGGCAACAACGGTTTGGTCACCCTGAAGGAAGGTGTGTTAGTCTCCTCGGGCTTCCATAACACAATACCATAGACCAGGTGGCCTGAACAACAGACACTTATTTTCTTACAGTTCTAGATGCTGAAGGTCCCACATCAAGGTCCAATGGCTTCAGTTTCTGGAGAGAGGTCTCTTCTTGACTTATGGATGCTCACCTTCTCAGGATGTCCTCATATAGCCTCTCCTCTATGCACAAGCGTGCACGCACATACGTACACAGAAGGAGGTAAGGAGGGAGGGAGTTCTCCCCTGTCCCTTCATATAAGGGCCCCACCCTCACCACCTCATTTAACCTACTTCCTTAGAGGCCCCATCTCCAAATACAGCCATGGTTGGGGTTAAACTTCAACATAGGAATTTGGAAAGGAGCACCAACTTTCAGTCTATAACAAGGGAATTAGCCTCAGATTGACTATTAGAGGCCGCCGTTGGGAGGCGACAGGGGGAGAGGGAAGATGAGCATTTCTTGCCTCATGGAAACCAGCTGAGAAGTAGGCTGTAGACCTGAGAGGAGCCTCCTGATCAGGAGTTAAGATACTGATCTGTATCTTCCCAGCATTTCCATGGAGCAGGAACGCCAAAATACCATCACGAAACTTGATCCTGGACTAAAAGCCTGAGAGGCCAAATGGAAGCATCTTCAAAAATCATAAAACTCTAGATATGAAGACAGAGAAAAGAGACATGAATCTCCACTGAAGGTGACTCTACTGGCATCTTTAGTGAATATTTATATTTGATTTGTTGCCACCACTGCTGCTTCTACCTTCTTGAAATGGGTACTTAGCTTATTGATTTTCAGCCTTCTTTTTAAATAGGTGCATGTAAATGTGCTGTAAGTTTCCCCTTAAGCAAGACTGAAACTGCATCCACAAGTTTTCATCTGCCATAGTTTCATTATGATTCAGTTCAAAATATCTTAACATTTTTATTGTGACTTTTTTTTGATGCATAAGTTATTTATGAGAGTATTACTAAATTTCCAAATATAAAGGATTTTGAGTCTTTTGTTGGTGGTGGTGATTTTTAGCTTAATTACACTGGATTAGAAAGCACATTCTTCATGATCTCAATATTCTTAAATGTGCTGAGATTTTTTTAAGCCCTGTGATAAAGTTTTAACAAACAACAGCTCATATGTTTGAAACTTAAAATGTACTCTTAAATCATGCTCAGATTAAAGAGATAATCATCAATGAAACTGCAAAATATTTTGACCTGAACCACAATGAAACTGATGCATATTTAAATTTCTGGGTGCAGTTTAGATTATAGTTAGCAATTTAGAGCCTTAAACAATGTCTTCAAAATTAAAAATAAAGAAAAAGATTGAAAAGAAAAAATTCAACTCAAGGAACTAGAAAAAGAATGCCAGGATAAGATTTTAAGAAGTAGAAGAAAATACAACAAACACAAACAGATACATATAGTAATGTTTGCTGCAGGATTCTCTATAAAAGCCAAAAAAAAAAAAAAGTAACTTTTAATTACCAGACACCAGATTCAGAATTGACAGCTGAAAACGGTTTCCCTTTAGTTATATAAATTGTGGTATGCCCATTCACTGGAATATTATGCAGCCATTATACATGTATCTATGACTCTATTTATTGACCTGGGAAAATGCCCAAAACACATCATTAAGTAGACAAGGTTGGAAAGCAGCAAATACTGTATTCACTAAGTTTCTTCAGGATGTAAAGAATTGCTTCTGGCTGGACTAGAAGAGACAGAAGGAGAAAAAGAAAGGGAGGGAGGGAGGTCATGGCTTCACATGTTGGAAAATTTCATGGGATTAAAGAATAAAACAACTAAGAATGAGGAAAGGGCTGAAACCAGCATAGTTTCATGGATCTCAGTAGAAAAAAAAAAATTCCAAAGAACATTTTTTGAGTTGGTGTAGATTAGTCTAGGTTGGATCTGATGTCTACACCAAAGCCAAGCAGCTTTGGTTTATCAAATAATGAAACCCTGATTATTAAGATGGCCCCAGAGTAAGAAAAATTATTGTGCGTGTACCCAGGATGTGTCTATCACCAGTAGAATCCCTTTTTTCTAATATAATATGTGTGGGTATGTGTGTATGTGTGTATCAGATGGTAATGGGATAGCAAGTGATGGTCACTCCCTTCTATACTTTTCAATGTACCTCAATGAGTATGTTCACTCCCTTCTATACTTTTCGATGTACCTCAATGAATATGTATTACTTTTATATTTTTTTAAAAAATGCAATTTTCTGTTTGAGAAAGAAAAACTCACTTCAGAATATGCTAGCATATTTGATGAGATTCTGGACAGACCTGACAGCCAGAGGGTACAAAGCTTTCATCAAATAGTCCTAAGAAAGCAAAGTGACCACCAGCTCCATCTCCCTCTCAGCTGTCTGCCCACCTCCGCTTCCCTGTCACTCACCCAAATCTGTTCCCTGATTCGAGAACAAAAAAGAAAAGGTTATTAGCCTGTAGGATATAGGGCAAAAGCAAGGACAATAGACCCAAATCATCCCAACAGAAGGAAACAGTTTTCAGCTGTCAATTCTGAGATCATCATCTGGTAATTTCATGCTCTGCAAAATCTGGAGTCTTTGATGGAGCCTGCATCTTTTTCTGCTATTGATTCACAGAGGATGGGCTTTGGTTGCTCTTTCCTCCCTTTTTCCTTTATATGTACACATTGCAGGAGGAAAAAAAATGCAGGTATTCTTTTAAAATCTTTTCAGCCCCTCTTGTGTCTCCAGCACTGCCTGTCTGGGCATTTTCATGCACATATCACAAATGAATATTCATTTGACAAACACTGACCAACATCTCCTCAAGACAAAACAGCTCAGGCTTTGGCATCAGCATTCCCTGGGTTTGAATTTTGGCTTTTTTTTTCTTTTACTATTTGCATGTCTGAAAGATATCATAGGGCTGCCATAAGCCTTTGTTTCCTAACCTGTGGAAGGATTTTGTGAGGAGTAACTGAGGCAGATGAGCATCCTAGCTTCTAACCCACACTTGTCTATAGCACCCTCTAGACTATCCAGTTAAGGGAAAGAATTACAGCTTCTTCATCTTTGTTTGCCAAGACCCAGGACAGTGCCCACAGAAACAAGGACTACCACTTGTTGAGCTATTATACTAGGCACTACACTAAACATATACCCTTACCAATCCTTTTACTTGTCTGTGCCCCAAACTGTACCCCAACCATGTTTTAGCAATCTCCTATACCTTTTGTGTTCCTAGAATGGTGCCAGGTGCTTTAGCAGGACTCCCATAATTATTTGTAGAATTAATGCATGTAGCCAACCAGCAACACACCCTTATATTTAATCAACATCTCTCCTCATATCAAAGGTCTCTTCCCGACAGACACAAAGGCGGCGAGAAGTCACATGTTAATGTTGATGTTGAACCATTGAACTGAGGCACAAAGATATTAAGTGGCTCATCCACCATCAGTCAATGGTATAATGTCTTTCTACGTTCCCATATCCATTCCCTACTCAGTCTCCAAGTAAGAAAAGAACAGAAAGTCCCTGGGTGTGAGACAAGGAGATAGCTCCCATGCCTGAGGATGAGCATAAGAACAAAGGAGGCCATTCACCAACCTTCACAGAACATAGAGCTTCAAGGTGAGAAAAGAAACCTTCCAAAATGGGGGTGGAAATCACTACTCAGGAACCCCATATTTAACCTAAAAAGCCAAAAAGTGAATTGCCCTGTTGGCGAGAAATCCCAAGAAGTGAATGGTGAGCACCTGTCTGGGGTCTCCCAAATGTATCCGTCTTCAAAGGCACCTTCTGCTCCCAGAGGGTGACCACCATGGGCATCAGTGAACACTTGCGCTTTCCTCTCAGGTACAACAAATAGAACTGATTTGTTTCTCAGATGAGCCTGTTTCTATAATTCCAGAACGTGCTCAGACTGCCCAAGGGTGTTGTGTCAAAATGCAGGTCCTGTTTGATTCCAGAGCAGAGGCTGCTCTTCTTTTTACCAAGTATAAAAACAAAACAAAAAATAAAGATGGCAGAAAGTGATCAAAATCTTGTTGGCTCCTTTGATGGAAGAAAAACTCACTTGAAAAGTAAGAAAACCAAGGGGACGATGTAGAAGTAAGTGCTGCCAATTAAATTTAGGATCAAGAGTGCCAGCAGATACACTTCCTGCTCAGAACCATGAGCATCCCATCAGAACAGAACTGGGTCACAGATTGCACCCCAATCCTGATGGCTCCTTCACCGATCTACACCAGTAACGCAAGGCAACAGGTAAGTTTGTGTTACCTGGACTCACACTGGAAAAACAACCCAACGTATCATCTTCCCAAATAAGGGCAAAACATAAATAACGGGCCAGCAAAGCGGACCCTCCATGGTTCTGGCAAAGAGCTCCGTGGCTCCATTTGGTGCCATGTATGAAGCACTGGGCATCAAGGATTGTGTTCCAGGGCTGGGATGAGGTTGCAACAAGTCCTGAAAAGTTCAGGACTTCAGGTAAATAATATTCAAATGCAATATTTTTTTAAAAATTAATGCAAAAGTTGCTGTAGAAAACAGTTGGAAGCTTCCTCAAAAAATTAAATATAGAATTACCACATGATCCAGCAATTCCACTTCTGGGGATGTACCCAAAGAGAACTGAAAGAGAGACTTGAATCCCCACATCCATCACAGCCTTATTCACATTAGCCAGGAAGCAGAAACAACCCAAATATCCATGTGTTGTATACCTACAATGGAATATTATTCAGCCTTTAAAAAGAAGGAAATTCTGACACATGCTACAACATAGATGGACCTACGGGCACCTCGGTGTCTCAGTTAGTTAAGCGTCCAACTCTTAGTTTTGGCTCAGGTCATGATCTCAGTATTGTGAGATCAAGTCCTGAAGTCAGGCTTGCTGAGTGTGGAGCCTGCTTAAGATTCTCTCTCTCCCTCTCCCTCTGCCCCTCTCCTGCCCCCACTCACACACTTTCTCTCTTTCTCCAAAAAACGAAACAAAATAAATAAGCAAAAAAACATGGATGGATCTTAAGGACATTCCGCTAAGTGAAATAGGCCAGTCGCAAAAAGACAAATACTGTCTGATTGATTCCACTTACAGGAGAAGCCGAGAGCAATCAAATTCATAGAAACACACAGTAGAATGGCAGTTGCCAGGGGCTGGGGGAGGGGTGGATGGAGAGTTAGTATTTCTTGGGGACAGACTTTCAGTTGGGAAAGAGGAAAGGACTTCTGGAAATGGATGGTGGTGATGGATGTCTAACAGTGTGAACACTCTTAATGCCTCTCAACGGTGCACTTGAAAATAGTTAAAATGATAACTTTTGTGTTATACATACTTTACCACAATAAAAAATGGGAAAAATGGAAAAAGCTTCATGATGAACAAAATGCAAACATTTTAAATAAAGATGGGATCAGTACTACTGATTTTTCCTTTTGCCTGAGGCTCCAATATGGCTCCATGTGGCTCGTATCCAGGTCAGTATCCTGTTCACTACAGATTATTTTTGAATTGTGATTTTTGCAAATATTGCCTTGAAACATTGCTTGCCTTGATTTCTGAGATCTGGGGCTCCCCCATTAAATTCTGTGACCCAGGAAAGTGCCTCCCTCTCCTTCCCTGCTTCTCCCTGGGCCCCGTATCTTTCCATTGCTTTCCCTTGACATCCAAGACCTCTGCATTTCCATTTAGACTCCAGCCTCTCTCCGTTGTGTCTGGAGAAAGAGAAGGGACCCATAAGCTGGTGCCTCTGGATCATCAAAGTCATGTTTTCGTCTGTCAACCTTCCTGATGCTCCCTGGGCTCATCACGGACTATAATTTGCGTTTATTCACACGCCAGTTCCCCCTTGCCCTAATCCCGTCATCACCTGGAACCTGTCAGCCCGTGACCCCGCAATACCTTTAGCAGAAGGCCCTGCGGAGCTCCTGTGCCAGCTGGTTTTCCTCTTCTGGAAGAATCAATTCCTCGTGATCCTCTGAGCTGTAATCTCATCAGGCTGGAATAACTTGACACTCCCATTCGACCGAAACCCAAGTCGTTTGTCTTCCAAACCTCAGAGCTGGAGTTGTTGGGAATTCCACCCACTGGCCTCCTCTTAGGGAACTGTGACCACTTCATCAGCTGCTTCTGCCTTGCCTCTGAGAGAGCAGGGGCTAGGAAAGACGAGAAAATTCCTGCGCAGCACGGCGTGAGGCTGCCAGCAAAGACTTCTGGGTGAGAGCACCTCCCATCCTTAGAGGGAGCCTGGCTCACACAGCCTGGCCTGGCGGCCGGGACAGAGCTCAGACAGGGTTCTACAAACTCCACAGGAGACACAACTGTCCACAGCGATGCTGGATCTTGGGTGAATTCTTCTTCATAGCAACACATGTCAAGAAGCTAAACAACAGTCCATGGAGCACCAGGTGAAGGGTAAGGGAAGCTAGGGCCAAGGCCAACCCTGCCCCATAGCAGCTGTGTGACCTCAGGCCCTTTGGGCCTCAGTGGCTTGACTCCATGGTGGGGATAAAAATGGCCTGGGCTATTTCAGAGGAGGCCAACACAATAAAATGAGTTCCTCATTGTGGAAGTGTTTGAAAACTCTCTAGTGCCAAACAAATATAATAGGTTATTTTGATAGTTATCTAACCAAAAGCAATGACTAAGCACTTTTCCAAATGAAACCCGAAACAAGGGATTGAGCCCTTGTGATACACCAGGCAACATGGGCCAGAGTTTTGAGAGGACTCATGCTGGGGCAGTGGAGACCCCAGGAAGCATGAGTAAGGCTCCAGCTCCTTGTCTTATACCCTTTTGCTTCATGGGACTGCAGACCAACTACGGGCTGAGTATGGAGAGATCTGAGCCATGGGGCAGGAGAAGCATCATGACCCAGAGCACCCTGGAGGAGCCTGGGGTGCTGTCCTGAGGACAGCCAAGAGAGCATGCAACGGAAACAACACAGATCCAGCATCTCTTCCAGACTCATCCCAAAGCCTGCAGAAGAGAAAGGGGTCCAAGAGCATCCCGCTTAGAGTAGAGGAGGTACAATAAATAGTGGTCCCATGGAGCCAAAGCTGACCAGAAAGTTCCCATGTACCTAGGCACGCCCCAGGTGACATGTGAGAGTATAGACATCTGCAGAGCACGCACCCAAGTGCCATGAACATTTTTCTTTTTTGGTTACTCAGCAATGAGTATCCTCCCTTGTTTATAGCATATCCCCCTCGTGCTTCTCTGTAGAAAGCAGAGCCAAATAGTTTTTTTCCTAGGCTCCCTTGCAGCTCAGCAAAGGCAAAAGGCTGGACTTCGAGTCTGGCCTTAGCACAACATGCAAAAGAGGCAGAGCATCCTTCCGGCAGCGTGGTAGTGGCCATGACAGCAGCTTGGCATTTCCAGGGGCAGGAATGTCCAGTGCCCTGGGCCAGCAGCAGAGGTGACATAAGTGGACATGCCCAGTGCTCAGGGATGGCAAAAGCAGGATCTTGGGTGAATGTGTCTCCATAGGAGCTTCTCCCCAGCTGTAGTCTGGAATGTGATTGGGGTTGTGGTCCTCGTTGATGACATGTCTCTTATTCATGCCTGCTTTCCAAACCTAGTTCTAGAACCTTCCCTAAAGGATTTTTGGCCTACCTAATTTCTGGTCAATAAACCTCTTTACTATTATATCAACAGAAGTAGTATCTCTTGTTTACCTTGATGAGTTCCGGGTGGTACGCCAAGTAAAACAAGTATCACAGGCCAACACCCGCCAATCCCTGACACATGCTAGGAACACCCCCAGCAACCCACAGCTTCTCAGGGGCCCTGAAACCCAGGGCACTGGTGCAAGGAATGTGCCCCACTGCTCAAGTCACATAGGGCAAGATGAAAACCTCCCTCAGATGAGGAACAAAATCACAAATATTTAGTTCATGTCAAAAGTTTAAAGAAATTTCAGATTTTTTGATCTTATGTTTCAGTGGGTTTTATCTTAATAAAAGAATTCTTCTCTGTAGTGACTCTGGCCAGAACCTGGATTAAGAGAACTTTCAGAAGTTAGAATGTATTCCTGGCACCACCTACCTTAGAGTGAATAAATGAGGACTTGGCTTGCTAATTCAGGAGGGTTGCCAATTCCTGAGTTTGGAAAATGCCAAAATCTTATGGCCATTGCACAGAAAGAAGGTTCAGCAGAAGAGGCCTGGCTCCAGGCCAGCCACCTCCTCAGCACTAGGCCTAATCCTCAACTTAGTCATCACTGACACACAGAACTCCAGGTACGTACAGACTCCCCAGGCCCCAGCTTTACTCCTCAAGAAAGGAGGCAAATGGCATCTTCATCATCTCTTAGGCTCTCTGTACAGAATGTGGACCAAGGAAAATGGCATGATTTCTTTTGAGATAACAGCATAAAATCTAGTATAATCACAGAATTCTGAAGCTGGAGATGGTGTGTACAGGTAAATACTTAACAACCAACTCTCCAAAAGGAAAAAAAAGGACAAATGGGTGAATGCATGTATAAGGATACTATAGATTTTGCTGATATAACATGCATTTACAATACACAATTTCTAGATTGTAATAAAATACCCAACTGAAGATTCCACAGTTAATTTTTGCTGAACCCTTGTATTCGTGGTCAAATTACGGTCATAATTCCACCAGGATTTGACAAATAGAATTACATATCAGTCTGCTAAGTCTCTTCCCAATAAATGTATTGTTATTAAATAGGATGAGATCCACCAATACACTCACTTTTGTACAAATTATGTTCATTGAACTAATTCCTCTCTCCCCTTCAGCTCTGGTCATGTCAGACTTTTAAGTCTAACGTGCATTATTAATATTTTCTCCTTTACTTTAAGTCTAGAATATAATAAATCAAGCACGGATTTATAGCATTTGACCATTTCCTTGGTGTAAATACTCGCATCACGATCAATATCAAGCAACCAAGCGCTGTCATGAACCACTGAGTTGAGGAGGGATGGCCAGTAGCTCACCGTTATGTAGTATTTCCATGATACAGATACGATTGATGTAAAAAACTCAAAGACATAAATAAAATGTACTGTAATAATTAGACAGTGATGTGTTTTGAATATTTATTACCTTTGTTTTTAGTAAAGATGTGATTTTTAAATTTATATAATTCTCAATAATCGCTATAGTTAACAACCAGCTCCCTAAATTCCTAAGAACCTAATCAGCCTTCAAACACTGGTACAAGTGGACTCCAGCACACCCCTCGCTGGAGGAGACCTGAAGAGATCTACTTCTACATCTGTGTCTCCACATATACAAAATATCTGGAGAAGGGAGGTAGGGAAGGGGAATACTGGGATTAGGAAATCGAACTGCTCACAAGATGTCCTTTGCGTTCATAAGAAGTTCTGGATGTTAAAAGGGTAGAGTCTGAGTTCTGGTATGGTTGCCCTGGCATGACGCCTCCAGCGCCTCAATGCTTTTATGGATCTGACCTATTTTCACACCAAAAAAAAAAAAAAAGTGCTGATTATTCTCCAGTTGCCAACTTTGGCTACTGGTTGCACAGACCTTGGTCTATCCCTGCAGACACACCCTTGGTTTTGACAGCATTTCCCGTAACTGGGCAGTTCCAGAAGAATGACACAGCTGGAGATGATTTGGAAGACAATTAAAGCTAACAAGCTGACCCAGCAAAAGCAGCGAAGACAGGAAATGGCTCTGGCTAGAGGAGAGTTTTGCCGAGATCGCTGGGAAGAGACCATTTAGGAAGGAAAAATGGGAGGTCTGCTTTACCAACAAAAATTAGGATTTGCTTAACCACTCCTTGATAAAAATTAGGATTTGCTTAACCACGCCTTGACCTTGGCTGAAATGGAGGGTGTGCTTTTGGCGGTGCTGTGGGGACCCGGGCACTTTTCTGTCCTGTTGATAGAAGCATAAATCCGCACAGCCTGTATGGAAGTGTTTGACAGTGACTCTCAGGGTTTTAAGGGCACATTCTCTATGACCAGATACTCAAGGATTTGCATTGCAACACTGTTTGAATGAATAATGACACTGGATTAGAAACAAACTCAAAGTCTATTGACAGGTGGCTTGCTAAATGTATAAACGACAACAGATCCAGGTATAGGAATACTATACAACCACTAAAAAGAATAGGGCAGCTTTTTATTACCTGTTGAATGATCAGAAATATGCCGTTAACTGAAAAAAAAGGGGAGGAGCACTGGATGCTACCATTTGGATGCTTTAAATAATGTATTTATACACTTAAATGAGTATAAAACACCTTTGGAAGGATACGCAAAGAAACTGGGCACAGTTTGCCTCTGAAGAAGAGAATGGAGAGAGGCCAAGAGTGGAAAAAGACTTACCCTACAACATGTTTTAATTTTATATCATGGATGATCTCATTTTTTAAAATTATTTTTTAATTTTACTTCCAATGTAATTAACATAGCATTAGCCACAGATGTACAACATAGTGATTCAACAATTCTGTACATCACTCGGTGCTCATCGTGATAAATGTACTCTTAATCCCCACCACCTATTTCACCCATCCCCCCCTCAATTTTCTAATCAAATAAATAATAAAGTGTGTGGCTATTTTTAAAACAGCAATAGCAACTACACTTCGATGGGTCTTAACCACTGTCCTGAGCTCCCTTGAGTTTTTTTTTTTTTTCAGTCACATTCTAAAGGGACCCCTCCCCTGCAGTCTGCCTGGACCCTCCTGGTCCGGGCCTAGGAAGTCCGTGTCCGGGGAAACTACAATGGTTGGTCACGCTGTTCCCCTCCCATATCCACGTGGTCCCTAAGGTGAGCTGACCACGGTGTCCACCCCAATGGGCTTCTTCTCCCTGTCTCCCGCCAGTACTTCCCGATGGCCAAGTCCAGCCAGAAACCAGGGAGCAGGGAGCCATTGGTAGCAGTCCAAGCAGGTCAGCCTCCTGGGCCCTGTGTAGGGGGGAGGCTGGAGAGGAGGCCTGGAGGGGCCTGGCTTCTCCAAGAGTTCTTACTTTGATGACCTGAAACAAGGACAAGTAGGGACTAAAACATGGGTTCTAGTTTTAGTTTAAGATTTATTTAGTTTAAGATTTTATTTGAGAGAGAGAGAGAAGCAGGTTCCCCACTGAGCAGGGAGCTCATCGCAGCCCAATCCCAGGACCCTGATCATGACCTGAGCAGAAGGCAGACGCTTAACTGACTCAGCCACCCAGGTGCCCCTAGCTTCAAATCTTTCATGACCTTCGGTCACCTTCCAGGGTCTCAATGGTCTCATTCGTAAAATGAGGGGGAAAGCAGGCCCCCACAGTGGCCTTGGCTGCACACATCCCTGACCTCTCAGCCCCACATGCAGGCACGATGTGAGCACTCACTCATGGCCCATGCTCTCCCACAGAATAACCCAAACCTCTGGACTCTCCATGCAGACTGCCTTCACAGACAGGAACCGGAAGTTTCTACCCAGAAAAGCTACCCATTGTCCTTCAGGATCCAAAGGAAAGTTGCCTTCTCTCAAAGTAATATTTCTTAGTTCAAAATGTCAATCCACAGGCCCCAACCCCGGAGACTCTGATTCAGCGGGTCTAGGGTAGGAGTGCGAGAGTTCTCCTTGTACCACGCTTTGAAACCCACGGTCTTAACGAACAATACTGCATCATCGAGTAAGAATTGTCAAGTTCATTTCCCTTTCAGTGAAAACAAGCTATTATTCTGTAATGGTTATTTTTTAAAAACAACAATAAGAGCTTTGGGACAACCAATCCACTTAATGTTTTGCAGCATGGAAGTGCACACTAAATAGTAAAAC
The DNA here is from genome assembly GCF_011800145.1 of Mirounga leonina. Lineage (NCBI taxonomy): Eukaryota > Metazoa > Chordata > Mammalia > Carnivora > Phocidae > Mirounga > Mirounga leonina. The sequence goes on along the minus strand of NW_023270451.1, from coordinate 73,523,075 downwards.
TGCATTTCAAAACATGATCAAACATCAGCCTAATCAGCCAGGTGTTAGCTGCTCAATCACAAGCCTCAAAACACATAATCAAGTATCAGTAAGCAGGTGTTTTAAGTGAAGATTGAGATAAACAGTTGCCTTTGTGGGTATTTAGGAGGTTTTGCAACATTAAAATGGAGTACCTCACACTCAAGCCAGCAGACGTCAGAAGCTTCACGGCTGAATAAATCCAGGCAATAATTAGCACTGGAGATTTTCACTGGATTGCAATCAAAAGCTCTGAGCCTTATTGAGGAAATCTGTGTCCTTCCTTTATTTCCACTACCTGTAAGGAATTGCCCTTGAGGGTGGTGATGCTTTTAAAAAAAATCATGAGGACACATTTCACTTTGTTCAGACTGAAGATTTTGATCCCGTTGAGAGAAAATTGTGTGCAGATCACATACACACATTCAGGGCCACCATGCCAAGGACCCATCCCACCTGTTTCTTCAATGTGACAAGTTTAAGCCAGGGAGGTCGGAAGAAATAGCAAAATTTCTCTTTAGAAATTAATTTTTGTTTTCACACACATTCCAAATGGCTTCCCAGTGGCCCTCTAACTAGTCCAACATAGCCTCACAAAAATCACTGGAGACAATTTCAAGTGACCATCCTCAGTTGAAGTGCCATTTTAAAAACCAGTGTTAACAAGACCAGCTTGTCATGTAAGCATAGTAGTTTGTCCCTGGGTTTGTTTTTTTTGTTTTTTGTTTTTTTTAGGAAATGCCAAGCAGGAGTGCCTGCTTAAAACAGGAACAAACTATTCCTACTCTTTTCTGGTAAAAGTAAACTTTGTCTATGCATGGCCTCAACAGGAACACCATTGTGTCATTTTCTAATGGTCTTCATTTGGCCATATATTTTTTTAAGATTTTATTTATTTATTTGAGAGCAAGAGAGTGAGAGAGAGAGACCACAAGCAGAGGGGAGGAGTAGAGGGAGAAGCAGACTCCCTGTTGAGCAAGTAGCCCGACGTGGGGCTCGATCCCAGGACCCGGAGACCATGACCAGAGCTGAAGGCAGATGCTTAACTGACTGAGTCACTAGGCATCCCTGAGAGGATTTCTTAAGCTTCGTTTTCTATTTCTTTTCTCTCTTCCCCGGCCTTGAGTTGCCACCAAAATAATAATTTCAGTTCTTATAATTTTATCTCCTACAATTGAAGGAGCGGTGGCTCCACATTTGGTCATACATGACACCAACTTATAGTCCCAATCATCCTTACCATTCAGCAGAGATAAAGGTGTGTAAGTTATCAGAAAGTTTCATTGTCGATCCTGGACATCAACACACTCCTCTGAAACAAAATCAAGAGAGTTTTATCAGGGCTTTTGAGCCTGTGGATTCTGAGTCTGAATAAGCCCAAAGAACTTCATTCTTCCCTCCCACCAGTTCCCAAAACCTGTCAGTAATTGCTGACCACATTAGCACTGGTCTTTCATATCCTCTTCCTCTTTCAAGCTGTAGGAGTCAGCGGGGTGCTGGTTAGTGTGTAGTCGGGGCTTCTGTGACTCAGGACATTCAATCCTGAACTTTGAGTCTATTTGCAAAGATAAAAGGTTTCCTCTCTAAACCAGGGAGTCTGGCTATCTTTGGGCTTTTCTGGTGCTCCTTTGTCCTGTGATCCGTACTCTTTGGTATACGTACTCTCTCATCTCTCCTCTCCCAACAGCGCCAGCCAGGGGAGTATTAACCTCCACTTACCCATAGGCAAGAGGAGCTCTTCCGCCCTGTCAGCAGCCTGAGCCAGGGCAGAAGGTGCTGTAAGTTTAAGCTGGACTGGAAATTCCCTCAGAAGTCCTGAGGGAATCATACAAATGATTCAGACCAGTTCAATCATGATTTTTCCTCTTCTCTGTCCTTCAATAAACCTCTGGCCTCCTGTTTCATGAAGAAACTAGAAATCATTGAATGGAAGTTCCATTAATTCCTTGCCCGTCTCCTCTCATCTAAGAACTGCCCTCTCCTGTCCCTCCTGTCTCCTTTCCCCCTAGACCGATTCCCCACCAAGGCTTTGGACCCCAACTCTGTCAGCCGCTCTCCTTGTCTTCAGCTTCTCCCTCTGTTTCAGCGTGGGCTCATCACCATGTGTATATAACAAAGTGTTAAATTAGAAGTTGGGACTGAAGCACCGGGATAGAATAAAGATTATTATTCCAAAGGCCACGTTAGATCATATGTGAAATCTCAAAGCCGGATAACCAAGATCCAGGATTTTGACTTTTAAATTCCCTCACTCACATGGAGGATAAAAAGAGTCAGAGGAGGAGGGATTGCAAGGATTTTAGAGCAGAGCCAGTAGAAAGCTATAGTTCTCATCCTCCAAGGACAGAAGGATGAAGGGGATGTTCTGCCTTCTCCTCATGCCCAGTGAGAGAGCTTTAACAGAACCCGTTGGAGAAATTAATGTGTGTCCCCCAGAGTTGGGGGGCTGGAGGGACCGGGACCTAGCTCATGCCTGAGAAAGTCAGACCAGCCTGTGGCAGCAGGCAGAAGCCCGGATCTAAGGCGGAAGTTGGCTTCTGGAGACCAAATGAAGAATCCGGCTCAGGAAAAGGCCACCTATAAAAGAGGACCCTAGAAGTAAGAGGCAGAGCAGGAGCTGGGTGGGCAGGTGGGGTTTGACAGTGAGCCAGGTGGAAGGGCCAGCAAAAGCGTTGCCACTAGAAGGCCCTACCAGGTGAGAGGCTCAAGGAACCCATGGAAATGCCCAGTGAGCCTCTACGATACACCTGCTGACCCAGAGAGGGCAAAGCCTTCTCACCTCTTGTCCTCCCAGCTCTGGCCCTGACTCCCTCATTAGCATTTGGTTACCAGCTCGGAGCAGACATTCTAAATTAACTAACATGATTCAGAACCTTCTTTTATGTAAGAGGAACCAGAGAAATGCCCGATGCCTGACACAGATTTAAAGGGACAGGAGAAGGGGCGCCTGAGTGGTTCAGTTGGTTAAGCTGCCAACTTTTGATCTCAGCTCAGGTCTCAATCTCGGGGTCGTGAGTTCAAGCCCCATACTGGACTCCACAGTGGACATGGAGCCAACTTAAAAAAAAAAAAAGGACAGTGGAAGACAAAAATAAGACTGCTTTCAGGAAAACTCAGCCTGCGTGCTGATATTCCACACATACAGACAGACACCTTAGAAGAGAAAGCACAAACCTCCCCTTGACTCTACATCAACTTCTAGCTTTGCCAAATCTTTTCCCTCCCCCTCCCCCGAGGTTATTCAAGGAAAGTTGCCCTCCCCCTGCCTCTGCTTCATCACGTCCACAGCCATTCTGCTTCTGCCCTTTTATTTCTGCTCAGAAACATCTCTTGGAAAAGGTCACCATTGATATCTTTTTATTTTTTCTTATTTTCTCAAAATAAATTTTTTTTATTGTAAAAGCAAATATGCATATTACAGAAAAATCAGAAACTTTAAGTACCTAAAATGAGCATTCAAAAATAAAATCTGGGGCACCAGGGTGTCTCAGTCAGTTAAGAATCTGACTTCAGCTCAGGTCATGATCTTGGGGTCCTGGGATCAAGCTCTATGTCAGATCCCACATCAGGTTCCTCAGGGAGCCTGCTTCAACTTCTCCCTCTGCCCCTCCCCCTGCTTGTGCTCACTCCCTAATAAAATCCTAAAAAATAAAAAAAAATTTTAAGTAAATAAAATCCATAAACCCATCCACACCAGGTCAACCACTGTTAGCGGGTTGATGCAGATCCTAGACTACTCTGTGCATGTGTAGATACACACACACACACACACACACACATAAACCGTCCGAGTTGTTTCGAGTGTTTCATTATTACAGCCATGCTGATTTAAAGGAGCTTGAATGCATATATAGACATACATCCCACTTAAAATACATATATATGTACATGCACAAGTTTGATATGTATTTTTGTAAGTATTTAGCAGGTTCAAATAGAAGTCTCACAAACAAGCAAAAACAGGATTATGGGAGATGCAAATAATTTACACAGGTACATTCCTTACCCAGAACTATCTTTTTACATAGTGAGCTTATAAAATAGTATCGTCTACAGCTATATTTCCTTCACTCAGTCTTTTGCTGTTTTATCTTTGCATATCTTATGTAAATCAAAACTGTTTTATTCTTTCTGCTGCTTCTGTGTTTTCCAAAGATTTAGAAAGACATTGGCTTTTATTAAAGAAAGAACTCTGTGAAAAGTTGTCACGTCCATTTGCATGTCAGAAAACAGTGGGAGGTAAAGGATGTGTTTTTAACACTTTATCCAATAGTAAGACATCATTTCATTTCTTTTTCAATTATATACATTGGGATGATAAGATAGGAAAAGACAATGGTGAACATTCTGGGCAGATTTTTTTTTTAAAGGTGCACTTTTATTTTGTTTTTTTTTTAAGTACACTCTATCCCCCAGTGTGGGGCTCCAACTCATGACCCCAAGATCAAGAGTCGCATGCTCTACTGACTAAGACAGCCAGGTGCTTCACAGGCAGATGATTCCGACATAGGAAATATCTTTTACACTTATACTCATGTGAAGTCTACTTCTGTCAATATGTCAATATATAATTTATATTACCATTTATGTATTTATATACACATACCACTTTGTTGTTTATACACATACCACTGTTAAAAATAAATAATAAAAATTTAAAAATTGCATCTAAAAATCTCACTCCCTGGAAAAGACAACACTGAAGAATATTGTGTCTTTCAGAACCTTTCCTAAACAAATATAGATGTAAACCACCCCCTTTATTTAGAGAAAGAGAGAGAGAGCATGCGCACACATGCGAGTGAGTGGGGGGGGCAGGCAGAGGAAGAGGGAGAGAGACCATCTCAAGCAGACTCCATGCTGAGTGTGGAGCCTGATGTGGGGCTTGATCTCACAACCCTGAGATCATAACCTGAGCTGAAATCAAGAGTCGGACACTCAACTGACTGAGCCACCCAGGTGCCCCACCATAACCTATTTTATTTAGTTATTTTTACAAAATGAGAGATCATGCAGACTGTCCTACAACTTGCTTCTTTTACTTAACAATGCCATGAATGATTTTTCAAATCAAGACAGACTGACCTCCTGCCTTTTAACAGTTGTATATTTTTCGTTGCATGTTATAGCCCACAATTTATTTAAGCATGTCCTTGTGGAGAAACATTTATTTCAAAGAATTTATTTTCACTGATAGTACAGCTCTGCACATCTTGTACCTTTATCTCCAAACAGTTGTCTAATCATTCATGTAGGCTAAGTAGTCAAAGGTGAACTTGGTTGGTCAGAAAATAAGCACATTCAAATTTCAATGGTACCATATTATACTCTAGAAAGATTGCACCAATTTACTCTCCCTTGCCCTCTTCAAAAATGGGTATTATCGATTTTTCTTTTGCCGATCTGATAGGTATAAATGAACACATTGTTTCCATTAGCATTTTTTTTCATAGTCAGGGAGACTGTACTTCTCATCCTTGATTGGCTGTCTTATTTCTTCCAGGAATTGCTTATTCCTGTCTTTGACCATCTTTCTGCTGGGTTATTTGTCTTTTCTAGCAATCTATAAAATCTCTTCAGCTAATAGAGATATTAACTCTATCATGCTGATTGCAAATAATTTTTCCCAGTTCTTCTCTTTGGTTTGTCTATGGGTTTCCCCCCTACAAGAAGTGTAACTTTTCCTACAGTCAAGTATATCCATCTTTTCCTCCTGGTTTCTGATTTTAACATCATGTTATGCAAGGTCTCTCTACTGTTCTAATAGTCACCCATGTTTTTCTTCTAGTATTTCTAGAATTTCACTTCCATACTTGTTACATCATAGAGTATATGTTTTGGTATAAACGGTGGAATTAGAATCCAACAGTATCATACTCTGCATATTTTGACATCCTTTTTTCACTTAGTGCATTGTGATCATATTTCCATGTTCACAGATTTATTCTGTAATATCATTCTATACTGGTTCCCTAACTTATTTAGTCTTATTTAATTGGATAATTAGGATGTTTGCAATTATTTAAAACAGCTGTGTGATAAACATGATGGATGCTAAGCCCTTACCCATCACCTAATGGTCCCCTTAGTATGCAAGTCAAACTCTTTAGATCTTCTCTAAATAAAGCTTGCCCTGCCTTTGTATCATAGTGAACTGTACTCCCACCCATCCTATTACTCAAACCAAAATCTTAGTAGTGACTTTTGTTTCCTCACTTTCTCTCAACCTTCAAACCCAATCCATCAGAAAAATTCCACCAACTCTACTTAATTGTCCAACTGTCCCCTGTTCTCCTCCTCACCTGGATGACTGTCTCTGTATGCAGCTACAGTGTCATTTTAGAATGTAAATCATATCAAGTCACTTCCCTGCTTACATCCCTCTAATGGTTTCCCATTGTGTTGGAAAGTAAAATATAAACCCCTTACCAAGCCCTGGAAGGCCTCGGCCAGGTTGCCTCTCGGACTCAGGTCCCACCACCCACCCCCGGACACTGACCTTTCTGCCTTTTTTTTTTCTTTTTTCTTTTTTTTGAGTAAGCTCCACACCCAGTTTGAAGCCCAACACAGGGCTTGAACTCATGACCCTGAGATCAAAACCTAAGGTCAAGAGTCAGACGCCTAACTGACTGGGCCACCCAGGCCGCCCGCCCTTCTGCTCTTTAAATGGACCAGACTTGTTCCTGATTTGAGGCAGGGTTTCTTACTCTTGGCACTGGTGACATTTGGAACCAGGTAATTCTTTGTTGCAGGGACTGTCCTGTGCATGGCAGGGTGTTTACCAGCATCCCTGGCCTCTACCCCCCCAACAGACGTCGGTCGCACTCCCCATCCCTCCTGATTTGTGACAACCAAAAACGTCTCCAGACACTGCCAATTGTCCCCTGGAGGGCACAGTTACCCGCACTTGAGAATCTCTGACTTAGGGCCTTTGTATAAGCTCTTCCGTCTACCTGGAACAGTCTGCCCCCTGGATCTTTATGCAAATGTTTCTTCTCATTCAGGATTCCAATCACAAGTCACCTCCTCAGAAAGGCCTTTCCTGTCCATCCAATCTGCATAAGCTCCCGCCCATCACCAGTTGCCCACTGTACCTGTCCCTCTGTTTGGTTTTTTAATAGCTCTTACCACTGAAAAAGCCTCACCCAGTTATTGGTTTATTTGTCTGTTGTTTGTCCCTCTTAATAGACTATAAGCCTCGGGCCAAGAGCAGGGTCTTATGTGATAAGCAACATTCGGGGAATATTTGTTGATTGAAAAAAAAAAAAGTAAATTCCCAAAAGTGGACACCAAAGTTCTCTTTGTTGCTAAATCCAGTAGGTACTTTAAGGTTCGTCTATGAATTCTCTCCAACATTGGACATTCCTGATGCCCTGTTCTTTAAGTCATCACTTCCCTTGGTTTCCATGACCCTGTGCTGCCCTAGGTGACCCTCGTCTCTTGGACTCTTCTTTCCGGTTTCCTTCAAGAGCTCCTCTTCCTCAGCCCATCCCCGAGATACTGCTCCTCAGGGAGTTCCATCCTGGGCCACCTTCTCTTCCATTTCCTTATCATCTAGCAAGGAGACTTCAGCACTCAAGTGCATACCTCATCAGTTACTGTCTATTTACTCATGACTCCCAAATTCCTACCTCTACCCCATGTGCATGCGGCCACTGGGACATCCCACAGGCCCCTCAATATTCCCCAAAGTCAGCATTTCTACCAATCCCAAGCCCCCCAACTCAACAATCCCCACCACTGGACACAGCTTAGCCTGCTGCCCCTGAAGCTCTAGTTTCTGCAGTGAAATTATTCTGCTGGATTGCTGCAGTGCCCTCGAACGGTCTCCAGACCACCAGCCCTGGTCCCAGGCAACACATTCTCCTTGCTTTGCTGCTTGAGACGCTCAATGGCTTCCCATTGCCCTAAGCCTAAGATACAATTCCTTCCTATACCTTTTTTTTTTTTAAGATTTTATTTATTTGAGAGAGAGAGAGTGAGCGAGAGATAGAGAGCATGAGCAAGGGGAGCGGCAGAGGGAGAGGGAGAAGTAGACTGCCTGCTGAGCAGAGAGCCCAACATGGGACTCAATCCCAGGACCCTAGGATCACGACCTGAGCTGAAGGCAGATGCTTAACCAACTGAGCCACCCAGGTGCCCCCTTCCCATTCAAGAGCCTTTGTAAACTGGCTGTTCATTACCCCAACCACCTAAACCATGCTCTCCCTTCACCTCCAGGGCTACAGAGGTGCTTCTTCCTAGGTCAGAAACACTTCTGCCTCCACCTCTCTGTGCCAGGATTCAGACGATATTTGTAAAATCAACAGGTAATTTCCATTCCCCCGTTCTTGAGTCATTATGTCTTTGGTCTGGGTCTCATGAGACTTTGAACCTCCTTTAAAAATAGACCCGAATACTCTTTCCTCCATTGCCAGTCCCCACATGGCCTTTGCTTCAAATGCAAAGAGGTGTCAGATGCAGCCCAAGACACCTCTTTGAAATCACCTGTAGGGTTTTTATATCCTATCTATCGTACTTCCCAGGCCCTAATCCTAGTTTTTATATCCCTCCCTCTGTTCTGCACCACAAGAGACATCCTAACAATTTCTGTGAGGGTCTGGGTTGATGAGTAACTAGAATTTGCATCTTCCAGCTAAGAATCCAGCCCAAGATTGACATGCTGCTAACACTGTACATTTGGTAACAGCGACCAAGAATTCCGGCAGCTCTCGAATCGTATAGAAGAAAATCAGAGATAACATAATTGATTATCAAGAACTAATCAGAAAGCAACGTGTTATAAATAAAATGCAGATTAAGAAGTCACAGATCAAAACCAGCGTGCAGAAGGAGCAGCAAACTGCTATCTGCTCAGGTGTCACCATTCAGCCTCTGCGATCTGTCACTGTCGGCTCCTGGGCTTCAACTTGACGTTCTGTGTGGATGAACTGTCGGCTGGGCCCCTCTAAAGGAAGACAGACCCACAGCTGTCAGGCTACCCAACTTCGCCATCAGGCCAGCCCGAGACACATCCCCTGGTGACATGGGACTCTCTTGGTGTTAAGAGCCCATTGTGCCCAATTTCCCAAGCTGGGCCACAGAGAGGCATTGAGAGGCCCGTGTGAGTCTGAGAGTGACCGTGGAAGCCAGAGAGAAACAGGTTCCCAAAGCTGGGGAGGGAGCCTCCTAACGATTGCCGACAACGAAATGTATTCATGTTGCAATATATTAAAATAAGCCAACTGGCCCTAGCGCTCAACCCTGCGCTCAGCGCAATGAGGAAATTACAAAAGGGAAATCCCTACCCTAGAGGCCATTGTGGCCTAGTTAAGGAAGAAAGATCTTTGCATGCAAAGTAATACCTTGTGCTGGGGCTCCTGGCCCCCCTGGCCCCAGTCATACTCGATAGGTCAGGGACCCATGGATGTGTTTTAATCTCTTTTAACATCAGAAGGAAAAACATAAGTATAACCCAATCTGGAATGCATTCACCTTTACACCAATGCAATCATAAAATATCAATTTTAATACTTTTTAAGGCAGGAGAAGGCCCACGCCAGACCAAACAGTTTCAGAGGCCCGTGGAAGTCATCACACAGCCCTGAGCAGAAGGGAAACCAAACAAGCAGCTACACAAAAATGCCCGATTCCTATTCTGCCCTTGCACCTGCCAGCTGAGCAAGAAACATACAAATCCTCTCTGCTTCTCTCTCTAGAGCCCTGGAGCTAGTCCTGAGTAGCCATTCAGCTCACAGGCATCTGGGCCCTGCCCTAAGCCCAGAAACGAAATAGGTATCGGAGTGATGATGGTGATATTAGTGGCGCCCATTGAACGATCGCTTACGTATGCGTCAGATTCAGTGCTACAGGCTTTCCGTGCTTGGTCTCATTTCATCACCCCTGCAGCCTTGGAAGGCAAACAACATCCTGACATTTTATAGATCAAGAAGCCACAACTCAAACAACCTAAGTAACAAGTCCTGGCCACAGGCTCTGCCTTGACCACGCCGCGGGGGATGCCATCCACATTATAGTTCCGGTAAATGATGGCCGGCCAAGGTCACCCGTGTGACCTTGAATCTTTACTCCACTGCCTCTAGAATTACAGATTTTTCCCATGCCAAAGATGAGAGACGTGTTGTACCTGTTTGCCGGGGCCACTGTTAAAGCACCAGAAACTGGAGGACACCAACAATCCAAGTTCATGATCTCCCAGTTCTAGACGCTAGGAGTTTGAGAGCAAGGTGTCTGCAGGGCTGGTGTCTTCTGAGCTGTGAGGGAGAATCTGTCCCCTACCTGATGGTTCGCTAGCAATCTTTGGGTTTCCTTGATGTATGGCAGCATCGCCCTGATCCCTGCCTTCATGCTCACATGGCATTCTCCCTGTGTATGTGTCTGGGTCCAAATCTCTCCCCTTTATAAGGACACTAGTCCTGGCACTAGGGCCCACCCTAATGACCTCATTTTAACTTCACTGCTTCTATACAAACCATATCTGCAAATACAGCCACATGGTACTGGGGTTTAGGACTTAACATGTGAATTTGGGGGTAGGGGGTACATAGTCAATCCATAAGACACACCAAAGGGGAAAAAAAAATCTCTAAGAGATCAGTTTTTCTTCCTCACACTGTAAACACCAGAAGTCAGCTGGGTGGGATCTCCACTCATGTCTTCTGAGGTTGATGATGGTTGCAATTTACTGGAGGCAGAAGCAGTTAATTGTCGGATGAAAGAGGACTGGTATTGGATCAAGGGACTTGCATTGAAGTCCCCGCTCTGTTACAAAGCAGCTATGTAACTTTAGTTTCCTCATCTGAAGAACACAGAAGATTGTTATGTCATGATGGTGAGATTATTGTCAAGACACACCCTAACCTGCTGTATTCCTCTGGTGACTTGGTCCCATGGCAGAGGTATACATGTGGTGGGAGAGACTGTGACCCAGGTTCGAAGACTCTAGGGGACAAATAGTCAAGGAAAAGGTGTGCCTGACATGGCTCTGCTGCTCCTCACCCAACATTAGCTCAATCTTCCTTTTTGTTTTCTTCTTGTAATAGAGATAAGCTTTCAAGACTTTAGTATACATTGGAACCACTGAAGGACTTGTTAAAACACAGATTTCCTGAACCCGCCCCCAGAGCTCCTGATCCAGTAGATCTGCAGTGGGACCTGAGATTTTCCATATCCAAAATGTTTCCAGGAAATGCTGGGCTATGGACCATACTCTGAGAACCACTCTGCAGAGTTAGGCACACTCTCACTTTCTCCTCTTCATGACCAATGATAAATGTTTGAGGAGCAATTAGCCAAGGTTCAGGGTACAGTCTGTGATCACAGAATGTAATTGTCCTTGCAACTGTTTGTTGAGGATCCAGTTCAAGATCTCTTGGCCTTATTAGCTTTGTGCTATAACCAATTGAATTAAGTGGACTCAATTTTTAAATTCTTCCAGGATCTAAATCCATGAAGTCATAAGATACTTACCCAATTCTGACAAGGTGAGAATTATTTGATTTTTGTGGGTGGTCATTTAAAACTAGCTCTCAAACTTTGGCACAGAGGCCCACTCAGAAGCTCCATAAATGCGATTTAATGAGCAAATGAGCAAGACATTGAGGCAACACCAATATGGAGGAAAGAGCATGTGGTATTGGATCAAGGGACTTGCATTGAAGTCCCTGCTCTGTTACGAGGCAGCTATGTAACTTTAGTTTCCTCATCTGAAGAACAGAGAAGATTGTTAGAATTATAACTCAATTAGCGTATTATATAGTAGATGGATTTCCCCCTTCCATCCGAAGGCCCTTTCCACTCCTATTTACCTCTCAGGATTTTTTAGTATAAAATGGGATAAAATGTGGGGAAATGCTTCCTTTGACCCAAAAGTACAACCTCAAGGTATTATAGAAAAAGTCCCACACGAACACAAAGAATCATGCTCATTGCAATATTGACTTTAAAGAGCCAAAGTTGGAAAAATATAAAGGACCATACATTATAGTATATCCATACTAAATAATGCTACACAGGGATTTCAAAGAAGGTACAAACATGGGATAGGTATATTAAGAGAAAAGAAGGAAATTGCAAAACAATACCTACCAAATTATCTAGTTCATGTTTTTTAAAACCCACAGAGATATGTACAACTGCGTGGAAAGGGTCTGGAATAATGCATAACAAGCTCTTAAGAGCAGTCCTTTCTGGGGAGAGAAGGTAAATGAGACAAGGATTATCTCAGTTGCCCATACGAGCAAGAGTCAGCTTTTGGCTCCTGCCAAGGCAGAAAGTATGGGGCTTGGCTGAGCCCACAGAGGTTATGGGTCCCCAGCAGCTGTTGAAGAATCTGGTGACACAGCCTGGGTATAAGCTTTAACCAACGACAGACCAGAGAGGATGAGGCTCCCTTGGATGGAACGGTTTCCTTGATGGTGTCCCACATGACCAAAACCATCTGAGTTTCCTCATTTTCTTGGCCAACTTAGTGACACCGGCCTTGTGTTACCTTCCTCCGTCCTGGCCTACTGTGCCCGTCTCTCTCAAATCTCGATTCCCTGGGATTCTGGCCCCCACCCCCCAAGTATTAGCACAAGAAGCTCGGCCTCTTGCTCATTTTCCTAGGGAGTCTGGACTAAGACAATAGATTTTTGTATTCTCCGAACTTTATAGAGTGAGAACATATTCAGATACTACTTGCAGAAGAATAAAAGATTAAGAGGAGAAAGGTGCTCCTCTTATTGTAAAGAGCAACACAAAGGTCATGGTAATTCAAGGGGTTTTGCTGGAAAGAGGCCTAGGTGGAAGGACTGCTGGCACCGTCATCTTCCAGGTCTTCCCAGAGGAGCCTGGGAGCCAAATGCTCCTGTTTGACGAGCAGTGTTTTCCTTGCCCTTCACAGAGTCCTAATGTTCTTCCAGTCGGCCGTTGGGTCAGCCAGGTCATACCCTCCAGGTATTATCCCCTTCTCCAAAACCTCAGAACCAGCCCCCCTTGCCTCTTCAGCCTTCCTTCCGTGCTTGTGAAAATGACGTGTGTGTGTGTGTGTGTGTGACTTCGGTTGTTTCAAATTAATTGAACCAAGGGCTCAAGAAGTGCTATCTATCAGCACACTTTCTTCTATTTGCTCAGCACTCAAGAGAAACTGGGGCTCTTTCAGATTTGAGAAACAGGATGGGAGCAGGAGAAGCAGAAACCCAGACGTGGAGTTTCGCGGGACCTGCCGGCCTCCCCCACCTCCCATCAAAAGCCCCAGAAGCAGACACTAGAGAGGTCAAGATCTCCGGGTCATACAAGAGTGGGAGTTAGGGGAAGTTTTCCCCAAAAATCCATTAACAATCAAGTTCATAGACTTTAGCACCCCAAGAAATTGGGTTTCCAGGAGTCAGACTTTAAGCACAAGAAGGAGCCAATAACAAAATCCTGCTGGTTCCCCGTGCTCCTGCTTCAGAGAACTGGGGCTTGGTGCTGACTTACAAGGCGGGATGGGCTGAAGACTCAGTTCGCCTTGGCCAAGTCGTGCTGGGTACAATTAAAGAAGTTTAACCCGCGGGGCAGGGCCTGGGGGTGCTTTGCAAGCGATACAGAAGAACGGAGCTTTTCTCTGGCATTGTTCCTTTCGTCCCAGAAAAATCACCCTTTATTCTGAGTCAGGAATTGTTTGAAAAGACAAAACAACTAGAGGCTGAGGGTAACCGAGCCCTGCTTTTTAGGGGAGAGAGGATTTGGTCTCTCTGACACCAGGATCCTGAGAGTCCGATACTCTACAACCTGGCAGGCTTGCCATAGGAATTTCACTGGGGGATTAGTCGAAGGGCAAAGTTTAACCAAAAGAAGTGAAAACAAGAAAAAGCCTTGGGTTTTGATATAAAATGATAAAGGTCCAGATGAACTGCTCTGAAACAGGTGCTCTTTCCTTAAAGTCAGCCCTGGCTGGCTCAGTGGGGAGAGCGTGCGACTCTTGATCTCAGGGTCATGAGTTCGAGCTTCACATTGGGTGTAGAGAGGACTAAAAACAAACAAACTTTAAAGCCAGCCCTGATTGCAGGTGAGGAATGAACTAAGAACTGAGAGTTGGCCAGGATCAGAAGACGCAGCCCACTGGGCCTCCCCTTTGTCTGATGGGATGCTGTTCCTGTTGACAACTCTTACCGACTCAAGGTTTGCCTGGGTATCATCAAGCCTGCCCAGAGAGTCTATGCTTACAGACTCCTTTTTCCACTCAAGCACGCCCAAGGAAGAACATTCCATCCTACAACAATATTATTTCGTTCGCCATATTTACAACTCTTCCTGTATTTTCTATGGGTTTGTTCAGGAACTTGACAAGGACTCCACTGCAAAGCTTTTCCTTAAAATCTCTAGTCTTCAGGGCGCCTGGGTGGCTCAGTTGGTTGAGCGACTGCCTTCGGCTCGGGTCATGATCCTGGAGTCCCGGGATCGAGTCCCGCATCGGGCTCCCTGCTCGGCAGGGAGTCTGCTTCTCCCTCTGACCCTCCCCCCTCTCATGTACTTGCTCTGTCTCATTCTCTCTCTCTCAAATAAATAAATAAAATCTTTAAAAAAAAAAAAAAAAAAATCTCTAGTCTTCAATTCCAAGGTCACCTTCATCCTGCTGATATCTGGCTCCCCTCCACCCCCACTGCTTGGTCCTACCTGCTGGTGCCCTTCCCTGGCAGCCTCAGCCTCACCAAGTTGGGAGCCAGTTCTGACCAAGGCAGGAAAGAGATGCTGAGCCGCAGGCCCACAGAAGATGGAACCTGGAGCCTTGTGCCCATCCCAGGGAGGCCTGACCCTCCTCACCAGGTCATATCCTTCTACCAATCCTTGCCACACACCCGGCTTCCCCCATAAGCACTGAGGCCCTGATACCCGGCCTGCTCATAATGCGTCTTCTCTTCAGGGGGAATGGAACGGACCCTGTAACCCCAGTCAGGGCTTGGGAGCTTTTTAACTGGACAGAACATCTAGAGGCCACAAGCACCACCTGCTGCCACAGTGGCCAATAACATGCTCATCCTCCACGTGCACACGGACAGCCACTCCCACTGCACCACGCCAAGCACCCCACAGCTCAGGGGCTCTCCAACTCCAGGGTTGTAAGAATACCTGGGAGATTGTTAAAAGGAGAAGTCCTAGCCCACAGTTGGAGATTCTGATCCAGGCGCCCGCCCCTCCACTCATCGCCTGAACTGGGTGATTCTTTTTTTTTTTTTTTTTTTTTGACAGAGAGATAGACAGAAGAGCACAAGCAGAGGGAGTGGCAGAGGGAGAGGGAGAAGCAGGCTCTGCACTGAGCAGGGAACCCGATGCGGGACTCGATCCCAGGACCCTGAGATCATGACCTGAGCTGAAGGCAGACGCTTAACCATCTGAGCCACCCAGGCGCCCGAACTGGGTGATTCTAATGGAAAAGCTCTGTGAGCCCCATCTTGTATAAGCCTGTTGTGGGTGAACCAAACCCCTAGCCCAAGTCCCACACAGCTCTGGAAGCCTCCCCCGCTGTGGACCACCACTGACCCCACTTCTTCATATCCCCGCCTGCTTTGTGGCCCTGTCCACCTGTCATCTATAACCTTTCCACATGTGTTATATTGCATGGAGAGCATCCTGCCATGATGGGAAAGGTGTTCCCCTCAAGCTAACAAGGCTGCAAATGGCACCCTGACTTCCCAGCCCAATGCCCAGGCTCCTACCTTCCTTGGACATTTCATAAATTCTCCATCGGGCAGTGACAAGAAGCTCACCTAAGGGTTATATGTTATTACAGAGAAATGTGTGTTGATATTTCAAGAACGATGAATCTTTAATGAACTACGGTCCCACAGAGATGGACAGATTAACCTAAAAAGGTTAAATAATTTTCATTTGTTCCATTTTGGTCTATCTTCATCCTTCCTCTGTCACAGCAGAATACATTTTGATCTGACACCAGAAGGAACTTTCCATCGTGGCTTTGTTTCAGAAGGCTGCCTGCAGAACTGTCACCCCATCTTGTGGGCAGAGAGCTATTTGCAGAACCACCCTCTTCCCCCCATAACCACCCTGCGGTAACCACCCTGCCGGTATCCACAGGGAGTCAGCCAACCCTGTGACTGTCCAATCCCAGCTCCCTTCCTCGGTGCCTGGGGCTCCCCAACTCCTTCCCCCAGCCCCTGCTGTGTTCCCTTTCCTGCTTTGTCATCTTGACTCACAAGACACAGTACTGGGGCCCACATTAGCATAGGGGGCGACGGCAAGAAATACAGTATGTGGGAAGAGCCTTCCGCTTTCCTTCTCTGCAATTATCACTCAACTACTTCAGTCAACAACGGAATTGTTCCCCACGTACCTCATTACCGTTTACAAGATTAAAATAGTCGGGAGGTTACAGAAGCAAACACAGGTTACTTTGAGATTTTGAGAGGCATTGCTTTCCCTGGCTAAGCCCCCCTAACCCCTTCTTTCCTGAGGAAAATTGAGGCGAAGGGACCTGGGAGAAGATAGCATCTTGCCACTCGCACGGGAAAAGATTTTAGAAAGAGACAAAATGAACAGACAAGAGTGGCCAACACAGGCCTCTGTCTCAGTGGCTCTCAGCTCACAAATGAAGGTCTCCTGGCCCTTCGCGCACCTTCCCGGGCATCACTTCGGTACCTCCCCCTCGAGGAGGAGGCTTCTGTGTTCTACCTGCCATCCCACCACTCAAGTCCCAGGAAGCTGAAGGCCTTCAAATTCAAGTCTAAAACATGTGCTCAAATGAAATACACATGGAGACCAGCTTCAGTGTCCTGGCTCCCAGCTTGCCATCCCTGGACTTTAGGGGAAAAAAGGGAAAAGCAGGAGATCAGAATAAACACAGTTGAAGTATTTTGCCTCCTCCTTTCTAGCAGCCCGCATGCCACCCAGATTATGGAAAATGATCCCCAAAGAACATGCTTTCCAGGGATGTTTTTCTAGGAATCAGGATGGATCCCGCGAGCCAGGCCGTCCCACTCTCTATTCTCATCTCTTCTGAGACCAGGGAACGTTTATAATGTTACAAGGAAATCTGTGTCCACAGGATGGAGGGTTTTCTTCTAACTGAAACTAATTAGAACTGGCCATCATAAAAACTCCACAACCTTGACCTTGTTAGCGTGCCGTTCTAACAAAAGCGCTGGCCAACGCGGTCCTCTGGTGTTGCTGAAGATAGGAATGGCGAGACACATGACAAATGTGGCCCATCTGGCCATCTGTATCTGTGCCAGTCAAAGGCACGAGTGAAAACATCGGCCCGTGGCCCAACACCATCATTACTGTTCCCCATCGGAGACGGGGAGTTAGGGCTCCATCACATCAAACTAGACTGGAAGTGGATGGAGCTCTGAGTTCAGGGAGCACCGGCCGGAATGATTCCTGCAGGTGATCCCAGGAAAGATACCGCTGGTCCCTGGAGACTTGACAGGTTTGTTTGGGGTGGGGGGGCGGGGGAAGGGTATAAAAAAAGGGACTGCAGTGCCCAGGGTTGGAGGCTTGGGAAGGAAAAGAGGGGGAGTCAGGCCTTGGGGACTTGGATCAGACAGGAGTCCTAGGTGGCCCGGTCCAGTAAAGATCAATTTGGGGGATGATTATAAGGATTGGAGGTCTAATCAAATAGATTATAGTTAATTGGTTTAATAACTTTTTCTTCCCCAAATGTGTGAATTGAAGATACCAGTTCAGTTCCTTTTCCTTGTATTTTCCACAAATAGGAAATCTCTAAGGATATGGGAACAGGAAAGAAGATGCCCCCTGGTGCAGGCATCTGGAGGACCAGTTAAAGAATCTATCCAGAAACAGCTTGGAAATGGAAGGCCACAATGAGGGAAGGACAAAGGACATCCTTTTGTAAGTAACTGTTCCCATGAGCCTCCCTAGTGCCTTCCACACCACCACCTCTGCTGCCCTGGCTGCCTGGAACTCCACTCGTCCACCGTTGGGGCCGCCGGGCTGCCAGCTCACCAGCCCGCCAGATGCCCTGGCTCCTGCACTCCTGCCCCGTCCGCACCGTCCCCCTGGCCAAAGCAGGCCCAGGCTCTGGCTCGGATCGTCCGAGGCCGCGGCCGCCTGCCTGACAGCCGGCGTTATGCCAAAGGCGCCCCACCGTGGCCGCCTTAGGAACTGCAGCCTCCACCGTAAAATAGGACTGTCGGAGCTACCCTCGCCGAGACGCGCCTGTCACCCACCCAGGGACGAAAAAGTCCAGGAATCTGTGCATGTGGAGAAATGGTTGAGATGATGACAACCAAGACAAGAAATGCCAGCACGCCTGTAAATCTCCATACAAACTCCACCCTTTATCGACTCTCTGCCTTTCTCAAGCAGCCACTGAATGCAGGATCAGATAGATAGGGTCCCTAGAAGCCCAGACATTTTCTTGACCTGCCTGTTTTCTGGATGTTCACTCGGTCCTGAGCACCTGATAGAAGCTCCATAAACACATTCATACAGGCTGATTTCCTCCCCAAATACTTGGGCTTAACAGAAATAACTTACTGAACCAAAGAGAACACCCAGGCAGAAATTCAGGTCTGCCTGGAAGGTAAGAAGAACACGGGGCATCAGGTATCCGCTTTTCCGAGATCCAAGCAGGCCTGAGAAAAAGCACGTCAGGGCAGCCTAAGGAGTATCCAGATCAGTGAGTCTCTTACCTGGTCTCCTTCCCTCTGGTCTTATTTCCATCCTCTCCAACCTGTTTGCCATGTGCTAGTTGAAGGAGACCAGTTAGGTAATGCTACTCCCCTGCAATGGTTTCCCATTGTTCTCAAAATAAAGTTCCAATTCCATTACAGAGCTTTACGACCTGATCCCTGTTGATTAATTTCTAGCTTTCCTTTCTTTCAAGTAGTCTCCACACCCTGGATGGAGCCCAACACAGGGCTTGAACTCACAACCCTGAGATCAAGACCCGAGCTGAGATCAAAAGTCCGTCGCTTAACCGACTGAGCTACCCAGGTACCACCCCACCCTGTTAATCTCTTAATACCTCCTGCCAAGGGGTCTCCATTCATTCCCACTTCTACTTTCTCAGAAAAACCATGCTCATGTCTACAATAGCCAAACTATGGAAAGAGCCTAGATGTCCATCGAAGATGAATGGATAAAGAAGAAGTGGTATAAGAGCACCTGGGGGGCTCAGTCAGTTAAGCGCCTGCCTTTAGCTCAGGTCATGATCCCAGGGTCCTGGGATGGAGCCCCGCATCTGGCTCCCTGCTCAGCAGGAAACCTGCTTCTCCCTCTGCCTGCCATTCTCCCTGCTTGTGCTCACTTGCTTTCTCTCTGTCAAATAAATAAAATCTTAAAAAAAAAAAAGTGGTATATATATACAATGGAATATTACACAGTCATCAAAAAATGAAATCTTGCCATTTGCAACAACGTAGATGGAACTAGAGGGTATTAAGCTAAGCAAAATAAGGCAATCAGAGAAAGACAATTATCATATGATCTCACTGATACGCAGAATTTAAGAAACAATGCAGAGGATCACAGGGAAAGAGAGGAAAATATGAAACAAGATGAAACCAGAGAGAGAGACAAACCATAAGAGACTCTTAATCTCAGGAAACAAACTGAGGGTTGCTGGAGGGGAGGGGGGTGGGGGGATGGGGTGGCTGGGTGATGGATATTGGGGAGGGTATGTGTTGTGGTGAGCGCTGAGTGTTATGTAAGACTGATAAATCACAGACCTGTACCCCTGAAACAAATAATACATGTTCATAAAAATTTAAAAAAAAAGAAAAACCATGCTCTCCCCTCCCACCATGCCTTTCCTCCTCCCAGAGCATCATCCCAGCCCCAGCTCTCCTTTACCAGACCACATTCATCCCACAGGCTTGGCTTATCATCATTTACTCCCTCATCTCAAAATATTACATGTTATTACAAACTGTGGCCAGAACTATCAGAGCTGTGGTCAGAAAAACCTTCACAGAATCTGAAGGATAAATAGAAGTCAATTAGAGTGACTGGGTTTGGAGAATATTCCAGACCCAGGAAACGCATCATAGAAGGCTCTGAGCTGGTAAGGAGCAAGGCATACTCAGTCAACTAGAGGTAACTAGAGCTAAACCCCTCCGAGGTGCTCCCACGGTCCCCTGAACATCTTTCACCATAAACTTAGCTTACAAATATTTGTAGGTTTAGAACTTTTTGAGGGCAGGGTATGTGCATATCAGTTTCAAAGATATAGCTCTAGCTTCTAACACAGTGCCTAGCACATAGCAATGGCTCAAAACTGTATTGAATGAATGAATGAATGAATGAATGAATGAATGAATGAATGAATGA